>NC_086286.1:102768395-103071425 GCF_963924245.1 Chroicocephalus ridibundus | reverse complement strand
ACATTTCTTTGTTGTGCACAGTAAAAGTCTTCGTCAAGAAACCTGAGTCCGTAAAATGTATGGTAATGCAAGCAAATAAATGAGAATGCATTACCGTACTGGTTCTGTCCTGACTGTGTGAATGTTGGTGGTCATCCTTCTGAAATGAAAGGTCTGGGAGTTGTTATAATGATGTCTTTAAAATATACTCCCCACTAAAAAGTTGCCTGGTTAAGCTCAATCACTTGGTTGTTTGTAGAATATGACTGAGAAGCAGGATCAAGCTGTACCTGCAGGAGGGGCAGCCATGGGCAACAACAACAGGAGGAAACAAAGACCCAGAAAGGGCCATATCTTCTGCTAATCCCTGCAATATCATTGAATGAAAAGAATCACCATCACCTTAATAACCATGGTAACAATTTGTGCTTTGTCACGGTGACTCTCAGCGTTTCATAAGGCAGGGCATTATTCAAGACTGGCCTGAGTGAAAAGGCAGTTGCTCCTATGAGCGTGTTCTCATCTTAGGATCACTTGTTAATGCATATTTATTTAGTAATTTACTTTCTGGGAACAATTCCATTCTTGTTCCATTCTTGTTCACTTTTTCATTATCAGCAAAGCGTAACTCATTACCCTTTTTTTCAGAAGGCACAACTGAGATAGCGAGTGAGCCAGTTGCTTGCTCAAAGCCATGGAATGGCTCAGTGGCTCATCAGCAGAGCTGTGGGGATGGCAGGCAGGTTTTGTTTGTGTTTCATTCCAGGAAAAAACAAAACAAGTAATGCAGACCAGGAGAAAAGCTTCAAAACAAATGCACTGGTACAATCACTCACAAGCTGATGCTCTCCAGAGTTTGGTTCAAAGTCCCACACTGAATGATGAACACTGAATGATGCTATATCCTCACCTCATCCTCAAAAGCTTCATTCTCCTTAAATCTCCAGCAAGGTTGCTGTCTGTTGTCCATTATTCCTGTTTTTGGGTAGAGAAGATCATCTTCCTGGTGGGACAGCAGAAGGAAGGATGGCACATGTGACATCCTTGTTGCCATCCTCTTGCTGAGGGCACACAGGTCATGATGTAAATGAACAACTCATTCCTTGGCGTTTTCCAGTCTGACTGCTTCCACTTATGTCCTCGGTTACCAATACGGACCATTCCTTTGTCCTTACTTTACTGCTTTTTCTGGTGCTCTCACACACTTCCATTTCTGCGTCACTCATAACTGCCCAACTATTTTTTGTCTCTGTACTCAAAAAGAGGGCCATAGGGCTGCCTTCCAGGGACTTTCTTGCAAAACACAAGTAAGCCAGAGGTAGGAAGGTTCAAAAGCAGTCTCCAGATGCTGAGCTACCTTCGTGCATCTGCGTGCATGTGTATTTGTTCTGCACCAGCCTGCTAAGGCTTAAGAACGTGGACTGCTGCTGAACAGTATTTCAGGTGAGTGAAACAAAGTGTGAGAGTTTCTACAATGAAAAGACACAACAGCCTCAAAAAAAAGCTTTAGGCCAACGCAATCTTCAAGTGAGAGAAAGATAGGTAATATCTAGAGTGGAATTTAGTTCAAGGTGGAGGCCCTTAAATTAACGTCTCTATGCATAGGTGTATATATAAAAATATGCTTGCAGTCTATTTTTTGACTATGGAGATCAATGGCTCAGTGGAGACCAGTGACTTGATGCAGTTGCCTAAATCTTGGTGCCATTTGCGGTATTTCAGAAGTCCGAGATACGTGGCTGGCACTTACAACACAAGGGAAACCCATGTCCTTTTGGGAGGGCTGGATGCCAGACAGGGCACCCTCCCAGTGCTCAGACGGTGCTGGACATTTACGTGTGAATCTTGTCTCTAGCCAATACAGTCAGTAAAGCCCAAGGAGCAACTCATAGGACCTTGTGGGTGACTGAATAAATCACTTTATGTGCCTGTATTGGCTGATATTTTACCTTTGCCTGTGTTGCCTATAACTGGAGGTTTAACATCTAGTGCATATATAGGTGCCTACATTTATGCTTCCTGACCTTGAGTTGCCCTTGGTGTTTCAAAGGAGCAGTGGCAGATATGAAAACATGGAGGTTACCCAGCAACTAAAGCCTGTGACTACTCAATTTCATGACTTGCACGACTAATCTGGCCTTTTTTAAGTGGTCTGCCCTTCCAAAGAGATACAATCGTATGGGAATTCTTTGAACGCTTATTTCTCATACGAACGGATCCAGCTTCTGGCAGTGTGACCCAAAATGACATATCTTTTTGGTCTGCTTCTGCTGGGTGAACCAGTCTCTTTTCTGTGATCCCCTGCGAGAACTTCAGTCCAGGAGATAGGCCTATCTTTGTTTCAAAGGGTCATTTGATAAAGAAGTATTCAAGCTGCTGCTAACAGCTTCGGGTGTTATTTATTACTCACATAACACCACAAGAGAGCTCTGCATTGAGTTTTAATACAGGATTTATGACCTCTGCTTTCATTTTTTTTCAGCTTTTGCTAAGATTCCTTTGGAGTCTAAGTGCTTTGCTGTTCACCTGGCCTGGTATGTCTGTTTCTCCTGCAGAGGAACTGATCTGTTCCTTCTGACAATGTGACCAAGGTGTCCTTTTGCCAGAACTTGTTTGACACCAGCAATGAAGCAGAGAGACCCTGAAATGTCACTGACGGCCGCGTTGGCTACTTCGGTGCATTTGCTATTGTTCCAGCGAGTGTGATCTAATGGAAAGCAGAACGTTCTTATTATAGCAAGCTATAATTCACTGGTTGAACTCTCAAGTGTATGCAGTGACCAGTGTAACAGCTTCAGAGCAGCAGCTGGGCCAGGAATCTGTTGGCTGCACCGTTCTCCCAGCAACATGGGAAATAACTGTTTCCCCCCATCTGCTAAACTTCAGTAATTTCAAAAATGTGTTTATGCTGCAGTGGGATGAAAGCGAAAAATGTTCTTCCAAGAACTTGTCCTGAGCCGAGATATCAGCTTTTAGGGCACTGGTTTGTAAGGCTGAAAAGAAATCTATTTACCCTCCTTCTGCAAGGGGAGGGGGGCAAATATGAAATTATTTATTCAAACTGGAACAGCTCTGACAGAGGAGACTGAGAAAGAGAAACTTTCAGATAGGTTGGTGGTGAGATCCCATATCTGGAACATGCAAACAAAGTTCCTGGTGTGAGCCGAAAAGACAAAAGACATACGTCCTCCCCAGTCAAGGCCGAGTGTACTTTTCACTGTGGGAATGATCACTCAGGGATGATGCTCTCTTGTGGTGACCAGAAACTCATCCTGCAGCAGAGAAGCTTCTTCCTGATGAAAGTGTTGTCAAACCTCACGCGCTGTCGTGCGCTTTTATTGCAGTGAATCAGAAGTTGTCAGCTCATCCCTGCGTTTTTCAGATCATTGCACCAGCCTGTTGGGATCCTCCAGAGTTACGGTCTTCTCTCCCAAAATGTTTGCAGACAGTAGGTGGGCACGAGGGTGGGCATGAGACAAGGGAAAGTGAGCAGACCGCTGTTGAGATATACTTTTTTTTTGCGTGATGTAACGGTTGCTTTTTGATGTTCTTCCTCTCTTCCTCCCCCTTCCCCTTTGCCACCAGCATTGCTGGCTGAAAGAAGCATTTTATGGCTTCCCCTCTGCCTTCCCACTTTGCTGCCTGCCCCTGGGACGCGCCTGTCCCCTCGGCCACGGCAGCAGCGTGGCACCGAGCCCACGCCGAGGGAGACGCCTCACCTCCGGCCGCCCCGGGGGCTGCCAGCTCCGTCCTTCTGGTGCCCTCCAGCGTCTCCTTCCCGAAACAGCTCAGCAGAGCAAAGCCCTTCAGAGAGGATCCTGCCCGAGCGATACTCCATTGGGAACTGGTGAGGACCAGGCGCCCAATTGAAGTTTGAATTTAATTTCCCGGGTAAGCAGTGTATCCTTGACCAAAGGCAGGAAATTTAAGCGCCCGGCTGACATTGACCCAGGCTGAGAAATACAAGCTTTGCTACGTTCGGGAAAGCAAAACGGCGTTCGTGGTTATCTGAGTAGCTATTTGGAGCGCTGCCTTATCAAAATATTCACGGTATAACCATTTTCACTGTAGTTAAAAGATGGCGTTACCGCACACAGAATGAGAAGTCGTGATTTGTTCTGTGGCCGGTTGAAGCGACAAGAACACAAGTTAGGGACTGCAAGACTCTTATTCTGATTTTTTCTCTTTGTTTAGATAAGTAACTTCAACAAATTCACTATTTGCCTCAGAATAATCCCACACATAAATAACACAAAATAAAAGCAGTCTGTTCAGTCTGGCTGTTTCTAATTAACTTCAGCAAAATTCTGACCCTACTGATGGCTATTCACATGTCGCTGCATGGGGATTCTACTTAAGGAATACATAGTGTCCTTCAAATGAAAAAACAATACATTGCCATAGGCTTGGGTAACAATTACCTTATAAGCATTTCACAAAAAGAAGAAATGTACCAATTTATAGGTCTCTACATACTGGGTTTAAGTTAGTGTAATGGACACCATAAATCTATGCAAGACCTACAGCTTAATTGTGGATAATTTAGGGAAAACCATCTTCTGTTAAGTGAATATTTCACTCATATTATTTAACTGTTCTTGAAGAAAAATTATGACATTGTAAGCTGTGAAATGTGTCTGCAATCCAGAAAAATAAGTTTTCTCAGACCCTTAAGTAACAAGGCAAATATTATAACAGATAAAGGATCTAGATAATTTTTACTTGAATCCATGTTTTTTACGTAAGTGATGCTGGCAAATAACGCACTTGCCAAGACTTGCTTAAAATCTTTTTTCATTTGTATCATAGCTTAATTATAAGAGCTGGGGTTTTTTATCAGTTTTTATCACACAGATTCATGGCTTAACTCCTAAAAATCTCCCTGAATTTTGAAGTAAAATCATCCCTTTTGTTTCCTCAAAATCATCCCTGAATTTTGATCTGCTCTTCTTTAGCTCCCAGCAATGATATACATTACTCTTTACTTTTTAATTCTTCACTTTGACATTACTTAACATTACTCTTTCCACCCCAGCTACTTGGACTATTTCGAAGATTATAATTAGAAGATGAATGGCCTGCCAGTTCAGAGACAGGTCCTAAATTGTTGTGATACTCTGTTAGTTTCTATCTTTTTCTTTACAGATAAGCCCTGGATGATCATTTTACTATCTACTCTCGATAAGACATCTTAGACAATTGTGTTGCTGTAGAAGATTTCATTGGAATTTTAACATTTCTTCCCCGTTCTCCTCTGTGGCTTCAGGAAGAAGTCATCTTGCAATGACTTATGCCAGTAGCACGTTGTTTAGCCTTTTTCTGGTGAGGATATAGCAATGCCACATCGACTTTACTCCCTCCGTGAAGTGAGGACTTGTGTGCTACTAGCCTTGGCCAGGAGACCAAGGGAGAGCCTTGCTCTTCCCTTGTTGCATGACAAGAGCAGATTGCAATCCCTCTCGTACTGCTGTGATCTTGGCTATGTTTCCTTACAAATGGTAAAACTGTAGTTACAGTAAGTGAGTAACACAGCTTACACTAAGTCTCTTTCTACAGCTTGTGCCTCCATACAAAGAAATGTCTGACAAGAAAAACACCACAGTCCTTTTTTTTTTTTTTCTGGGAACAGCATTATTCACATGAAAGGACGCATCTGAGATGATCAAAGATTCAAGTCCAGAGTATGAGGATTGTTGGGAAATGATTTACTGATACACCTCAACACTTCATGCCTGCTGGGCATGGTACTGCACTCACATTCCCTCAGTCTTTTGTTTCCTGAGTCACACCTCTATCCTGTGTATATATACACAGGATATAGCTGCAGGCTCTAGAGATACATTTGATTCCCAGAACTGTTTTCACCACTTTCTTTACACTGGTAAATTACCAGCCAGCTATCACAGAATCACAGAGTGGTTGAGTACGGAAGGGACCTCTGGAGGTCATCTGATCCAAACCCCCTGCTCAAACAGGGCCATGTAGAGCTGGTTGCCCAGGACCATGCCCAGATGGCTTTAGAGTATCTCCAAGGATGGGGATTCCACAGCCTCCCTGGGCAACCTGATGCCTGAAAAGATGTGAAAAGATGTTTCCTGATGTTCAGAGGGAATGTCTGGTGTTTCAGCTTCTGACCATTGCCACTGGTTCTGTCACTGGGCACCACTGGAAAGAGCCTGGCTCTGTCCTCTTCTTTGCACCCTCCCTTCAGATATCTATAGATACATTAATGAGATCCCCCTGAGCCTTCTCCTCTCCAGGCTGAACAGTTCCAGTTCTCTTAGCCTTTCCTCACAGGAGAGATGCTCCAGTCCCTTTGTCATCTTCATGGCCCTTCACTGGACTCTCTCCAGTAGCTCCATATCTCTCTTGTATTGGGGAGCCAAAAAAGGGACACAGTAGTCATGAGGTAGTAACAACACATGATCCTACTGTCCTGGGCCAGATTCAGACGTTAGCACTTTGAATAGATTTCTCCGCTGATGGAAATGATGCTTATATTTAGCATTTGAGTAGCTTTCTACCAGCATTTGAGACAGGAAGATGAGAACAGCAATGTAAATTTTGATAATAATTTGTCTATATAGGGCATTTACAGTAAGTTATAATCACACAGTGATTTTACATTTAGCAGACCTTTTTGGACATTGGCTTCAGCGCGTTTTAGACACTGTAGGTACCTAAGGCAGCCAGGACTAGTGGACATGTGTCCTGGTTTCAGCTGGGACGGAGTTAATTTTCTTTCTAGTAGCTGCTGTGTTTTAGGTTTGGCGTGAGAATGATGCTGATAATGCATATTGTCTTAGTTGTTGCCAGGTGATGTTTACATTAGTCAAGGAGTTTTTGAGCTTCCCACAGAAGCTGAGCGGCAGCACAGACAGGACAAGCTGGCCAAAGGAATATTCCGTACCATAGACATCGTGCTCCATATATAAATGGGAATTGGCTGGGGGGGCAGGAATCCACGATCACTGCTTGGGTCAGGCTGGGAAACCAATCATAGGGTGGTGAGAGGGACTTGTGTTGTATTACGTTATTTTGTATATTTTTTTACCATTATTATAATTTTAATTTGTATTACTATTAGTGTCATTTTCATTTTTCCGTTATTAAACTGTTCTGTTAAACTGTCTTTATCTGAATCCCTGAGGGGTTTTTTCCCTTTTTTTTCCTTTCCCCTCCTTTTGTCCCTCTTCTCCCCACCCTACTGGGGGGCGTGGAGAGTGTACAAGCGGCTGTGTGGTGCTAGTTGCTGGCTGGGGTTAAATCACAACAACATATTGGCGTACTGACATGGTGTTGCGTGAAAAGGGGCCAAGCGGTTTTGGCAGAAGATAAACCCCCTTGCATTCTCACACTCCTCACCGAGGTGGGAGGCCAGGTGTGGCTGGGTTTAAATTCTGAGTGATGCCCAATTCAGCACTATCAGTCCAATCGCGTTTAATATGTATTAAACTGTTACAATTTGGATACACTAATAGTGGACTGCACCTTCAGTCCAGTCGTGCTCATGAACTAGCACGGCCACTCTCGAGTCTTTGGTCGCGTTCAGTGAGAAACCGAAACAACTAGCTACTTCAACAGTGCCGTTTATTTAAACAACAGATCTGTAGGGTCTTAGGATTGCCGGTGATAAATACACTGTCTGCAAAGCACGTGCAAATGAAGATATTGTTAAATATAAAAAACGTGCGACAAAGTTATAAACAACACAGCCTGGCTGTAAATGTAGGAGAGAGATTCTCTAGAGAGATGTCTAAGTTCCCCGAGGAAACACTCGGTATAATCTAAGTCTTGCCCAAAGGCGTCCCTACAGCAGGGAAGAAAGGCTCAGCCTGTCTTCTGGTCCCGGCAGTCAGTGATGGAGATCTCAACTTGTTCGCGATGGTGTCTTCCCCGATATCCCCCCTCTCTCGGGCTATTTATAGTATTTTTTATCTTTACAGTGGAGTTTGAGTGATTTTAGTCATAAATACTTTTATTATGATTGGTGTACTCAAGGAGGAGTGGTCGCACCTTGGGGGCGGGTAGCCTCAGGGATGGAGGTCTGTTTTGGTATGTTCTAATGAGCCAAGTTCGCAGAAAGGACAGCATTTCATCAAAATTTGACAAAATGTTGGCTCAGGTAGCGAGTAGGCCGCTTATCTGTTCCGTAGTACCATCTCGTCCCCATATCTGCTATTCGTCACAAGGGAAGGCCACAGAACAATCGTGTTCCATTCCATCCCTCGTGTAGTTTCACAAACAACCTTGTACAGGGAATCGCAGATGTTGCATTCTTCGTGTGCCAGCTGCGGCTGTATTCTACCTCAGAAGCCTCTTGATTTTATGACTTTCCTTAATGTGTGAACAATGCTGTACTTTTGTATTCTTGGCCAATTTAGTAATTATTCCACACATGGACAGCCATGCGCTTCTGGACTGCCAAGTAGAGACCAGAGGGGCAACTAAATCCCATCCTCTGGGCTTGACTTAGCGGCCCCCAAATTGACACCTGGTGCCATCTGAGATGCCCTGCAACACCTGGGGCACCTGCACAAGGTACAGGCAGACAACTGAGTCCTGGTCTCCAGACCTGAGGCACAGGTGAGCACACCCACAGGCACACAGTGGCTTTTCAGGTGCCCTGAGGAGCCCAGCTGCTGCTCTAGATGTCCATGGGTCCTGGTTCATGGCTAGCAGACTCACCTGTCTGTGAGCAGCCACAAAGGAGACCTGGTTAGAAGGGGAAAATTACTGATGAGAATAAATTGTGTGCTGAAACATACTGGCAGGGAAAGGTCTGCCAGCCCAGGGCTGCGAGCCTGGGCACTAACCCTGGGAACCACAAGCATCCTTGAAAACTGCAGTCGGGGACCTAGACACGGGAGACAACCCAAGGTACCATCAATAAGTGCAAAAGCAAGGGACTGTAATGGCAACATATCATCTCAGAAGGTGGAAAACAGCATAGAAAAATAAAATTGCTACGAAAGAACAGAAAACAGGATCATCTATTGGCGGTTACAGGTGAAACCGAGAAATTAACAGCATCTATTGGCTGCTTGAAGTAAAGTGTCCTACACCCTCTCACGTCTCCCTGTTACAAAAATGACTTAATTTTTGTCCAAAATGTAGTCTCTCTCACTGAAAACTTGCCAGTTGGATCCCACGTGAACTTTCCACGAGCCCTTGGACTCTCACCGGGGACTCTGGCTGGCTCCAGACTCCGTGCTGGGGATCCACCTTGAAGGGAGACTCTGTCTGCCACCTCACTGCTTGTGTCTGTCCTCCCTGCTTTTGGGCATGGTTGGGTGTCCCACCCCCGGGATTGGTTTGTTCCTCCCTTTTGGGATGGTTTGGCTCCTTCTGAAATCAGTCTGATTCACTTCATATACTATATACGTAAAGGATATTGTTGATAAATTAGCTTCACTAACGATGAGTTGCAGTAACCTGTACTAGTACATACCTACTTGATTGTTGCTGTCACTGGTTGTACTACCATACTGCTTGATGCTGTTATTGATTGACACCATGCTATTGATTAATACTGTCTTACTGATTGCTGATAATAATTTGTAGTATCCTCATATATATTCATTCGTATTCACTTCATTAATCTTTATATTAGCTTTATTAACCATAGGCGTATTTGCTAGTGGTGAATTTTGTGGTTGCTAGCAGTGCTTTTTGTGGTATTTGTGGTAATGTGTAATAAAGTAGAGAAGAGGATAAAGCCTCTGTGTCCTTGTGTACGATGGATTGCTAGGAACCCACCGTCACAAGCTCTGCGCAGCCACAGGCCCGGTAACCCTTCAGGTTGTGACATCTGCCAAATGCCAAAGCACACTGTGAACCAAGCCCTTGGGGTCACAACACAGGGAACGCTTTTTGGCACCTCAGACCCTCTCCTCTGTGGCACGATTTAATTGCTCTTCAGAATTCGGACTAGTATTTTTCCTTGAAATTTAGATGTTTTTATTTCCGAAACTGTTACTCATACAATCCAAATAGAAACATGTTCAATTGCTCATCAAACATCCGATTTACCATCATTTCTCGTTAGGCGTTTTGATTACAACAAATGACTGTGAAATTCATTGTTAAAAAGCAAGTTGTTGTCCTTGTAACGAAACGAGAAAGATAAAAGCGGCTCCACGGTCACACTGTGTCGCTTATTGTGAAGGTGGTTGGACATCCCGGGTGTCACAGGGGTTCCAGTTGGCTGATATAAAAGCAAGGCTCAGCACGGGGCTCAGAAAACAAAGCATATTTCAGCTGCAACCAGGCGTTTGGCAGAAAGAGAGTCTTGCACTTTCCAACTGATTTTCCAATAATTTGTTTGCGCTGCGTGTCGACAGTTTTATTTAAAGCATACAACAAAAAACACCAACATGCTGTTATTGCTCTTAACGACAACTGCTGCACTACAAATTTTAATTTTTAAGTAGTAACATTCTCACATTACACTTACAGGTTTTTTTCTGCTGAAATATGTTCCCTTGTGTTATCACAGTCCATCCTTAAAGTGTATAATTAGAAAACCTATTTATATAAGCAATATGTCTAACACTTATAAGCCAGGGAAATGCTTTACACAAATAAGTTATATTTTTAACTTTTCTTGTTGACAAAAAAACTGCCAAGGCAGCAACTAATGTAACATCCAGTGCATCTAAATGTGTGTGTTCCCATTCTTACCAACAGAAATCAACTATGTATTCCTCATAAGCTTACTAATTGCCTATATTTTTATTGAAAATTTAGTTTTCATTGAGATAACAATGAACTCATACAAGTCTTTTGCATGGCAAAACTCGTCTGGTATTAACTGAATCTCTCACGCAAGCTGTATAGAATCACATATATTTTCCTTTACTCTTTAGGGAACAGAGCTCTGAGCAGTACCACACTTGCAAACGAGCACTGACGACTCATTTTTCACCCCTTTTTTTTTCACAACAGGCATTGCAGAATGTGTCCTTTCCTTTATTGTGGCCACCAGTGATGAGATTTTTTGAATTAGATTCCCAGATGAGCTTTTCAGTAGCGTTCGCCTCTGTGCATCTTCTTTGGTGTCCTGCAAGTCATTCAGTTATGGACGAGAAAAGAGAAAATAAAAGGGACAAGAGCTCCTCCTCTTGCATGGAGGAGTCAAAGTAAAATCTGTGCATTATAACGTTTTTGATTACCTATACAAAGCAGGTCTATAACAAAAGGTTTAGAAGGTTCATTGCAAAGAAGTCAGGAGACTGTAACAGGACTATGGGCTTCAAATGCCTTCTCCAAGCAGGCAGATTCAGAATTTGAAAAAGATGTCCCAGCTTGGGTAAACTGGATTACAATAGACTGAAAGTTCAATTCAGCTGAGAATTCAAGTTACAGGCAATTGAAAACTGAGTCTTGCTTTTTGTAAGAAAGGCTGGGCCACCTCAATTAGGTAACGCGAAGAAAGGCTGCTTATGGAAAGATGTGTGTTGAAGTAGGTGCTTCCTTCCAGGACATATTTCTCAAACATCATTGAGAAATGGGAACAAAGTCTTAGTCTCAGTCACTTCATTCATCATGTACTTTTTCCTGCAAGAACTGCCATTTAAAAATCTCAACACAACACTTTCCAACACCTCACAGCTTAGGCTGATGCTAATTTTGCCTGCTTCCCTCTTTGACCAGCTAGAAGTCAGCACTTAAGCTCACTGGACTCTTGACGGATCCACAGATGATCTTGCAGGTTAACTTCAGGAAGAGATTAAATGACCATGATCTCATCTTGATTAAGAACTAAGCACAAAATCGTCCTTTCAGTGTAACTTTCTGCCAGTAAGTTCCTCCCTCACAACCTTATAACACACCCTCCCATGCACCTACACAAGCATGAATAAACAAGAAAACAAAACATTATCAAACTGTTTCACTCACAGACTGAAGAAAGCTTATTTTCAGATTTTAATTCCTCGGAAGCACAGATGTTGTCAACTATAAAATGCATGGGCATAAGGAATTTTGAAGATAACAGCATTTTCTTTTATTTTTTTCTTTTACTCTTAGTATAGCATTAAAGAAGATCCCTGTAGTGTTTTAAGAATCTGCATCTCATACACTTGGAGGCCCTCTGCTCTACTTTATATTACCACATACAGTACTTCCTAAACTGCATTTTAAAACTTCTTTTTGGGATATACAACATTTCAAGTTCAACTGAGATGTTGTTATTAAACATCTGGAGATTGAAAATACCGTACTGGACAATGAAAGAACACCATGCCATAAAACACAACGCACAAACCATTTTTCACAGTTCTAAGAAAACAAGATTGTACATAAAAATGTCACAAATAGCTCAGTACATTGGTATGATCAAAATAATTTTAAGTCCAGCTGATATTGTCACATATTAAGGGCCAAATCCTGGCTCAATTCGCAGTTGAAGCCTAAACAGATGTTAAGAGAAAATAATATAAAGCCACACTGAAGTGCTATACTGATAACAATACCATGTGTTAATCTACCTAAGATTTTTGGCCTGAAGTACGTATCTAATTTGTGCTACGGAAGGACCACATGGCCAGAGGTGCTTGGCTCCTGTCCTAGGACACGTCTTTATGGATTTGTCATGGCCAAGGGCAGTGGAGGCTGAGGAGTAGTGTCCCTTCTGGGTCGGACAGTTTTGGCAGGCATCTGTACCTACTGTGCTGCCAGAATTTGGCCAAGAGTTCGAAATCCTGTACATCTTATTCAGTAGTCCCAGTGAAGCCAATGGAACCATTTTGTGAGTAAGATGAAAAGGATTTGGCCCCCAAAGTTTTTAACCCTTTAAGTAGTAAGAGAGTAGTTTCATTGCACTTAGCCCATCATTCACAACTAACTTTCTACTCGAGCACAGAAGACGGCTGTTGGTGTACAGGAAGTGCTGGCTCACAAAGAGGAAAGCGTGCAGCAACGTCTGACTACTCGGAGCATTCTGGAACTGAATTCCTAAAGGGAAAAAGAGACACTCGCGTATGACAATTTCATCCAATGTCTATCTGAGGCCAAAATGATCGTTTCTTCAATTCCTAAATACCACCTAAATGGGTACCTTAGAAACACTGAATAACTGGAGTCCGTATATAGTTACAATTGGATTTGTGTCTGTGTGTCTTCATCGGACTGGATGGATAAGCCACTTCACCTAATAATACGGAAATTTTACAAAAAAGTATTGGAGCAGATGGATTTTTCAAAGAGCTTCCTAAATACTTTTATATGGAACACATGGTCACGACTTTGGGAAAAGCGAAATTTTGCTGACATCCACAAAAAGCTTTTGGTGACTGGAATGGGCAAGAACAGCACTTTTGTATTTAAACCAAAGTAATCTTACTTTGCCACACAACTCCATGTTTTGTTCTGTGACTGTGGGTTTGAATTATTATTCATGAGAACTAAACAGGATAAAGAATAACTGTATGCAAATTAAATTAATTAAAACTATATGACAGCGCTGCTCTGACCAAAAGTCACTGTAATGCTGTATATTCTAATAACACGCAGCACTCAAAAATAGAATTTGGGATTTAAAACTGTATGATGAGGTTGCAGACATGAACTCTTAAGTTAGAACTGGAAAACAGGACCAAGGACGATGGAGTTTAATCCCGACCAACGGAGTGAATTACTTCATCTCTAATACTGTGTCACGCTCACGATGATCCTCAATATGCAGCTGCAACAAAGCTACAACGAGCAGAGTACGAGTCCTGAAAATGCTTGCCTCAACAATATCTGCACTTACAGACGATTTTATGGCGTTCTCCTTTTGCAAATGAGATAAAAATCTGGCTGCCTTGTAAACGCAGCGAAGAGCATGCCTTCTCATTGGCACCGCAGCCTGGAGGTGTCAAGGATAACCTGAGGAAACTGCATGGGAAGCCTCTATGAATCGGTTAAGGGGAGTGAACTTCTACCCTTCTGGTTATATTAAATCATTTTAGTTCCTTGCATTGCTTCTTTCCTTGCCCAACAGAAGGATGTAGACATTTAGCACTGACAGGAGGCCTTTGGTATCAAATTCTCAGGGACATTATAGGCTGCATATCCCTTTGGCTAAGGGAATAGGATTCAGTTTCATGCTTAATTCCCCCACTGCATGCTGAAAGTAGGAAGAAAAGGTTTTTGAAGGTAATCTGAATTGAGCAAATACTTCACTCTACTCACTGGGAAAACTTCACAGACTTCAAGAGGCACAGCATTAGTCTAGCCTTTGGAAAAAATATGAATAAAAGCTCCTCAAAAAATAAACAAGGCTGTAATGAAGCCTTCAAAAGGAGTCATATAGTAGTATGCCCGGGAAAAGGTCAGTTTGTGTGATGTTGCGCCAGGGGAGGTTTTATTAGGAAAAATTTTTACACTGAAAGTGTTATCAAGCATTGGAAGAGGCTGCCCAGGGAAGTGGTTGAGGCACCATCCCTGGAGGTATTTAAAAGATGGGTAGACATAGCGCTTAGAGATATGGGTTAGTGATGGGTTTTGTCAGAGTTAGGTTGATGGTTGGACTCGATGATCTGAAAGGTCCCTTCCAACCTAGGCGATTCCATGATTTTATGATGTTGTGCCTACACCTGGTAAGAAAGGCGTTAAAGTATCTCTTTGTTATTATTAAGCAAAGTCTCTTTGATTTCATCCTGTTTTCCCATTATTCACCATTTCCCACACATGTACCCTGCTCTTAAAGGCATATCCTGCAGTTTTTATTCCATCTTTGCTCCTCACTCCACTGGGAATTTGTCAGAATAATACTGAGTAGGAGGGACACTCTGTGTATCTTCTCTGCTCCTAGCCCTTGGTGCCTCCTGGCATGAGCTCAGTTTCCAGGTTTTGGCCCTGCTGCAGCAGCTCCTAACTCCTTGCATTGGTGAGGACCTTCTCAGATGAGAAGATGACCCAGAGGTACATTCCTACACAGATGGGAAGTGTAGGAACAGGAGGAGACACACTGACTGGTCTTCATGCCTTCCACCTGGAGAGACAGGAGAGCCTCCCTGGCGTGAGGAGGAGGATGGGGCAGCGGTCTGCTCCTTGGTGTACACATGGAGGTCAGGACAGCAATCTGGCACCCAAGGCAGCCCTTGCGGCTGGTCCACAATGCTTACAGGAGCTAAGGCATTTTGTGGATTCAGGTCTTGAAGGCTGTATCACAGCATTAGATATGAGAATTAAAGGGTTTCATGGCAGAAGACAGTGATCTCTTTCTAACTTCAGAAGGGGAAAATATTTTGAGAAATTTTCTGTGAGTGCCACTGCCCCAAAAGGAAAGTATGCACGTGCTACATGCTATATTTTTTTTTGTTTTTCTTTTTTCCTTCTGTTTGTCAAAATAGAAAAAGCTTAGAAAAGAACAAAACTGAGCACTTTTATAACAACATGGCACATTTCTGATGTATGTTGAGATTTATTACTAGCAATATTTGACTTTCAATTTGGGTTCTGAAAGCATTTAAAACTCAATATTAAAAAAGCCTCACAACAATCTTCTGAAGCAAGTTTATCTCTATTTTACAGGTAAGGAAACCGAGGCACAAAGAAATTAAATGATTTGCCACAGATAGTATGGTGAGTCAGTGGCAAAATCAGGAAAAGAAAGAAATTCTGCAGTTATGGGTTAACTCTCTCTTCCTGCTAAGAACATTCATATTATCCCTAACATGCTGTTTCACGCCACCTGTATTAAAGATCATGAAAACTGGCCAATTTGCACTGTTAAAACTCTTGCAAAGCCAATGATTTTTTTTTTCCCATATAAACACAAAAATGCTACTTAAAGGGTTAATTATACTGCTGTGCTGGTAAACATTTTTTCTTTGTTGCTGGTTAGACCCGTATTCAAATACTGACTGGGACAGAAGAGACTGAGCTGGCCCTGGACTCCCTTGTCTTGGTGTTGGGCATGGATATCGTACAACAGGATACCCCCACCGTGGCCTCGGGCAGCTCATCTTCCTCTGTCCATTCGTTGAGATCCGGGTTATAGCACTGAATGCACTTCTTATATTTTTTCTCTATTTCATTCCAGCCACCCACTAAATAAATTTTCCCGTTAAGGGTGGAGGCGCCAGCCGTGCTAACTCCGGTTTGAAGAGGCGCCGCGTAACTCCACTGCCCTGTGTAAGGACTGTAACACTCCACGGGGAGAACGTCCACCCTTTCAGCTCGCCCCCCCAGCTGAGACCCACCCATGACGTAGACCCTCTCCAGAAGGGACACCGCGCAGTGCCACCCCCTTGGGGTGCTGAGGCTGGACTTATCCTGCCAGCTATCTTTGCTGGGGTCGTACATGCACACCGAGCGAGAGTAAGCGTTATTAATGTAACCTCCTGTCACCAGGATGCGACCATCCACCACCGCGCTGGCGTGGCAGCACCTGGGCACCTCCAGAGGTGCCTTCATCTGCCACTGGTTAGTTGCGGGCACATAGCATTCGACCGAGGAGAGGCACCCCTCAGAGTTGCGACCTCCCACTGCAAAAAGGAGGCCATTGAACACATTCAGGCTAAAGTGGGTGCGCCGCTGATTCATGTTTGCCAGGTGAATCCAGGTGTTGAAACGAGGATCGTATCTGGAAGCATTAAAAAAAGAGGGTAACTGTCTCGCGTACTGCGCTGCTAAATTCTACAGTCCTGTCTCTGTCCCACTACTGCTGCAGCTGCGGCGTTGCTAAAGTTTTACTTATTTATTTAGCCCATCAGAAGTCAGTGGAATGAAACTGGTATTCCTGGTTAAATTTCCAAATAAATTTAACTTTTGATTAGAGAAAAAAAATTGTTTGTATCATTCAAACCTAGCATTATTTCAATAAAGTAAATCTGACTTTTTCCTGTAATTCAATTTTGTATAATAACCTCATTAGAATATTGGAAAGAGGTACTTTCAATTGTGTGTTGAAATTTTAGAAGTTTTTTTGCAATTTACACCTACAGCAAAGATGTCAAAATTTACTCAAAGGGTTTTAAAAAATGTTAGGTGGTGATTTATACATCTTTTTAGTACTTTCTAAATAGTAAGTATTCCTTCCCTGCCACTCATATGGAGAAAGAATTATGTGGAAAGAACATCTTTGCTTCCTAACACCATACCTATCCGAAATAACATTCTCTGTTGCTGACATTTAAATGAGCAATTCTGAAGTAGGGAATAGCATGTTATGACTCCTGAAGGAGCTGGGTGAGGTACATTAGTCGGTCCACACATTTCTCTTGTTGCACGCTGAGGCGGCCAGAGAATCACACGAGAAAAAGACTATGGGAAAGTAAATAATAATTGTTATCTGTCGTACTGCATTGTCATCTGCAGCTCTGAAAGCAAGTCCACAGACAGACTGATGTGACTTGACACGCTTGAGGTGAATGGCAGAACAGGGAGCAGAACCCATCCAGCCACGGACCACGAGAATTTCCCCACCACCTCCCCACCATCAAGGTGTGCACCAAGCACACAGCTCCTTGTGAGAACGTGAGGCATAGCTTAAAAGCAGAAAGTTGGGAGAACAACAACATAATCTCCTTTATGTGAGATATTTTTCTGACAAAGCAGATTCCACAATAAAAATGATCTAGAGAAGGTTCCTTATTCGTTAACTTTGCATGTTGGTTGATGTCTTCAGAAGTTATCTGAATGTTCCTTCCGGGAGCAGAAAAGGAAGCATTGGTGGACTGTGACTGTGTATCGCCATTGCATGGCCGTACTCTGGTTATAGATAAAAAGCTGAGTTGTGTCACCTCCAGCCTTTGCTTCAAGCTATTTTGTGTCATTAGCTCTTAGGCTGAACTCTTTAAAAGAGAGTTCCATCCGTTTGACTACTGCATGTCAGCCTAAGCATTCTTCTGACCTTGCTATCACCAGTGCAGTCCTCGGATGACTATAGATACAGATAGGAACTGGAATATTTCAGAAGTGAGATATTATTTGGAGCACACTGTAGAAGAGAAATACCGCCTTCCAAGAGATGGTGACATTGTTTTCAAAATCTCAATAAATAAAAGAGCTAAAGGATATGAAATACAGCTCTTGAAAATATGGTGGATGGTGCATAAAAAGTCAAGATTATAATACCTAGAAGGTGGCTTGCAGAACTTTCTGTTAGGCATCAGAAGCTCCTGAAATTTAAAAAGTCTCACCTTGTCTGATTTGGTGTATTTAATGGTACCCTAGAACATCCAAGAACTTCCTATTTATGTTTCTATTTGTTTCCTCCATGTGGAGGAAGTTTTCTCTGTCTTCCTCACTTCTCATTGTGCATGTGTAACCATGGTGAACTTTTTGCATAACTACAGTTGCGTATTTCTGTTCATTCAAATCTTAATATAGAATAGCACCCATACCTCCCCAACCTTCTCCCCTTCCTTTTTATCTGAGCGGTTCACACTGCACATCACAAACCAGCTTGGTCTATCTACCTGCATTGTTTGGAATTGATCTCTCCATCCCTTTTAAATAAATAACCCGTTACCTGCAGAAATTGCTGACTGCATGCTTAGCTTGGTTCCTGGCATCGTTCTGGTCTTCCCCACCAGCCACATAGAGAAATCCATCCATCACCGTCACACACTGATTAAAACTTTTAGCAGGCATTTCACTCAGCTTTTTCCATCCATTTTCCGGATCTCTGTACAAGATGTCTCTGCTAAGAGACTTTTCTGTTAGCGCAGGACGTCCCCCTACAGTAACTAAGACTCTGAAACCTCCACGGATCCTCGTTCTTCTGGACTGCAGTGTATTCTGGTGGTAGGGAAGCAAATGATAGTTCATGGCATCCACTAGGAGCTTATGGCAGTCAGCATCTTGCATCATTCTTGGCACAGTTTGAACATAATTGACAAGGTCTTGAGCTGAGATGGTACCAAAGCGGATGTTACCTAAGAGATCGGCAGCAAACTTTACTCTTTTTTGGTCAAATTCCAGCCATTTTATTGCAATCTGGAATGCAACAATTTCAGAAGGCAACTGCAAGTCGTCATCTGCAAGAAGTTCGTTAATCTGATCAAAAGTAAGTTTTAAGAACTGATCCGTTTCTGAAAATTCAATGAAGTTGTCTCTAATAAATTTGTGTGCTGCTTCCTTAGTTGTTTTTAGTCCATATGTTTCTGCAATATTGGCCACGTACATACAATTCTCAACATTGATTTCTTGGATCAGAAAATCACAGCACATCTTTACAAGGGTGTGAATCTGCAGATAAATTGCTGTGGAAATAATACTACCTATTGTATAAAGTGAGAGAGTAAGTTTTCCAGTGTAAGCATAGGTGATAACAGTAGCTAGACCCAACGGGGATACGTCATTGAGGTCTACTCGTTGAGTGGAGGGATCTTTCTTTAAGATGTTATGAAAGTAGTCACTGCTTGAAGCCATCACCACCTTATGAACACTGAAGGATTTGGTTTTGGTACTGATAGTCAAATCACAAAGAAAATTTTCTTGTCTCATTCTGCTTAGACCTTCCAAGAGATTTGGGCTATATGATGGGTCGGAAACTTCAGATGAGATGCAGCTGAAACCATTTCCTCCATCTAAGAGTCCATTCAAGACATTTAGTTTACTGAGGGGGCCATCTTCTACAATGATAGTCATTTCATTGATATCTGCTTTGTTCTTCTTCACATTCTTCTTCTTAGGGGCCATGACTGCAATGAAATATTACAGCCAAGGGCTTGCTAAAAATAAAATTAAAACATTTAGAGCGACACTGCAGTAGTGAAATTTAATAGCGGAATGATTATGCAACAAATCTAACCTTTGTCAATACATATAAACGCCACAAAACCACAACAGACAGGATAATATATCTTCCTAAGAGCTATTATACTGTCCTAGATTGTAGTGTGGATGCTTATTAATAACAATGGATACTCACATTGTGAAGAATACACCTACAACACCTAAAAAGAATTCCGTTTTTTAATAACAAGATCATAAAAATAACATTCCCCTATTGTCACCACATTCAAAGAGTTAAATTCTCTTTCTAAACATTAAATGACTTTGTCAGAGCATAAAATCTTGTAAATATATATTTAAAGCAGCCAGGCTCTAGATATGAATTCATTAGTCTGAAGCGTAGGAAAGATATGGGCCCCCAGCTTTGCTCATCCTTACTCCAGGGCTAGTACAGACTTACAGGCAAGATCAGAATTCGACCAGGAAATAATAAGAGTGAGAGAAATTCTTTAAAAAAAGAGGCAACACAAGACATAAATACAAAGTGAATTTTAGTATGATGTAGTGTAGATTTTAGATTTAGTATCTGCTCCAAATTGCTTCCAGGTTTTTGTAACTTTTGATTTTCTAGACTGATGATATTCTACTTCCCATGTCAGATTCACAAATGCATTCTACTCATAGCACGCTTTGCTTGCTTTTCAATATCAGTAATTTGAAACACAATCCTACATTTAGGATTTTGTCTAACTTTTATTTGAGAAAAACGTCACGCAAATACTAGCAGGGTGTGTTATTTTAAAGAAGTTCTGTATGTGTGAAGGGTAAGAATTACTCCCATTTTGTTAGAACGGATATTCGAATTAGACTTATCAACTCGAGGCAAGTTCCAGGTCTTGCTGAAATGAAGGGCCAAGTTTTTGTCAAATGCAATGTCAGATGGCCCCTAGGTAATTTTCAAAGGAGCTATTTCAAATAAATGTATGTATATGCAAATACACCTTGACGGAAAGCACTGATCTTCAGCAACACAGTTAAAAGAGAATCGCTGAGATCAGCATTCAAATATAGCATTTATCTTCAATATATCCATTGATTTTAAAACAATTTACACCAGCTAATTTTCTCTGAGATGCTTGCTCTCATTCATGAAGACATGCTACCTAACATAAACCATAAAACAAACAACTGGATTATTTTAGGTAACTTTTAATAAAAAAAACTCCAGTAGTATTTCAGTCTAAAATCTCAGCACATCAATTTTTCCTTAAGCACACAGCGCATGACAAAACGTGAATTCAGTTATAGAAAGGAATGGCTGCTGCCTGTGAGCACCAGGATTTTTTATTTTATTTTTTTGCTGCTGGGTGACGACCGTGTGCAGAGCAGGCGAGGGAGAAGGCCATGTGTGCCGAAAAGTGTCACTGACGTGAGCCGCGATCCCCAAAATGTCGGTGTGCCAGCGCGGGGGTCAGCTGCTGCCTGGCTCCCCCCGCTCCGGCTGCATTCCAGGAGCTCCATCTGTTGAGACCCATCAGAGTCACCTCCCAGAATAGCAACCTCCCAGCAGCTTGCCATTTTAAGACAGGTTCAAACGAAGGTATAGCTGGTGTTTTAGTATACTTTCGTGGTCTAATGCAACTTTTTGGCAAAAAAACCATGCTATCACAAGTGTCACGTATGTTTCTTGACATAGAATAAAAGCAAAATTAAACTTTCGGATGTTTTTGCATGTTACCCACGTAGTTATAGCTTTGCATATTAATAGCCACAGCTTTATAGTTGGCAAGGGCGTATTCTTTTTGGCAGTCATATTTGTGTTTCTAAATATTTTGAGAGACCCATAACTTAAAAATTTTAATACCTGCAGCACTTAACTTTTATTGTCTCGCTGTATCATTGCTGAGCTCATTTAAATATATGACATTTTAAGCTCTCTGTTCAAAAATGTCCACTCCCCAAAGTTTTTTCGTGAAAAACACTTTTCTATCAGCAGAAATACGAGCAACTAGTTTAGTGTATAAGCACATACGTGACAAGACATGCAAAAACAGTGAAACAAATCAAACGATGCCATCATAAATCCAAGTGACTGAACTTTGAAAGTCCTGCATGATTTGGTTTTCTATAGCCATTTGCTTTCACCTGATTTATTTTAGCTTAAGAAAAAATCATGCCTAAGGACGCTCAGGGTCCCAAAACAATGCATTCAAACAACCAACCTTCCCCCCTCCTTTAAAATGTTACTTCTAACCACTATCAAAGTGAGGAGTTAAAAAACCCCTTACCCTCCTCAGAAAAAGGGTGTCCCAGAACTGTCCAAGAAGCTGTCAGTGAAAATGCCTCTTCCTTGGAAAAATGAGAAGACAAAAAGAGAGGAAGTGTGGTAAAAAAGAGAGAGAAAGATCACAGGCCACTTGGTAAGTCCCACCTTGTGGTTTCCAGTGTGACGCTTTGCTGTCACAGTCAGCAAGAGAGACTGGAGCCTGCGCTCGGGTGCTCTTTAAAATGACCCCTCCTCTCCGTGCCTCGCTCCCTGCCTCTGCCCAGCCACGGGAGCTCAGCTTCCCCAGGCTGCCTGGCCTCCGTAAACCCGGGGGACAAGCCTGGACCCTCCAAATGCAGAGGTACAAGGGAGCAAAGGGAGGGGAACATGAATATAGTAGGTAGATCCACAGCAAGCAATAATTGTACCATCTAAGTGTGGACCACTGGGTTCCCCGCCTCAAAATTGGGTACCTGGGTGAAAGCCAGTATGCTCAGAGAGGGGGACAGGTTTAGATTGGACATAAGAAAGATATTTTTTGCGATGAGGGTGGTGAGACAGTGGAACAGGTTGCCTAGAGAAGCTGTGGATGTTGCTGGAAGTGTTCAAGGACAGGATGGATGGGGCTTTGAGCACCCTGACCTACTGAAAGATGTCCCATGGCAGGGGGTTTGGACTAGATGATCTTTGAAGGTCCCTTCCAACCCAAACCATTCTTTGGTCTCTTCCAACACAAACCAATGATATTATCCTATGATCTGAAATAACCAGCAGGAAATGCCAAGGAAAAGTTGGCACTTTAGTTCCACTTTCTTAGGATTTCCATACTTAACTCTGGGCAGAGAGAAGGAGACAGGCTGATGGGGATTCACAGCCATGTCCTATTTCTTGGAATTAGGTTGCTGCTTCCATAAAGACTTGCCTCAGCTTTCAAGGATACTGGCTTACATCCTCTGATATATTTGCAAAGAGACGTGAGCATCGATCTTGTGTCTTGCAAGAAGGTATCCTAACTTGTGGATTATACCATACACCCTTTTTTACCTCCACCTCTTGCCAGACAACCTCAGGAATAATATAAAGCCAAACCTCCACATCCCAGGAGAATCTCTCCCACGGGAGAGATAAAAGGGGTGTGAGTGACTGCACGGGAAGGGAAGGATATTGGGGAAATGGAAGTCAGAGAAAGGAAAGATTTTCTCTTGGCTGTACTTTGTGTAATGCTTCATCTGGTAGATTTATTGGATTACCTCCAGGCTCAGATGGGCTATTACAACTACTGCTGCAAAATAACACTTGTCGTTTTGAACAAAAGGCCATCTCTGTGCTAGTGGAGTTACAAAAAGTTACAAAGTAAAAATGAAAAAAACAGAATAGGGAATTATAGTCGATAAAACATGTGAAATTAGAGTGACGGAGATGGACACGAAGCCAAGCTCTCCCAACAGCACCAAGGTAACAAACTTTCCTTGCGAACAACAGGGCTATAGATGTGAAAAAATAAGGACAAAGCATTATTTTAGGACATATTTTAGGAACTTCTCCTTACTATACTATTAGATTCCTATTGCCTCAAATATATAACTCAGTATAACATCAGCTCAATATGTAGGATGACTGCTATCATCATCTTAACACATTTCAATATATTTTAGTTTACCAGTTCAACATAATTATAAAATTCCTTACATGGACAATTATCCTTAACTTTTTTTGAAACTCCGCCTTAAAAGGATCAGCTGTAATGGTTTTTACACGAAGAATATATTCCCCACTGTGCTTCATGAGTTTGAGGAACTTGTAAAATTAACCTGTAAAAAACTTGTAAAAAAAGCTTTTGTAGATAGAACAGGCATATTTCTAAAAGAAGACTCCCAAACATATAAATACTAATGAACCTGAGTTACTCAGTGTTCCCTGTTCTAACAGCTCATGCCCAGACTTTTATCAATTTTTATAATTTTAAGATGTCCTCAAAACCCAACATTTTTCAGAGAAATAATATCTTTTTTTTCTTTTGTTATTTTTCAGTTAGTTTTTTTTTTGATAAAGGGGACTCTTCTTCTCCAGAATGAATACACTATCATGATCTGTAGAAAATAAAGGATTATTCTAATTTTCATACCATACCTTTAAAATTTACTAGCACATTGTAAAATAAATTTAAATCTTATGCAGTCTCTACAAATGTGTTTCCAACACCCTTATATGATTCACTGTTAAAAAAAACAAACAACACAATGGGGAAATATCCTCACTGAAAATACAAAACTAATTTCTAATTTCCCGAAAATGCTGAACATGCTTTGAGCTGCGCAGTATAGAGATAACCATCTTGTGGGGCATGCCTTGATGACTCAATGTAATAACGCTGACGCAATCAAACATCTCCCATAGTTCTGAAACTTTGGTTGTACATTAGGGCAAAACCCACAAAACCTTTAGTTACTCGGTCTTCAAGATCAGAGGACAACTGATGGCATACTTGGCTATTATGTGTCATGCAAGCTGGTCTGGGAACTAGTCACTCTCAATTTCCATTAATTTGCCCATAACAAAGTGTTTTAAAAAATAACCATTACCAGGATTAGCTGCAGATCATGACACATTTTTTTAAAATCAAACTTTGATTTAATAAATTTTTAAATTTTCACATATGCTTAACATTGTTTCCTTTGTATCTTGAAAATGACGTGTTATCTTTCTGCTTATTTCCTTTCCAATGACATAGAAACTAATTACTGTAAAATACTTTTATATTGATTGAAGTCCTTGCAATCAAGTTATGAATTATCATCACAGTTAAAAGAGGGGGTAGCACATTTTTGGCAATATTTTAAACCTGTCAAGATTCATCCTTTTAGGTATAAGCGAATCTTGGTGAAAAAATACTTAATTTGCTCCATAGTCAACTGGTCTATGTGAGTGACTAAGGACAATACTATCAATGCACGCAGCCGTAGCAAGTCATGTAGTAATGTTTCAACATTTTTAGTGGAAAAAAAGCACAAACCTTTCAAGAGCCCAATAAACAAGAATAATTGTTACTATTTGTTCCATGTGCACAAGTCAGAATCAGCAATAGGGAACATTGTTCTTTCACCAAAAATAGGCCTTAAGGCAATTATAACCATCTTTTCTAATCCATGCACAAACATTATTGCAGTCTTTCTGGAAAACGTAAAGGCTTTTCTTTGAAGTCAACATGTTTTGATTTGTTGGTGGAATGCAAGCGTCACAGCCATTGCCACATGGAGATCTACCTTGGCCAACTAAAGATGCCAACAAAACTCAGGCGCAGCTTTAGACTGTGACTGCTTTGTTTGCTCTGAGCCCTTTGTGCATGCTCATCCAAATACTACACACCCCCAAAGCCCATACTTAGTTCACTATCATAAATAGTTATGAAAAATATCTTTAAATGCATTAGTCTGAATGTATTGAGTAATCACAACAATAATGCCTTTAGGAAGGCTGAAGCTCCTTATGCAGATAACTGTGAAAGAATACTGAATTTCAGCTGGAATTGCAGACTTTTCAGTACAAAGATGGAAAAGAAACTGGTTTTCTTTTTAAGCTGCTGAGTAAACGTACAAACTACTGCTATTTAGGATCAAATGCACTGGCCCTGATTTCACAGAAGGTGGCTTTGAAGAAATGTGTTCAGCAAGACACCCAACCCCAGGCGGGTCACTCAGACCTCCCCCAGTCCTCATGCACTTGCTCCCAGTTCATTGCCTGATTTTGCCCAGCCAAGCCTCTCACATCGGTCCACCCCCTGAAACTCTCCCCTAGCTCTTCTCCTTAGCTCATGCAAAGCCTATTTCTCTTTCTGGTTTCCCTCTTTCCTCGGCAACTCACCGAGTACTGACAGTGCATGGAGAGGACCCTAGGGATGAGATGACAGCCTGCAAGCCTTGGAGAGGAGCTGATGGCACAACACAGCTCTCGAGCATGTAGTGACAGAGCAATTATTAGAGCTATATTTTTGTGCGTGGCAACCCCACTTCTTCCTAACAGGAGTCCCACATCCATGCCAAATGAACAGATCCTCGTTAACGATCTGCATTGGCCAGCAGTTGTGAAGGACCAAGTAAACTTGGAATTCTTTCCTCTGCCAAAGTTATGACAGGTGATATAAGAAATGCCACAGTTAGATCTGGGCTAGAAACATTTTTCTTGTTCTAGGAAGGTTTTTGAGATTTTAAATGTTTTCTTCTTCTTCACTGGCATGAAATCATAATCTTTCAGAATAACTGGTCAGAAGTGCAGCAAGGAGATATTCCTCATCCCAGAAAACCCAGTAACTTGATAATTAAGGCTTTCAAACAACATATGGGAAACCCAGCTTCAATTGTATAATCCATACGAAAATCTAAGCCTCAATTTCTCTACTCAAAGATTACCTTCACCATAATGCTGGTGTGGGCTGAATCTCTTCTAAGATTTCTTGTGTATAAATGCCACTTGGTATAAGTAATTTCATATTATTAGAGTCAGAAAAATAAATAAAGAGTAACTAGTTGCGGGTAGACGATTTTAAGGTAGGGTTGATGAAGTCTCTACACACTGTGAAGATGAGTTACTTATTTCTGTGAAATAAAAGATGAGCATGGGAACTGGAGAGCCAGTCTGCAACAGGGACCTAGATCTGTTTTTAACATATGCAACCTGAGCGCCTTACCTACTGTATTGCACTGCCAGCTATTTTGGTTTCTCTGCTGATAATTTGCTATATGCTGTGCCAAGCTGTAATAAGATCTATTTTGCAAGAGCAGTAACCCTAACATGCAAATACCAGACTTTTGCCTACTTAAATTTCCCCTGTAATTCAGACTGGATACACTCTTTTAAACACTTCCCCAAAACACTGCTTTAAAGAGTGAAAGGTGTTCTAGATATCTATGTTAATTATACCTACATTAACTTCCGTGGAGATAATGCAAACACAGATTTTTTTAGGAGGGACTCATTCAGCTTGGAGCCTTTCACGCACATGCTCAGCCCCAGCAAGCTCCACGGCAGAGCTCCTGTTTCAACTACACAGTTCCTGCAGCACCAAAGACCGATTCCCTGCCCTATGTTTTTTGTGACCTTCGGTAAGCCAGAGGAGCTACACTGAAAGTCGCAGGAGCCAAAAGCGCTCTGTCCCCCTCAAAAAAAAAAGGCAAAAAAAAAGCATTAGCGATCAGGCTGTAAATAAGGCAGGAACGATAGAAAAGGATGCCCTCTTCAGCCTGAATGCTGCCTTCACTGCCTTCACCTGCAGGTTAGGACTGCAGCAGCATGCCTGCGGGCACAGTCATGCCTTTATGGGCTTGGCCTTGCTATCAGAACAGGTGAGGGGTTGACTCGCTGGAAAGCAGCTCTGCAGAGAGGGGCCTGGGAGTCCGGGTGTACAACAGGATGACCATGAGCCAGCAATGTGCCCTTTTGGCCAAGAAGGCCAATGGTCTCCTGGGGTGCATTAAAAAGAGCGTGGCCAGCAGGTCGAGGGAGGTCATCCTCCCCCTCTACTCTGCCCTGGTGAGGCCACACCTGGAGTACTGTGTCCAGTTCTGGGCTCCCCGGTTCAAGAAGGACCAGGAACTGCTGGAGAGAGTCCAGCGGAGGGCTACAAAGATGATCAAGGGACTGGAGCACCTCTCTTATGAGGAAAGGCTGAGAGACCTGGGTCTGTTTAGCCTGGAGAAGACTGAAAGGGGATCTCATCAACGCTTATAAATATCTAAAGGGCAGGTGTCAAAAGGCCGGGGCCAGACTCTTTTCAGTCATGCCCAGCGACAGGACAAGGGGCAATGGGCACAAACCGGAACACAGGAAATTCCATCTCAACATGAGGAAAAACTTCTTTCCTTTGAGGATGGCAGAGCACTGGAACACGCTGCCCAGAGAGGTGGTGGAGTCTCCAACTCTGGAGATCTCAAAACCCGCCTGGACACGTTCCTGTGCAACCTGCTCTAGGTGAATCTGCTTTGGCAGGGGGTTGGACTAGATGATCTCTGACAACCCCTACAATTCTGTGATTCTGTGATGAGCCAACAGCCCGGCAGGGAACAGCCACTTTGGGTCAGTCCCTGCTGGCTGTGCCTGGCTCTGTGGGACTGCTGACCAGAGCTCGGGCCCAGCCCCAGGACACATCTGTCTGCACCACCTCTCAGGAGGGCCCCGACCATTGACCCCTGTCCGTGAAATCATAGAATCACAGAATGGTTTGGGTTGAAAGGGACCTTAAAGATCATCTAGTTCCAACCCCCTGCCATGGGCAGGGACACCTCCCACTAGTCCAGGCTGCTCAAAGCCCCATCCAGCCTGGCCTTGAACACTTCCAGGGATGGGGCATCCACAACCTCCCTCGGCAACCTGTTCCACTGCCTCACCACCTTCATAGTGAAAAATTTCTTCATGATATCTAATCTGAATCTCCCCTCTTCCAGTTTGAAGCCATTACCCCTCATCCTATCACTACATACCCTTGTAAAAAGGTATTTTTTACTCCAGCTTTCTTGTAGGCCCCCTTCAGGTACTGGAAAGCTGCTATAAGTTCTCCCCAGAGCCTTCTCTTCTCCAGGCTGAACAACCCCAGCTCTCTCAGCCTGTCTTCATAGTAGAGGTGCTCCAGCCCTCGGATCATTTTTGGACCTCCTCTAGACCTGTTCCAACAGGTCCATGTCTTTCCTGTGCTGAGGGCTCCAGAGCTGGACACAGTACTCCAGGTGGGGTCTCACCAGAGCAGAGCAGAGGGGCAGAATCACCTCTCTGGATCTGCTGGCCTCGCTTCTTTTGATGCAGCCCAGGATGCAGTTGGCTTTCTGGGCTTCGAGCGCACATTGACGGATCACGTCCAGCTTTTCATCCACCAACACCTCCAAGTCCTTCTCCTCAGGGCTGCTCTCAAGGCATTCTCCGGGGAAAAGCTCAGAGGCCGGGCCGGGGCAGCGCTCCGCTCGGGTGAGCAGCCTGGGACGGATCGGAGGGGCAGAAGGCTGGTGTGGGAGCTGACGGCGCTGCAGCCTGGCGGAGACCGGGAAAGGCGCAGCCGCCAGCCCGCTACCCTGCGGCAGGGCCGGACCGGGCCTCTCCACCGCCTATGGCGGGGCGGGCGCTGCTACAAGAGGGGCAGGCGGGGGCTGAGCGGGCCGGGTGCTATGGCGGAGGGGCGGAGCGTCGCCCGTAGGGTGCTGGAGCTGAAGGAGCTGCTGGGCTGCGCGCAAGAGCCCGAGGAGGTACCGGTGCCGTGGTCGCGTTGGCTCCGGCGTGGAGTTCCACCCGCGGGCGTCAGGGGGCCGCCCCGATCTCTTAATGTATATTATATATGTTTATGTGTACATACGTAACGCAGCAGTGAAGCCCCGTGGCGGGGCGGCCCTCGCCGTGCTGAGGCGATCCGGGCCCGCGGTGTGTCCCCTCGTCCCCGGCTGCCGTCCTTGCCGAGCGGGGAGAGGGGCGTCGGAGCTGAGGGGGAAGCGCCGTGTGAGGTTCCGGCCCCGCGTCTCCATTTTGTTTCCCCTCCCTTGTCGTGGCTGTGAGGGGTTGGAGGAAGGCTGGGCAGCGGTCGGGTCACGCATGGCCATTTCCCGGGTGGGCGAGGGCCGAAGGTCCCTGGGGGTCACCAGGAGGCCCTGGGTGAGGAGGAGAAGGGCAAACAAAGCGAGGTGGTGTGTCCTTACATCCAACAGGTAGTGCTGGCTGTGCGAAGTGGCTGGCCAGGTCAGAACAGAGGTGTGGATTTCTGTTTTCTCGGTGGAATAGGTGTTTCTGCTTTGGTGTTTGGGGTTTTTTTTGTTTGTTTTTTTTTTTTTTTTTTCCTTTTCTGCCAGCAAGAGGCATATGAGCTGTCGTGCCCTGCGTTGTTGTTATCCCTGGTTCCTGAAGAACAAAGCTCTTCTCTCTGAAAAGAAATGAAACCACCTGTAGGACAGCGGGGCTGCTCGGTAGCTGCACAGGCTAGATAAGGACTACTTGAAGCAAGCAAGCATCAGTGGGGAGATGAATCAGACCAGCCTCTGGAAGCTGCTCCTGATGCTCTGGAGGTAGCGGGAGGCAGACAGGGTGATAAGCGCAGGCTCCAGGGCTTAGCGGGGACGTAGACACTCTCCAAGCCCCATCCTGGGCTCTGGAGGATGATGGAAGCAAAGCAGTATGTGCCAAATTTGGCTTACGAAGTAATAAATCACACTTGGCCGAAGGTATATTCTCTGAGGGTTGAATTCAGTTTGAAAGTCCAGAATGCGTTTGCCGTGATAGATTTCTAAGACATTAAAACTTGATGCAAGTTTGTGGAAGTATTTGGAGTCAGAGCCAGTATTTGGAGGCAGTAAAATTTAATCTGCAGTGTGTTTGGTAGTTAATGAACTTGAAAAGCTTAGTCATTAATCATATCTACTCTGTGTTTTCAAAGTGCGTGTGTATGCATATATAGGAAACACTGATTTTCTTAGCCAATAATGGTTTATCTTCCTGAATGCCGGTGCTGTAGGCTTTATCTGCGCAAAATGCAAATATCTGTGCAGGTGCTTCTTCAGATGTTTTAATTTGAAGTTCAATGAACCTAAAACTTCTTTTTGTGCTACAGAACTGATCAGATCTTTGAATCTTTCGTCTTTCGTTTTTTTAATACTTGGGACTGGTGTTGTTATGCTATTCTGAGCAAGTGATTGAAAGGGAAAAGAAACAATTATAGAGGTAATTAATTTTAAGTGATCACAAAACAGTAAGTTTCAAAACACATTCAACTCAAGTGAAAAATGTGAATAGCCCTGGCAGATTTGGCTCTGTTAAGGGAGGAGATGCACAGTTTTTCCTGTGGCATGACTGCAAGCAGGTGCTGCATAAAATGGGACTAATGGTGGTGCTGCAGCGCTTCTGCTGTCTCTGGTAAAACTGTGTCTAGTGAAATAGAAATATTTATGGATAACAGGGGCTAAGGAGTGGTAGGGGAAGTGAGAAACTGGCAGCTGTAAATTGGCAGTCATGAAATGCACTGCTAATAAAAGGTAAATCTAGTAATAGAAAATGCGTGGTTATCATGTTTAAAGGCAAAGAGGAAAGTATTAGGTGTGTGCGGAAAGAATAATAAATCAATATTACAGATGTGTCTGTAGGTAAGTGTTGGTGTTGTCAAATATTTCTGTTCCATACTTAAGAATAATATTTGTCTTGGCACTTTTTAATACTTGTTGAATACTTTCTGATCTGATAGTAACCAGGGAAGATGCAGAACATTGATTGTTCGTGTCAAAAGCTGCTTAATGTGCAAGGTTTGATAGCTACCCCAGTGAGTTTTCAGAGAACTGACCAAAGAATGAACAGAACTAATGATTTAAGTATTGAATGATGCTCAGGATGCTAGGGAAGTTCACCAGGACAGGGGAAAAAAACCCCTGTGCTATTGTTTACACAGGTAAGTGAAATAGTCTTCATTGACATCGATCATGAAGGAATGCATTGAGCAGCTACATGATGTTGCATATAAGATGTAATTGGTGTAGAATTAAAGGATGGTGCCATGATCTGTGCCACTTGATGAGACTTTATGTAGATATGTACTGCCAAATTTATCTCAGATTATATTCAGCTGACACTAACTGTCATAAATATATGCAAGTCTCTTAAGGCATTTGACTTGCTTCTGTATGATGCTGATTACAGTAGCAATGTTATGGACCTGATGCAGTACATCAAATGGATTTCAATTGCACTCACCAAAAATAAGTGCCAGACCTTATCAGAAAACAATGTTGATTTGTGGATTTGGTTGTGGATTTGTGGTGGCTTTTCTTGGGGTGGGATGTGATTATACATCTGTTCTTGACATGATGCTACTCAGATCTTTCTTAATTTAGAAGACAGTAAGCAATGCAGGGAAATACTACAACTACTGAAGCAATTTGTGTAAAATGAAGAGAGACTCTTCTAGAAAACCAACTTTGATCACGTGTTAGGCTATGTTCATTTAAGCAACACACATTTTAACATGGCTCAGTGGAAAGTCACAGCTAGGAGCTGTGAATATAGGTCACTCAGGATAGGAGACTGTATTTTGGAAAGCATTGACTCAGAAAATGATTCGGAGCTCTGATGTATTACCAGTTGAGCATGAAATTGCAGTACAATGCAGTGGCTTATGGAATAAATGCTATCTTTGGGTAGTTTAGCAGGGCTCTATAGTATTAGAGGGACAATTACAGGAATATTATGTCCTGTTCTGGGGCCTGTTTTTAAAAACAGCACTGTCAAGCTGGAAAGATAATAAGGCAGCCAGAGAATGGCTATAGCTCTGGTTAGTGTAACTTACTGGAACTAAAGAACCAAAGTAAAGTGTGTGATTAGTGTTTACATCTCTGTGTTGTATAAGATGCTTGAAAGAAGACTCCTTTAGTTAGCAGAAAGAGATAATTAGATTCAGTAGCTGAAAACAAAACTAGACAAACTTTTTTAGGCAAACAGTTGTTCTTTTTTTGGGTTTTGGGGGGTTTTTTGGTGTGTGGGGGTTTTTTTTGTTTTTTTCTTTTTTTTTTTTACTGAGGGCATAGGAATGACTTGCTTGGGAATGTGTTGGGTTTTTCTAATGTCTTCAAAGTCTTGGTGCTCTTTCAAATGAGGTGTCTAGCTCAGCCAGAAGTTACAGACTTGGTGAAATTTCATGGGCTGTGTTGTAGAAGAGAAGGAGCTAAATAATTGTAGGGATTCCTTTGAGAGAGAGAGATGCAGCTAGTGAGTGAGGAGGGAAGGAGAGACAGCAGGAAAGAGTTACTGTGGTGAAATGTTGAATCAGTCCCTTGACCACAGATGGCCTGGGGACCTGTTAATGGGTCCCATCCTTCCTGAGGGTCCAGCTAGAAAAAAAACGAGACTGTACAACAGTTGTGTAAGGGATGATAGAGCAACACCGGTTCAGTGGGAAGAGACCAAACTCAGTGCACCTGAGATCTGTTGTTATCATCACTTTGTTTTCAGTTTTGACTCTGGAAAATTTTGTTTGCTTGCATGCAACCCGTTGTTTGTTACCATTGCCCCCTGCTCTCCCTCCTCCCCTTTACCTTAGCTCGCTCTTGCTCCTATTGTCGCCTTTGCTTTTGTCCCATACCAGTTTGTCCATAAGGCTCTGCTTCTGTTGTCTGTTTATGTTGCATGAAGACCAGTGTCTTGGGCTCGCTTGGAATGTCATTTGTTGGAAAAACAACAGTCCTAAAGGCTTTGGAACATTCTTTAGGAATCAGTATTTAGGAATTACATAGAACAGTTCAGGAATTGTATATAGAGATAATTTTACATTCTTCACAAGTTTTCTATAAACTTTACCATTCTTTTAAATATAAAGTTTTTCTGTAAGGGTGTAGCTGATAGTGGTATGCAGGGTAAAATAAACCAGTGGAGGGTTACATAGGTATTGTGTGTATATGGAAGGACTTGGTGGGGGAAAAATTACTGGATACAGTCCAGCGAGATAAGAAGAGCCAGAGGGGCTACAAATGCTAATGGTAAAAGATATGGTTAGAGGGAGGCACCTCAACTGTCAATCTTCATTTTGTTTTTGAAGGCCTAGTCAGAACAGACTTCAGATAAATGACTTTCTCTTTTTTTGCCTTATTTTATGTAATAATTGTAGGGGTGCACCATATAAATATCATGAAGCCAAAGTTTGTGTTTCTAACAAGCTTTAGTTTTGGTGACAGGCTTTACTGTGTCTTATGCTTCACAGTGTACCTTTCTGTGACCTTCACCAAAGTCTAGTAGATACTGGAGATTGATATTTGTTCTTTAAAAAGCAAGCAGCCCCTCCTAGTCTTTGATAGAGAAATGAGGACTCTAGCAAATGGGATAAATACAAAGTTTTCCTGCTGTTACTGATGTTTGCCACAAATTAGATTTGATTTCTGATTGTTTGTGTAGGCTTGGTTCTAAATGCCAAAGGCTCAGAGCTGGGTGATTCCTACCGACAGTTTGGATGCTGCCACTTACGTTGTCCAGACACAGTACAAGGCAAAGGGAACTGTCTCTCCTTCAGTAGTCCCATGCACGCATAGCTGCCGATCTCACTGCAGCCTGAGCCATTCCCTGCTTTCGAGAGGTCAGGATCGCTTCTCCTAAAAGGCTGTTCAGAGCGTTTGATCCATGCTTTCTGTTTTCTTTTTAATGAAACCCTCTTGTTTGTCTTAATTTGCCCAATGTGATATACATTTCAAGAAAGCAAAATGAACAGTATGATCTTTGGTTTAGAAAACTGTGAAAGTTTGTCTTTCATTAAAATGCATTGACTGCTTTTGGACATGCTTGTCATCTAGGTACTTTTGTAATTTAGCCTGTTGGTTTGAAGTTGTATGAGTAGTAATTGCCTGCTTCCTGAATCTGTTCGCCTGAAACGAACTCGGCTTGTCCAAAACCCATCAACAGAGAACACCCAAAACCGCCATTCTCTTTGTAGCTGGATGAAAACAACTTTTAGTATTCTTCCACATATAGGTTTGTCTTTGGCCTATGGGATTTATTCCCAGTGACTCATACTGCTTGAGTATCTAGTCATCCTATATAGCTCAATATAACCTGTCAGCAATGGGTTGCTTCTGTTTTTTCATTGCAAAATAAATTAAATGAATGGGGATATATATTTTTAATTTAATAAAAAAATGACGTAACCCGGCACTGATAACACAGTTTCTATTACTTGTGGTTAACGTGAACAATTATTATTTTGCATCTTTGCAATGTATTTTTTTTCCCTGATGGAGTTATTTAGAAGTAGTCCGTGGCTCATGAAATATGTAGGCTATACCTGTGAACTGTCTGGAAAAAGTGAAATGTTAAGCATGTATTGTTCTCAGAAGTCAGAGTAGTTCTCTTGAGATGGAAAATTTGTTTTTCAATTCATTGCATATATTCTTAACACAACTTAGTGGCTCAGGGAACGTCTTACTCTTGAATAGGAGATAAGCAGAACTTCACGTGGCTTCTGTACGGGTTCTGAAATTTCAGTCAGGAAGCCTTTTTTTGTAGGTGTCCTGCCCTTTTGTAGCTAGCTGAACTTTTTGGGAGAGAGTTGATTTGTTACCTCTGGTCCTAGGTGTATGTCTTGCTGTTAACCGCTTTTCTCATGCTTTCTCAGGCTGTGAAGCGTTTCTCCTGTACTTCTCTAGGTCTCAGAAACACTCTTGGAGGGTGGATGATTTACAGAAAGAACTGCATGCCAGGCATGTAGATAGAGCCCACTGAACGCAGTGAAATTTAGTGTCAAGTGTTGGATCCCACTACTAATGCATTATAGGAACAATGAAACTTAAAACAACAGTAGAGAAAAATATCCTTCAGTGCAATTTGTAAATAGTTTCTTTAAGTTTGCTACTCACTTTTCTACCTCTTCCACCTTCTGCACCATCATTTCAGAAGCAATATATAATATGATAAATGACAGTTCATTGCTTATTTAAGTTACCATAGCTGTTATTGTAGTCAAAAAGTTTCTGGGTAGTCTGTTTTGCATTCCTACAGGTTCCTGCCATTGCATTTAAAAGTGGCAATGATCTGAAAAACCTGACTAGTATTCCAGGTTGTGTGAAAGCACTATGAAATGCTGTTCAGTTGCACATTAATTCTGTCATCTACATAACATGCCTTATCTTTGACAAACTCCCATGAAGCTAAGTTGTGTGTGGTCAGCTGCGAGACTCTGTAGTGCTGCATACCTATTGCCAAAGAAATTGTATTATATTGCCAAATAACTTTATACTCTGCTTATAAATTAGACTTTTGTATTATTGAAACACTTCTCATAGGAAGATGAGCATTTTGTATTTGAAGAATTCTTTCCTGCTTTGATAGAAACGTTGAGTTTTGTAACAGGTGTACACTTTGTCAGTGCGAAATAAAACAGCTGTTCTAGCTTGAGCTTGTTTTGTTACTGTATAAATTGCAGTTAAGTTTTCAAAACCTTATTTTTTTCTCAAACTGGGCTCCCACCAGCTCTATTGCCCTTTCTTGGCCTGGGCTGATGGAGTGGTGCTGCTGACTGGGAGACCTGCTGGGAGACTTGCTGATTTTTTTGCATGGTGTTGGTTCTGCATAATGCAACTTTTCTATTGGTTCCGTGACAAATGGGGGTCACTGCTACACAAGGAGTGTGGGTGTACGTATGTAGCCTGTACTGCTTTATTATTAATCTTTAATGTTATCTCTGTAGTGGCAGATTCATACCTCCTGGATTTTCTGGTATTATGGAAACTGGGGGTTGGCAGAACTGTACTGGTTCACAGCACAGACTTCAAGCACAGCCCTGATGTGTAGTAAAGAACTGCTTACATTTTCTTGGAGTTACTGGTTATTCCTCTTAACACAATTGAGTATTTTTGGGTTAAACATGTGAATGAAGATGAGAAAAACCAAATAGAACTTACGAATACTTGTTTTAAAAAAAATAAATCTAATGTTTTCCTTCCAGATCATAAAAACACTTAAGGTGCTACAGGATTTGGATATATCACTGGATATTCTAGTGGTAAGTGACCAATAATAGGTTAATCTCTTCCATAGTGAATTATTGTGTAAATGTCAGGGGTCTGCAATCTTAAAAGCAGGGAACGTGTTGCGTTTTTAAATTTTGACTCTTAATCCTGATTCGTTTAGAGCTCTATACAAGGAACCATGGAGTCTTTTCTAAAAGCCAGCTGGAAGTTGGGCATACAATTTGACAAACAGTATTATGCCAACAGTGATAGTACTGAGCAGCAGTCTGAGCATACAGAGAACACTTTGGTACTTGGGGTTAGTTTCTTCTCCTTGTGAAACTGCTTTCAAGTCAATATCTTAAGACAATACAAATAAGGGTGAACAATTCTTTAGGTTGGTTGTCTAAATCTTGTGTCTTTTATTAGCAGCTAAACGTTAGTTTCCTGCATTTAAAGAGCAAGCATCCCAAGTAAAGGATACTTGTGACTTGTACCCTTTCTAAGCTGCATCCTATCAAATTTTATATTAGAAATTCTCACACTGGTCTATGAAGCTTCTAGTTATTATGAGCAATGTGTCTTTATTTTGGGAAGAAGGAAAATGTGGTATTTGCAAGAGAGTTCTTTGAAGACTAGGAGAAAAATATGGTAATTAAGATGTTGGGCTGGGCTGTTCAGGCAAAGGCATTTGCCTCCCTAAACACAGGTAGACTTCTACTGAAATACAGCAATATTTATATATTTTTATTGTAAAACAAAATAATCTCATTATGATTAGTTCTTTAAAATGACAAAGGGCTTCTACAGACAATTCATGTTCCCAGCAAACTTGCATATTTTATAATGTGACAGACTTTGATGGAGGCCTTCAAGTCAAATAGAAGAAAGAGGTGTCTTACAACTGCTTACAACTCCACATATTTTTAATGCATTTGAAGAACATAAATAGCTTCAGGAAACAATCCCACCAAATTTCTTGCATCTATTTGCAGTACTCTGACCTACCAAACCAGTATTGCTCAAATTACGTAGAAGCTAAATATCCTTAAAGTGAATTTAACGAAGTCCTTTCTAAGGTGTGAGCTGATTATGTGGGAGTAGCACATGTATAGCTCTTGCTCAGGCTTCATATGAGTATCATTTCACTAGTTACAAGCTGCTGCTAACCTAGTGAATTCCAGGTTTTGTAGGCATCTGAAAAGTGGGAGTTTGTGAATCAGACACACTTTCTGATAATGCAGGATTGAAGAAAAAAAATCACCGTGTTTCTATATACACTCAAAGTCTGCAAGATAGTTGTGCTTAAACAATGTAAAACTCAGTAGAGCAAGACTTGAAGGCACAATGATAATGTGAAAATAATTGTACTGGGGGCAAAATAGAAAATGACAGGTTCTAAATGTCTTTTTTCTTTCTTTTTTTTTTTTTTTTTTACCCTGTGGCTGAAATTGAGACTGAGTTTGGTCATATGAACTCTGCACCTCTGACCCTTCTACCCCTGGCTGAGATGCATTTTAGATTACAATACGTCCATCATATATGCTCTCTAATGTGCTAAAATGTTCCTGCATAAGCCTAAAGGGAGTTTGAATTGATTAATCTAATTCAGTGGAGCAGGATACATTTTGTGGGCATAAGCATTCCAGCCAAGAGAAATTCCTGAAAGACATACATTTAATGGAGGAAAACTAGTTCTCTTAGCTTTATGAATTAAGAGTGCATTTTGTTTGCCATATTTGGTTATAAATATCTACTATTATTAAATTATTATTATTAAATATCTATTATAAATATCTAAATATCTAAATATCTATAAAGAGTGTGTTTATTTCTTTAGCTGCCATAAGACTGGTCTGACTACTAGACTAATACTGTTTGTAGCAGTTTTAGAGAAGACTTTTATTTGGTATGTTAGTTGTGATTTATTCTGACTATCTTTCTTGCACTATCTTCAACAGGAAACTGGCATAGGCAAAACAGTTAACAGTTTTAGGAAACATGCCACTGCTGGGAATGTAGCTAAAACCCTGGTAAAACAATGGAAAAAACTTATTCCTCCAGAAAATAAAAGGTAGGTGTCAACTAACTTTCAGAAAGAAGTTAATTATACCATAGTGTAACTTAATAAAATGCAGCTTGGAAAGCTTAGGAATGTGTTTGGAATTACAAATGTGCATTAGGACAAATGCATAAATCAAATGGCAGAAATGAGGCTGTTGTGGCTTAACCCCAGCTGGCAGCAAGGACCATGCAGCCACTTGTGTGGTTTTCCCCTTTCCCCCTAGAAGTGTAGGGAGAAAAGGAGGGGAAAGGTAAAGGGGGGGGGGAAAAACCCTCTACCCTGTGCATTGAGATAAAGACAGTTTAATGGAACAATATCAGACAAGGAAAATAGCAATAATAATGAAAACGGTAAAAGAATAAACAAGACACAAGTTGCTCTCACCACCCAGTAAATTGGTGGATTGGCACCATCCCAAGCAGTGGTCACAAGTACCTGCTGCCTGGCTGATTGCATTTATATACTGAGCATGATGTCTATGTAGGGAATATTCCATTAGACATTCCATCATCCTATGTATGCTCCTTCTTAGCTTCTGTGGGAAGCTGAAAAAAGTCCTTGAAAAACATAAACACCACCTGGAAACAACTAAAACAATATTCATTGCTGACATTCCTTTGATACCAAATCTGAAAAACAGCAATCAGTAGAAATAAAATTAACTCTCTCCTAACTGAAACCAGGACAGTCTTGTACAAAATACTAGAAAACAAATCAGAGCGACCAGTATCAGTCGATTTGTGAGCCAGCACTCAGACTTCAACTGCTTTGTTTTTTTTCTTACTGGTGCAAGTTCGTAGGACCCAGCTGATGCAAGCAGGACTAAGCCAATGATGTGTATTGCTCTGCACTTCTTCAGGGAAGTGGGAAGCTTGCTCTTTCTTCACAGAGGTGGTGGTTAAATGAGGCAGCTCTCCAGTGATTTTGGTTCTATAGAGGACTTCCTTATAATGCTCTTGTGGACTGAGAGGGGCTTCCAATATTGGAGGAGTCACACTGAGGAGATGTGACTTCTCAGAATGGAGCAGCCACCACTGCCAAGGCCAGGCTAACTATGCTTTAGATGTTTTGCAGACCTCTGACAAGTTGAGCTGAGAAAGCCAAAGTTCTAGATTGACTAAACAGTCCATTTTAAATCTGAAGTTGTTCAAGCAACGGGAAAGTGAAATGCCAGAACCTGTGATAAGCAAAGTAAAAATACTGACCTGTATCACCTACAGAGCATGTCGTAAATTCTCTGTCTCGTAGTTATTTCAAGTACTATGTCTGTGTTATAAAGCATGCAGGGAAGACTGTTTAAAAAAAAAAAAAAAAGGTGATCCAGCACATTCTAAGCAAACAGTACTGTGTCAGGCATGTTTTCCTAGTGATGGTTGTGTTTCTACTCCCCGCTTGTCGTCTTGTTTCAGTATTTAGCAGCACTAGACTCAAGAGCTGCTTCTCTGGGATTCTGTACTGTTAATGGAAGAATAAGAGCACAGCAGAGCACAGTTCTGTCTTGTAAAATTATGACACATTGTGTGATTTAATGCTTTTAGTTTTACTAGTATAGGTAAAAAGATTGATTATTCAAGAATTTAGCATCAGATGTAGCATGGGATGTAATTTTTATTTTTTTTAATACTGCAGTGGTCCCAGAGGAAGAAAACAAAATACTGAAAAAGAAAAAGATGAGACAAAAGCTTCTGTTTCCGAGGAGGTTAAGCATCCAGAGAAGTCCAAAGCATCTGTACTGGCATCCAGAAGTTCCAATAGCGCTCCCATTTTGAAAAAATTGAATAAGCAGCGTACTTGTAGTGAAAAGACCCACCGAAGTAGAGATCGTGAGTCTCAGAAAGAATGTGATAATAAAGAATGGAGCAGCAGTTCTAAGCATGCTTCCCACAGTAACAATCCTCAAGCTAAAGAAAGTGACTTCAAAGAGAGAACCACCACAGACAGCAAGAAAGTTTCAGAAAAGCAGTGTTCCTCTGTAGCCAATAAAGACTTACCATCCCTGAAGGAAAAGCCTAGTAAGGATGCTTCCAAACAGAGAAATCCTAAGCATGTGAAGAAACCAAACCAAAAGCTCGTCATAAAAAGCAAAGTGGAATTATCTAGTGAGGAAAAGCAGTGTTCCTCTGTAGCCAATAAAGACTTACCATCCCTGAAGGAAAAGCCTAGTAAGGATGCTTCCAAACAGAGAAATCCTAAGCATGTGGAGAAACCAAACCAAAAGCTCGTCATAAAAAGCAAAGTGGAATTATCTAGTGAGGAAAAGCAGTGTTCCTCTGTAGCCAATAAAGACTTACCATCCCTGAAGGAAAAGCCTAGTAAGGATGCTTCTAAACAGAGAAATCCGAAGCATGTGGAGAAACCAAACCAAAAACTCATCATAAAAAGCAAAGTGGAATTATCTAGTGAGGAAGAATTTGAGCCCCCTACTATGTCTTTTGAATCTTACCTTAATTATGATCAGGTTACCAAAAAAAGAAAGAGGAAGGCTTGTTCTACAGGTGAACGGACAAAGTGCAGTGAACAGAACAACTCATTACCACAAAAGGCTTCAAAATTTTTTCATGAAAAAGAGAGAGAGGACGATGAAAAAAAAAGTGAGAATGATCAATCAGAAACTCCCAATAAAAAGGTAAACCACTGCATGGTTGAGATAATAGCAAATAAACTGCAGACGAATAAGTGCTTTGGATTCCTATTTTCAGTGAAATTCAGATGTATTTATTTTAAGCAATAGATTGCATGGCTCTGACATATCAGCTGCATTGCAGTTGCCAATAATTGCAATAATAGAGGCAAAAATGATTGTTTGTTGCATACTGGCAGTTTAAAATCATAGAATTGCCTAGGTTGGAAGGGACCTTTAAGATCGAGTCCAACAATCAACCTAACACTGCCAAAACCACCACTAAACAACATCCCTACAGTCAACTTGTCTTGTATTTTTAGGATGATTTCCAATATGGCAAAGGTCTTTGATCCATATGAGCTAAACTGCTTTTTACCCACAAAGTAAAAGTACTTACTTCTGGAAAGATGTCCTCTTCTGTTCTTGACCAGCCTGGTTTGTGACTGTAGCAGCTGGTTCTATATAGCACAGTTGTTCTGTCAGATGCTGTGGTTAATAGTGAATGTTAAGATCTGCAGTGGAACTAAACTTTCTTCTTCTAATGCATTGAAATAAACCACAGTATTGCATATAAAAGTGGCTTAAACAGATTTGTAATCTGAACTATCCTAGTCCCTGGTAGTGAAGAAGCTTAAGTAGCTCCTCTGAGCCAAGGTAGATCTAAAATGTGCGTTAATTAGACCTTTAAATGAAGCCCTTTTGTGCACTGGGAATTGGAGGTCTTTTCAAGTCTTTTATCTTTACTGTGATGTGAAAGCTCTGTGAAGGCTTTATTTATTGTGGAAGATCTGCAATCTGAATGTAGTATCTTCTGTCCCAAATGGAGAAATAGTAATGTAGAGTCTTGTGTATGATACTCTAGCATAAACTGTTTGAGGAAAATTCTTGGATGTTCAAGCAGTTGTGAAAAGTTATTAAACATACTGAAATGAAGTTCAGGGAGATGGAAGCTTTGGGCTGTAAGTGCCTGTCTTACAATTGGAGGACACCCAATACCCAATTTAGATGTTGCACACAACGCCGAGCATTTGTAGGGAACTGTACTTACCAGACTGCTGCATGTTTAAATCCCTTTTTAAGGGGTTGTCTGTGAAAATTTTAGGCTAAATGGCTTATCCAGCACAGTATAGGAGACTTGATAGGACCAGGTATAAAGCTGTTTCTTGTCTTTCGGGGTGGCATTTAGTTTGCCTTTAAACATTTAATTGTGGTTTTGTATTCTTGCAGTTTTGTCTCATTCACTGCATGCCTCTAACCTCAGTAACAGTTTATCTGAAAGCCTGTTAGCTGAACACATCTACTCTGTTCTTTAATTTCTTTTTATGCACTGATTGCAGATATCCCACTGAGTTCCCTTTGTGATGTAGTCTTGATAAATAGACTATGAAGGGGTATGCTGAAAAGTAATCCAGTGAGTAAATTTTATTGCCGAAAAGAAATAATTCTAGTTAGCCTAGTTAACTTTGGGGTTTGCTTAAGGGTTTTTTTTTGTAGCTTATTTTAAGCCTCAGTAAACCCAAACTTGTAATGTTGAAGCAATGTTTCCTTGACTGTGCACAGGCCAAGGTGGCATGTCTCCAAGATCTTCTTAATACTCCACTGCCTAAATTTCTGACAGGCATCTCGGTCTCATCTACCTCATATGCTGCTGAATTTAAAGGTAAGTAGAATGCAGGGCTGATAAATGTTGAACAGTGCAGACTTTTACAGCTTTATGTAGAGATGTCTTTATCCCCTTTCCTAATAAACTATATCAGCTCATCTGTCCATGGCAAAGAAATGCCTCGCCTTCACTTCCTCCTCTGTAGGAATCACATTGAAGTTGAAGGGAGTTACAAAGGCTTCCGTCTTATGGCTTGCTGAACAAAGAAATACTGTAGAAGGTTACCACAGATGTAGAGAAGGCATAGGTCAGGTGGTAGTTCTACAGGCTCCATTTATCTTTACTCCTGGTAAAGCCTTAGTGGAAATTCTTAGGAAGCATTAGGTCTAGCTTTGGCATAGGAACTTGCTCGCATCTTTATAGGTAGGTGACACAAAGTGACAGTGGTTCCCCTCCCAGCTTTGGTGAGGTTTCAGTGGTTTCATATCGCCCTGCTCTTGAAACATCACTGCTATTGCAGCTTCTGGCTTCTCTAGGATAACTCAGGAAGATCAGTAATGTGCTGTAGAACTACTAATGGAGTAATCTAGCTGTGAATACAGCTCACGTAGATCTGAACTAAATAATGCAAGGCTGGTTTGAGTTGGTGCAGCTCACTTGCAATGTACATGCTAATGATGAATGGACTTCTGTAATGTATGAGACGTGTAAGGGCCCCAAACCGTAATGCAGTAACCTTGTATTTCAAGAAAAAATGAATGTACCTGTGTCCTACCAGCTGTGTTTCTCTCAAAGTTGAATGTTTAAAGCATTGTAAAATGTCACAAGGTAAAGGAAACCCTGCTTGATTGTTTTGTTTGCAGATTTCCTAGCACCTGCTGTAGAAGCACCCCAGCAAGTCGTTGAGACTATTCAATTCACAGGACGGAGACTGAACTCTAAAATGCAAGTTTACTCTGGCTCTAAAACAGTCTGTCTTTCAAAGATGCTTACGCTGTATGAACAGTGCATCCGTGTGCTTCAAAATAATATTGATTGTGAGTACTTTAAGGGAATTGTAGCAGTCTGTGCCTAAAGTGTATCAGATTTCTTTTTTTCCTGTCCATGCCAACAACTGGCCTACTAAAAGATATTTTCTGTCCCTACAAATGTTGACTCAGAGCAGGTTGAAAGGCATTTTAGGGGAAAAAAAAAAAAAGGGATTTATGACCATGCTAAAATGTAGCTTTGTGTTGAAAGCTTATGTTTTTTTAAAGTTCTAGTTTTAGTTAAAATATAATGTCCTATAAATTAAAAGCCAAAATAGCTGCTGACTTTTTTCCCTGCAAGATGTTTGTTTGCATAAATTATTAGAACGAGAAATTTTTTATTCCCTTGCGTAGGCAGAGAGGGGAGTGATGCATATCGGTAAAGATGGGACAATAGCTATTCAAAGATGCTTTCTCTGTCTTCAAATACAATTGCCAGTCAGTATGGAGCTGCTAATTTATAAATATTTTCATAGACTGACTTCAAAACATGTATTCTGTTAGTGTTGGCTAAAACTAACTTGTATTTTTATTTTTAAACTGTTCGGTGAGTGGTCTTATCCACTGAGTAAAATAAATGAGATGCTTAAAGTACTGTCCTCTTTTGTAGCACTACATGAAGTAGGAGGTGTGCCCTTTGAAATTCTTGAGCCTGTGCTAACACGTTGCACGCCAGAGCAGTTGTTTCGAATAGAGGAATGTAATCCGGTAAATTCTGCCTTGTTAAATTCAGGCAACCACAGAGGACATGAGGCATCTGTTTCTGCCTTCCTTGCACCCTTTTTGATAAAAACTCTCCACGGGTTACACTGGTTTTCTGTCTTGCATACTTATTTCTTTGACCTCAGCTGTCTTTATCAAGCCTCCCTTTCTCAAGTGTCAGGATTTAAAGCATTTGAGAGAATTATTACTGATAACTAAGTGAAAGCCAGTGGGGGTAGAAAAGTATTTCTCTCTCTAAAAATAAGGAGGGAAAAAAAAAAAGACCACAGTATTTACCACTGAAATAGCTGGGAAAGTCGTAATAGAACCAACTGCTTTCAAGTCACAAACTGTTAAGGCTGCAAAGCATACCAATCAGCAAATATCAGGTGAGATTTCATGTGTGATAGATTTCTTATCTACACTGTTAAGACTTTAGCTCCATGATGCGTTTGGACATCAAGGTTGTAAGTGTGTAGTGCTTCATAGTGCAAGTTGGCCATTTCTCTGCATGCCTAAAGTTGAGAGCTGGGGTGGCCTGAGCTGGTGCTGGAAATACAAGTCTAGCCTGTAAGCATGGCTCACTAACTCAAATATAGAGCTCTGCTACTTGAAGCTTCGTGATTTCTAGACTGAAGTCAGTATCTGCATGGTATTGTCACACTATATGTTGGGGGTACCTATGTAGCGGGATTTGTTCTGCACCTTTTTCCACCAGGGAATTGGGCTTTGTCTACAGGCTCAGCTAACAGGCACTCTTGAAAATGTTATTTTAAAATCTTTGATTTAAGATACCTTGTGTTCAAATTAGACATTTACAGAAGAGTCTGACCACTTGTGGAAGAAACACTGCCAGAGAGATTTTAAAAATGAGAGCCTTCTGGAATATGAGTCTTGGCGTGAAATGTACTTGAGGTTGTTTAATCAGAGAGAAGAAAAACTGAAGACGCTTACAAAAAATATTATTTCAGCTCAGTCTGAGAAACCAAAAGGTAAAATCTGTGGTTAGCTTTTCCGCTTGCAAAACCCAGTCTCTTCTGCTATCCTTGACACTTAATATGTAGGGTTTAGTGATTTGTTTGCATTGAGCATTAATGCTGTATCTCTAGGAGAAGTCATCAGGAAAGAACACTTTTAATTTACAGATTGCTTAAAAAATAAATACATGCTTAATCCAATACATTAATGCATAATACTTGCAGCATACAGTAGATGGATCTTATCTTACTGGCTAGACTGAGGATCCTAAGTAACAATGCAAAGAGTACAAACGTAACTACAAATACCAAAGTTAATATGAAGAAATAATATATGCAGTCTGTATATGGTTTGCCATGGTTCAGTTACTACTTTGGTACCAGATTCTGCTGTTCCGAATTATTTTTTTTCCCAGTTTAAACCTAGAAATTGCCACATAACCATATTATCAACTGAGCTTTCAACATAATGGGCAAACAAAAAAGTTACGTATCCTCTGCTCCTTGTTTCTGTGTTAGGCAGGCAAGTAAAAATGGCTTATGTGACCAGTGCAGCAAAACCACCAAGGAACATTCGCCGACAGCAAGAAATCCACGGGACAGCCGGACCTGTCACCCAACTTCATCCCATAGAGAAGTGCAAGTAAGTGTTCTGTACTATGCTTTTAATTTGAGTTTAGTTGTCTTTGTCAGTACAAAAGCTTGCTGGTGAAATATTTTTGAAGTTATAAATAGCTCTCTACTTACTTTCCTTTTTTAAGCAGCTAGTGGCTAGAAACTAACTTGCCTTTTAAGTCTTGCATGCTCTTCTGCTGTGTATGCGTTGTCATTGCACATTTCTCCAAAGTGCCAGCGATGAATTCGCCCTCCCAGCTGGAGAGTGAGTGGATGCTGTTGTTTTTCTCCAGATTACAGTAATGCCACTTGACATCCTGGGGAGATTCCAGTGTTGATGTTTCGTGTTTATAAACCTGCCTAGTAGCCTCACATGCTCTCCTGCTTTAATAAAATCCCAGTCAGCTGTCTGGAGTGATACAGCTGACCAGAGTGAATCTCGGCAACTTTTAATACTCTTCATGGTGGATTTCTGCTTTGGCAGCTTAGCGGGGTATCTGGAACAGTCTGTAGTAGTAGCCAACACTAATCACTAGAGGAACAGAAAACTGGGATTCCACAAATGTTTCCTTTGTACAGCACAAAGCCAAATATTCTTTGTGACATCTTAGTTCAGAGTAGTTCAACAGCCATGAGAACCAAAGCTGGGATGTGATGTTTGTTCTGCTGTTCCTGCCAGCCTAGTGAATTCTCTTGTATCCAAGATGATGGCTGCAACAGGGAGATAAACCAGCTGTAGCACCAGCTTCTGCCTCTTCTTCCCTTCTCAACTATGTGGAGACAGACATGCTGGTTTTTACTGTTTCAATATCTGTTCTTGTCTGAAAGAAAGGTCAGCGGTTTGATTTAGAAGCACACCATGGGTTGATGAGTCCATGTGCCAGCAGCTGGACCGTAAAAGCTATGGAGAATATTCATACTGCCTGAACATGGGTATCTTAAGCTGTGGTCACTTGCTCTGCTGTGGCTGTTGGTGAGCATGGTGCCCTCCCTTGTCTCCATTGCCTGCAGTTGTTCCCATGTTGGCATAACTGCTTTTCAACTCTCTCTCTCTCAAAATTATCCCTTTGGGGGAGTGGCAGGTGGAACACTTTTCATTAATCTGAATTAAGGAACAGTTATGCAGGTTGACAAATATGTGAGTGGATACTGACAGATAGCTGGGAACAGGGACAACAAAAACTTAAGCTGTTGCAAATATGATGCAAGACTGACTTAGTACAGTTGGACATGTCAGGAGAGTCATTTTAAGTCGTTTCTGTTACGATGCTGCAGTGCCTGCAGCTGTACTGAGTAATTGTTTGGTCTTAGGCACATGAAATTAGATAACTGAACTGACCTGGGCTGACTGGGAGGCGGGGGTGTCAGCTCTGGTCATCATATAGTTGCTAATCAGTTGGTAGGGGATGTTTAATTCAGCTGGAGTTTTGTATCAAAACGGTGGGAAAGTGTGTTTTCTGTGAATTTCAGAAGCTTGACTTAGTCGAGCAGCCTTGACTTACTGCTCAAGATGGTGGTGGTATGGGGCAGGAATGGCAGCCTGGATGTAGGCTTACCTTTTAAGGCCTCTTAAAATCACCTTTTACACCAGATACAATGTTTTTATAGCTGCCCATTTAGCTGATGAAATTAGGAAACTACTTTCCATACTGTTGCTGCTTTCAATGAAAAGATAGCCCGACGCCAAGGCAGTAGCTTAAGGCACTTCAAGTTAGGCTTTTGCTTTTAGTTGCGCTGTGGGAGGGTGTATCCGTGTTTTGACAGACCAGCCTTCCAGTTTAGGTGCTTCAGGTATGTTAGTGTAAATGTCCTTTCTGCTCCAGTAATCTCTGGACCAGTAGCTGAATGATATACTCAAAGCTACGTGTTTGTTTTTCTCATGTATGCTAGATTTGGAAGAACTGTTGTTGTGTGAAACAAGCTGTAAGAGGGTCATTGCTTTGTCTTCTCGAGAAACAAGAGTTTGTTTAGGCACAATAAGTTTAACTTCATTGCTTTGACCGTGTCCTCTGAAAGCCTAGTGGTTTTGCAAGCTGTAGAATTTGTACAGCTGAAATCTTTACTTCAGAAGCTAGACTTGGAGGAGCTGAAAAGGTCCTATGGCAATCACGCGGATCCCCAGCAGGCTGCTGTTCGCAGTTCAACAGTATACAATAACTGTCAGCAGACGTCAGTGACTGGTTCTGAGGCGTACAGGGCTGCCCGTTTGGTGACATCATGCTCACACTATAACGCTGTGTTGATTTAACTGTCTTTAGCAGTAGGCATCAGCTCTATATCTGTGTCTGTCTCAGTACTTGTTCTGTTGATTGAGGATTCCAACCTGATATTTAAGGATAGCTATTGTGCCTTTTGCTAGACGTTCCTACTTAAAAAAAAAAAAAACAAAAAAACAAAAAAACAAAAAAAAACCAAAACCCAATCAAACAAACAAACAAAAAACCAAACAAAAAAAAACCCCCAAAAAACCAGGAAAGCTTGGGTAAATTTGTCCTCCTTTTCTGTCAGAGCTAGTTAGCAGTTCAGCTGTGCTCAAGAAGAAAATAAAGAGCAAACTAGAGCACAGAGCACTATGAATCACAATGGTATTGCCAAACGTTTTGATCTGTCCCAAATTCTGGTCATGTAATTTTAAAGACAAATAAGATGCATAAAATCTAAGAAATGGAAAAATCTGTTCAAGAATGGAAATGGACTAGATGACCACCAAACATCCCTTCTAAGCTGAATTATCCTATGATTTTTAAATGTATGAAATCTTAAATGCTTGTGATCAGTTGGTTGTTTTTTTTTTTTCCCAAAATGAGCCAGAGCAGATAGTAGTTTAATATCAAATGCTAACTTTTTTCTTATTTCTTATTTTTCTTATTTTTAAAAAAAAAAAAAAGGTTAAGGATTGCAGAAAGCAGACACAGAAATAACTCATCATCAAATCCTATCCCTGCTAGCAACAGTGGAAGCTCTAGCTCAAGCGTAATGCCTCAAGATGGAAAGAAGCCTATCAAAAGTAAATGGAATTTCCTAAGATTATAAAGAAACTTGTTTTAAATTGCTGTCTATTAATATATGCTTAATATTATGCTAATACCATTTTAAGTCACTCACAGCTGTAATCCTAACTGGTCACTTTTTTTTTTGTTATTGAAGAAATTGCACCAATCATGAGGAAAACTTTGAAAGCCTTGAAGAGTAGAGCCGGACGACGGTAAAATGAGGCTGCGTATTTGAAGCTTTTGTGACTATTTGTGTATCATGCTACAGCTAACGAAAGTAATGTTAATGTAAACATTCTTCAATTTGCCTTAGTTAAAGTAGTTATGAAACGGTGCAGGGGCGAATGATTTGCAATAAAAATTGAAACATCTGAGTCCTTTCATGCTGCTGCTTTCTTATTCATGAGCGAGAAAAACTGAATTGAAATAAAGTCAGTACACACTAATGATAAATCAGTTTATATGGACTTTTATGGACGCTGTCTTTATCAGTTTATGTACACATTTGCATAAGCTTTTCATGGAAGCACTTAAGCTGTGGGTATATTTTTGCCAAGGTTAAGGTTATCTTGCAGAAATGGCCACAAGGTCTACTTAGATAGAATTGCAAAGAGGTCTTGGCATCTCTTGCACAAAAGTGTTTTGGAAACTCAGTGTATTTGTTTCACTGAAGGTTTTTGTAGGCAGACTTTTGTATTTTTCTTTTTTATGAAAATGTGATTTGGTTGGATTTTAGTTTTAACTCTTCCAGAAACAGAAGGCTGTTTTATAAGACAGTTCTGGAGCTCAACTTCTGACCTTCTGGAATTGGGCTGTGAAATATCCTTACTTAGGACACCACGTGGTTTTCGGTTCTTTTACTTGACTGCAGCAATGCACCTTTAAAGGAGAGGTAGGAGAAGACAATATTTAAATTTAAATTGCCTTTTAAAAGCAGAATTTATATACTGCCATGACAGTGAGTTAATGAAAAATCATGTGTTATTCAGGAGCTCCATCTAGTTGGGACACTTTTGGTACAATAATTAAAGCCAGACCTGTTGTGTGATACCATTTAAAGGCATGAAGTCCTTGTGTGGGAGATAATATTTTGGGAACAAGCAGAAGGGAGGGAAAGCAAGAAAGTCATTAGTTTGATGCTGTGGTCATCCTGTAGAACTCATGCAGAATAATCCATTTAAGTCTGGAGATGAGAGAAACTTTGCGCTATACTCTGATCTGCTGCTTTCAGCCTGTCATGAAGAGGCCCATCTCACAACCTTGAATACAAGCCTTGTGTTCAAAGTGAAAAAGCTGTTCGGTCTTGAATAGCTGTCCTCTCAAGAGTTGGGGACTGCTGCCGTTTGGGCTGATCTATTGAATGGGTTTGCTTTTATAAATGAGATAATTCTTTGTAGTCACTTCATCTAAACCATCTCACTTGCATGAATTGAAAGATTGACTTTGCCTTGAAGGCATGGCTTACAAATGGAGGGGTTTTTTTCTATAGGCTTCACTCAGTAGCTGCAAGTAGGTCTTGTTTCTTCCTTTGTACTTCTATAGGATTTGGCATCTTGAAACTCCTCCTGAAGCACAGGGTGAGGGTAAGATCATGAAACCAGTTGATGTCTCTTACTCAAGACACATTATGTGTGAATTTTGTCACCATCCTATAAATTTTCAGGTAGATGACAAAAATACAGCTACTAAAAATGGCTTTTGCAGTCAGGTTAACATAGTTGCCCATACGTAACAGCTTGGGCAAATGCTCCATTTCTAGAGGGATTTTAAGTCAGCAGGTGTGCTACTGTGTTGTGATTTTTCTCATATGTTACGCTTGCACTGAGAAGAATGGAAGATGAAAACAGGTGTGTTGACCTGGAAACTCTGGGGGGAGCTTTCTCTGTCTCTGGAATCAAAACAAGCATTGACTAATAGGAGAGGTAGCGCGGTGTCTGCCATGCATGTCTGTAAAGAATGCTTCTGGGAGGAGCTATTAGGATTTAAACCTGGCTGAATGGCTAGTGTGCCACGCTATCCATCAAACAGCTCTGGTCATTATATAGTTGCTAATCAGTGGTGGAAGTTTAATTCAGCTGGAGGTTTGTATCAAGTGTAGTCCAAGTTGTTCAAGAATTATGTTTTTTTGCAGAATCACTTTTATTTGTTGTAGTTCTTGATGGTATGCTGTTATGTGAGAAAAGACAAAGCTGTAACTAAGCCTTCTGTTGGACTCTGGCGTTAGAGAACACAGCTGTAACCATTCGGAGCCGCTATAGATGTCAGGAGTGTCCCCTTGGGAGACTGAAGGATAAATAGTTGTTTTAACTATAGACTTGTATTGTTAATTAAGGAGGAGATAACTCTTATCCTGTCCTTGACAGGGATGGCAGAGCTGTGTGGAGGGCAAATTTTGACTTCAAGATTAAGTGGCTTTCACTTCCTCCTCTTGCTTTCTCTCACTTCAAAGGCTGTAGATGTATCGTTGGTAAGAGATACGCAGAGGGTACCCATGGGATCAGATTGTTTTCCTGACAATTTCTACATTAGAAAATACTGTAGACAAGCAAATCTCTTTACGATACAGTAGTTGGGGTTACACACACTTGAGGCTAGGCTTTTTCTTTCACTTCAGATGTGCTGTGGTCTGTTCCTAGGGACTGAATGCCCAGCTGAGGCTGCAGCGTGTCAGGGGTGTTCTGGAAATTCATCTCCCAGCTCATCTGTGAGGAATCCTGTGTTTGTGGTTTGACGCTGCTTCATGACATGATTCAAAGCATACATGGAGGTAAATTCAAAGCTTACTTCAAAAGCATACCATTTCAATCTGGACTGGAACACTAATGTAGATGCTTTGGCAGTCTCCTGCCTTCCCTCCCTGTATGTAGTTACTCCAGTAAAGAGGAGTTCTTGCTAGGTCTGTATGTTCTTGGCATCTGGTATGCCTAACGGTACATAATGCTGCAGAACATTGACCTGAGGCAAATCAGTTTCCTTCTGGTGGATGCATGGAAAGACTTTTGGTTGCTTTTGTTTTCTACTCCCTGGGCTGGTTGCCACATCCCTCTTCCCGATAAATCCTCTATCTTCCCCTTGTGTGTTTGACCTGTTCTGTGTTCTAGTTGACTGGCTCTGAGCTCCCTGGTGGAGAGTTGAGAGTGACTCAGAGCAGCCTGGAGGGGGAGGCCTGTGGTCCTTCTCAGAGAAGTGGCTATTTTCACAGAAAGTCTAAACATCGTGAGTGCACGATGGCCTTCTCTTCCTTAGAAACACATCGCAGCTCCGAGTCCTCCTGCAGTATCTCTGGAGCATCTCATCCCAGCAGCACAGTGTTTTTCCCTACAGGTGATGAGCAATTTCCAGCAAATTAAATCAGTAATGGGAGAAAAATACGGTCACAAAAGGAAAACCCTGCTGTTACGGAAAAGACCACAAATGGGGGATATTTCTTTTCTTCTTGAACTGTCCACTTCATGCAAAGAAACCACTTTCCACTTCCTGCCAATGTTTGCTTCATAGCATTCAGGAATGTTTTCCATACTGTTAGTGGTTGAACTCAAGAAGAAAGCTCGGCCTGACTGCTATTCCACTTGAAAAAGGATGTATGACCTTGCCATTTAAACAGTCCCTGTGGCAGGAGGAGAAAACACAGTTTTGAAGTGATGCATTTGCTCTTATGGGACCCTGTTCAGAAGGCATGTGAGGTTCCTGGAGCTAAGCTCTTCTCGGGGACCATGTAGGCGTTCAAATGCTAGGTTAAGTCCTGGGCCAAAGCCAGGAAGGGGTTTAGGGTTTGGCATGATCCTTGTGGAAGAATTTGGAGACCTCAGTGAACTGCCCTATGCGTACTGTTGTCAGTTGTTGCTGTTCCAAAGTAAGGCACAACTGGGATCCCTGTCAGCCGGGAGGATGTTGCAGCTCTGAGCATGGTGCTGTTGGCTGTCTAGTGCCTGAGGATTTCTGGTAGCCGTAGGATAATCTCGGCAGAGCGAAAAGAAATCCCCTCACGCAGTGTAAATCTCAGACTTGCCATCTGAAAGCTCAGGAAAATGTCTGTGCCAGGATTTAGTGTGGTGAAAAATGTTGATGGATTGACGAGTAAGAAGACGTTCCTAGATTTTTTTTGTGGGAAAAACACCAACAAAATAAAACCAAAACAACCAGTGAGGGTTGCCTGATCCTTTTATTTGTATTGTTTTCCTTCTCTGCCCTTCCTGTAAAGATAGGAGAGGTCTTTGAGTGAGTGACTGAAGGCTTTGGTTAGATAGCCTACTGTCTCCTCTTGCAGCCACCCTTGCCACCAAGCAGAGGTTTCCCTCCTCCCCCAGAGCTGCCACAGGCAGTGTCCACAGCAGAATTTATCAAAATCTTTTTCCTGCAGTTGTAACTAGTTATTGCCACTGGAGGAACAAGTCTAGTTCTTTCTGGATTAGAAATGTCTGCTTCTGCGAGCTTAGTTCTACCACGCAAGGGAGGAAGGAGTAGCTTGCTCTCCTGGTTCAACACCTATGGGAGAAATGGTCTTTTTCTTGTTTCTTTACAGGCCAAACTTTGGATTTTTTTTTTTCTTTTTTAAATTCATCAGTAATTTCCATATGAGCAATTCTTCCCTCCAGCACCCAAAGCGTTTCCCATCTGATCTGCTGAACCAATTGGGGCAAAAAGAATGGTGATGTGTCCTCACCATCAATCAGGTTTGATCCGCTGTAGGGGCTGGGTTCAGCATTTCTTGGTGTGATTATTTGCCTTTGGTTTTCGATGTGTCTCTGCTTTGGGTAGCCTTGTTTAGCACTGAAACCCTTCAGGAAGGTGGTGGAATCGCTCTCTGCAGTTGTGCCGCTTGGCTGAGAATGGGAATAAATCATTCTTCTTGTTCATTGGAAAGGATGTGCAATGTACAGAGGCATATTATCGTCCTCTCTCCTAGAGTTTCTAGTAAACGTTGTTTTTTTTTTTTTAACGTGCTTTTTTAATTTTCTGTTTTGCACATTTGTGAGTTGCACCCTGACACAGCTATTGGATTTTCTCCCTCTCTCAACTTCTTCAAAAGGCTGAACTACATTTTATTCTGTGGTACAGTCATTTTCTTTGGTTACACGTCTTGAATTGTTTTCAAAACTTCAACCTTAATCTTTAGCAAAAAGGGGTTTCTGTGACTACACACGTCTCAGAGACAGAGTTGGAGGCTTTTCAGAAAATAAATATAATTTGTGGAGAGGTGGGATCCAAAACAACAAAAAAGCAGATGAAAAACAAGCATTTCCAAATGTGCAAAGGAATGCACTAATCCCAGAAGGCTTGAGAAGACTGTTTCTGCAGATGGACATACAAAGCCCAAGTCTCATGGCCTAGAACGATGACGCTCAGGAGAAGCTGTGTTCTCCAAGATGGAGCATCCTGGAATCTGAGGTCTAATGGTCCTGTGCGTTTACCCTCCTCAGCTTCCTCACCCAGGTGGCCCTAGACAAAAGTAATAAAAATGGAGCGTGGAATTGCCAAGACTGTGGAATTAAATACATGATGAGGCTGTCATAGTTTTTCAGAAATGAAGCATCAAATATTGAGGAAATTACCAGATATTTTAAGGCATAGAAATCTAGTTTCAGAATCCAAGTGTCTCTCTTGGGTTCAGAAAAAGAAACTATTCAGGTCAGGATAGTGCAGAAGGTTGGGTTTTTTTTGTGTGGGTTTTCCTTTTTCTTTTTTTTTTTTCCCCCAAGACTTTAAAGTCCCTGATTTACATGTGAAACTACAAAGTCACGAATGTCATCTTTGTAGCTTAAGCCCTCAATGGTGCGCGTACTGTGGGAAGTGCTGGTGGAAGCCTTCAGCAGCGTATGTTTTGTGAACTCTGTTTACAGAGAAGTCGCTTCTTCTTATCCCTGGTGACAGACCTAAAAATGGCACTCGCTCAGGGAGAGGCCTGAACGGCACTGGAAAATCTTACGTAGCCGTCCTCCTACAGAACTGCAAGTGGGTATCCAGGCAGTAGACAGAGCTTTTTACCGCTTCTCCAGGCCCTCTCCCTTAATGTTTATGGAATCGTTGAGGCTGCAGAAGAAGGGATGCTGCTTGCTAGAGCCTGTGGAAGCAGGAAAATAAGCTCCTCAGGCAGAAACGAAGAGGAACGAGCTGCTGCTTGCCTCTGGAAGAAGGAAGGAGTCTATGCTGCGAGAGGGGAGAAGGCTGCTGAGACCTGACTGGGAAGCAATATTCCCTCTTTCCAACATGCTGACCTCTCTGAGGGGAAAAAAAAAACAAACTCGGAGCCCTTGTCCTCCTGCCACCTCGCTCCCTGTATTTCATAAGTTTCTCTCACCAGACAAGGCACTTTCCCTACTTACAGCTGTTCACAACGCTCAGGGCGTTCTTAGCTTTTCTCTCCCACGGATGTGCTGCATCCAGCTCTCTGCAAAGCGCGTTTTTCCCACAGTTACCTGTGTTGATGTGCTTTTCAATGCTTTCAGACCTTTCAGCCTGAAAGTTAGATAATTAGTCTGTCTGAAACTTAGATAAACACTAAAGTGGTGCGTTTAAGCGTGACTTTTCAAAGCATTAGCATCATGCTGGAGCGGTGCTGACAGCTGAGTTCTGGGCTTAGGCATTTAGAAAGGCACAGAGAGAATGAAATGTAGAGAAGCCCCCAAAGGCTTGTGCACAAAGCAGCTTCTCCAGGTTTCTAGAAAGCCTGGGACCTGAGTTTGCTTCCACAGCTGAGGGACGAACACCACAGACCCTGAGCGGAGGTACCGATCTCTCTACTTTTACAGGGAAGAGAAAAATACTCCATGCGGCTCCGAAAATGCGAAATCAATTTATCAGGGACCTCGCTACAGCAAGGAGCTCTCTGCCCTGTCCCACAATGTTTTGTTATCATCTGGATGTTGATCAACGGCTGATTAATCCACTGGCATCATTTCAGATTCCTTCCTTTGGTAAGGGGGGGCATTGCTGACAGCCTCCCTCGCCTTTATGGTCGTAGCAAAAATGATTCAGTGCTTTAAGGAGGGGAGAAATACATGAGGAAATAAGGCTTATGTTGCCTCTTGGACTTCTGCATCTACTCTTCTCTTCAGGCCTAACGAACCAGGGAAACGTATATTTCCTGAAACCTATTTTTCCAGTGACTATTTGGAGAACAAATACTTTTCTAAAAGAAACTGGAAATGTCAAGACATGGCTTTATTCTAGGAGTCCTAATAGGTTCTTAATGGACGATCAAAGATGTTAAAATTTAATGTTCTCAGAAAGGTACTGGTCCCTATGAAGGGAAATGTCCCCAGTCTCTACTGCATGTCTTTCCCAGACGTCTCCTGATCAGGAGAGCTGCACGAAGCTGTACCTGTGTTTCCTCTGATGTTTGGTACAGCAACACATTTTTCATTACTGAGAGCTCAAATCGTTTTGGTCTGTCTAAGAAGAGAGGCTTAGGGAAGAGTTTCCTCTTGAAAACCTCGTAGTGGGTTCTTCTACTATGAAGTTATTTAATCATTCAGTGTTATCAAAACTTTCACCGCTAAGATGACAGCATATCTTGATTCTCTATAATCTGTACCAAGAGCTTTGTGGAAGAACTCCTGCATAATGTATGAAGCATTTGTCTCAGTTGTTTGAGTAAGACTGAGCTATATTTTGCATGTAAGTCAGTGTTAAACATAGAAAGCACGGTATAATTTTCCTCAAAATTATGACACTTACAGCACAAGAAACTCTGAGAGTTTAGGGAAAAACAAGAATGTGACAGACCATGTTTTTGGTGCTTTTCTGACTAGCATAGTGGTTTACAAGCTTCTTAGTTCTCAGGAGTTAAAACCCACTGAGATCCTGGGCTTGTAGGGGACGAGACAACCATTCTTCCTAACAGTCTCTTTTTTTTTTTTTCTTGCTCTGCAACAGGAGGCTTCATCTCTTATCCATCATTTCCAACAATCTGTTGAAGTATATCAAAAATAATGCCTTTCTTCCGGGGATGAATTGCTGTAGTTCTCAAAGAGTGACAGTTTCCCACGGCGCTACTGTTCCCATAGGAGAGAAGATACTTTTGCTTGGGTGCTGACCCTCCTCCTGGATGCCCATCCGTTATTCCCTGCCTCCTCCTGGCAGCGCCTGGCTCCCGCCTCGCTGTAGCTGCCAGGGGAAGGGGAAGCTCTTACCTTCAGGGAGACAGCAGCGGGCTGCCTTTTTCTTCCTATGCTTTCAGGTACATCCTGATTACCTAACTTTAAAGTTACTTGGCTTTTTTAAGGTGGTTATACCGTGGTTTCCAGGAAACAGGATTTGGCAAGAATTTCGGCAACAGAAGGATAACGGTGTCGCTGTGAGAGTGCTGCCCTGAGGGCGGTAAGGAGTCAGACGGGTTCTGTGCGTCCCCCCTCCTGCCCTTCTTGAAGCATGGCTGCTGTCCCTGCTTGTCGCCTTCCTGGCGGCTGCTCCATGACCCAGCAGGGGTTGTTACAGAGGGGTTCAAGTGCTGCAAGAAGTGGCTGTGAGAACTAGGTCCCTGTTTCCTGCCGAAGCTGGGTACGGTTTGACTCTGCAACTCCCTCGGGCAATTATGAAAATTACGGTCCGGGTCATTTCCTCTTAACAACCTCTTTCTGAGCACGCTGGCATGTAGCTGAGAGGGTATTTTTTCTCCAGATAGATGCCAAGCCACAAGCGTGGGCAGCCTTAAAAATCAGAGAAACATCGGGCTAATCCCCAACTATGAGATTAAAAATAATACACTGTTTTTTCAGTCTGTCATCCAAAGTGCTAACGTAGCTGCTTGCCTTGCCAGCTCTCCCTGTAACATCGAGTAAGGCGATTTTGGTTCTACCCCTTTTCCACCCAGAACCCACTGGCGTTTCAGCCTCTCCTCAGAAACGAAAGGCTCGTTAACCCATGCTGTGTCCTTACCTCCACCCCAGCACCTCCTCTCTCTACACAGCTCTTGCAGTCTGTCTGTCTGTCCTTTTTATCATAATGCTTCCTCCTCCAGCTCCTGATGCAATACGGCGACGCAACACCATGGCTTGGATGGGAGTACTCTTCACTGGGTTAAAAACCGGCTGGATAGCCAGGCCCAGAGAGTAGTGGTGAATGGAATTAAATCCAGTTTGGGGCCGGTCACAAGTGGTGTTCCCCAGGGCTCCATATTGGGGCCGGTTCTCTTTACTGTCGTTATCAATGATCTGGACAAGGGGATTGAGTGCACCCCCAGTAAGTTTGCAGATGACACCAAGTTAGGTGGGAGCGTCAACCTGCTTGAGGGTAGAAAGGCATTGCAAAGGGATGTGGACAGTCTGGATTGATGGGCCAAATCCAATGGTTTGATGTTCAACAAGGCCAAGTGCCGGGTCCTGCACTTGGGTCACAACAACCCCATGCAGTGCTACAGGCTTGGGGAAGAGTGGCTGGAAAGCTGCCCGGCAGAAAAGGACCTGGGGGTGCTGGTCAACAGCCGGCTGAATATGAGCCAGCAGTGTGCCCAACAGCATCCTGGCCTGTATCAGGAACAGTGCGGTGAGTAGGGCTAGGGAAGTGATCATCCCCCTTACTCAGCACTGGTGAGGCCCCACCTCAACTACTGTGTCCAGTTTTGGGCCCCTCAGCACAAAAAAGACATTGAGGTGCTGGAGAGTGTCCAGAGAAGGGCAACGAAGCTGGTGAGGGGTCTGGAGAACAAGTCTTATGAGGAGCGGCTGAGGGAGCTGGGGGTGTTTAGCCTGGAGAAGAGGAGGCTGAGGGGAGACCTTATCGCTCTCTACAACTACCTGAAAGGAGGCTGTAGAGAGGTGGGGGTCGGTCTCTTCTCCCAAGTAACAGGCAATAGGACAAGAGGAAACAGACTCAAGTTGCACCAGGGAGGTTTAGACTGGATATTAGGAAAAATTTTTGCACTTTAAGGGTTGTCAAGCATTGGAGCAGGCTGCCCAGGGAAGTGGTTGAGGCACCATCCCTGGAGGTATTTAAAAGACAGCTAGACATAGTGCTTAGAGATAGGGGTTAGTGATGGTTTTTGTCAGAGTTAGGTTGATGGTTGGACTCGATGATCTGAAAGGTCCCTTCCAACCTAGGCAGTTCTATAAGAAGGAACATCTCTGCAAGATGCTCTACTGTATATTCTGCCTTTTTTTTGTATTGCGCACGCATGCTTTTCTTTTCTCTCTCATTTTCGGAGGTGTCACCTTAGTCCTCACATTGAAACCATTCCCTATTCCCCATCATGGTTAATTTTATAATGTATTTCCAGTGATATTTTTCTTTTTTGTAGCACTTCTACAGGAAGTTAAATCTTTCTAGTTTCGGAGACGCAGCTGTTCCCTGCTAAGGCATCCCAAAATACTCAGGATGCTGTCGACGTGTTCAAAAATGAGGATGTGTCTGCTGTTTTCAAGTATTTGTTCATACTTTTCAGCCTGCTAAATTTGTTTTCTTCACACTTTGACTTGCCGATTTGTTGCTAAGTGTGAAATAGGTGCTTGTGTTCCCTAAAGCAGATGCTTCAAATTCAAGTTTAGAAAGTCCAATTTCAATGCCAGTGTTTGAAAATGGGACTTTTTAAAAAACAGAGCTTTCTCTGTACCCAAAACCTGCCTTGCTGTCGGGTATTGCTCACCCGCAGCTCTGCTTACAGCCTCGCACGGTGAGTGGGCTGTGCCTGTTTTGAAGCGCGTTGATAAACACACTGCCCTCTGCTCACCTAACTCTGGCTCCCATGCCTTTTGGCAGATTTTAAAAAAGCCTGGGTTTTCGTTTGGTGGGGTTTTTTTAGGGTTTTTTGGTGGTTTTTTCCCCCCCTCCCCATGTGCTATTTTTTCTAGTGGAGACAAGATACTTTGGAGCCACAGTAGCTATGCTGATCTCCACACAAGACCACACATGGCTCAGTTGTGTGGAGGTCTGGTGGCCTCGGCGTAGCAGTCTACAAAGCCCAGAGATCAACGTCTGAGCTCGCGTCTTTAATCAGACGTCATTTCTTGTCTCTATTAAATAAGAGGGAGATTTGCTAGAGGTAAGGCTTCTTCGAGTGCCTTCCAAGAGCTCCATTGTTTTACATCTGGGCTACGTAAAATACGTCCCCTTGTCACATTGTCCCCCAGGGTACAGCCCGGTGGCTGGCAGCGCGGCCGCGGCAAGCAGCGAACCTCCAGATTTCATTCGGGGTGACTTAGCAATTCGCATGAGCGTGCTGCTAATGGCCTGCCACTTCCCACTACGGAAAATTAAGGCGCAAAAGGTTGAAGGAGAGTGACACTGCTTTCAAGATATGCCGCAGCACATTTGTGTACAGACGATGAGGCTCGCTGCTTCCCTTCATGGGGTATAAAGAGCTGATGGGGCTATCGGCTCTATATACTCATGCTCTTTTTACCTGCTCTGAATAGCAATTATCATCTAAAAATCTCTTGCTTGCGTGAGACAACGCTTATGGCAAAATAGGTGTTTCAGAAAGTTAGAGAAACCCGATGCTGCCAGGATGCAGGGGTGATAACACTTACTTTCTGGGAATGTTAATAGGAGTCATCCACTGATATCTCCCTGGATTTCGGAGAATAAAGCTGAGCGGAGACCTTGACTCTCAACATTTGCAGTGGGTGGGAGGGGGAGGGCAGGCCAGATTGAACTCAGAAAAACTAATTTTCCATTGGTTGGATAATCCCTTCAAAATCTGTTTTCTGAGCATCAGGATGAGATCCTATCTCTTTATTAATGCCTGCATAGCGCGCCTGTGTTTGAGCAGAACGGGTATCAGCGGGTGAGCGGCCACGGCAAATGCAAAGGCCGTTTCTGTACCTGGTCAGTGGATGATAGCTGTGAAGCTGAACCATTTAAATCTGTGCTAAGATTCAGCGCTCAGGATTTATTCTAGAAAACGTATGCTGGAACTTGAGAAACTGACACTCCAGAGGGCCGTGCTGCCATCCAGCGTGACCTGGACAGGCTGGAGAGCTGGGCAGAGAAGAACCTAATGAGGTTCAACAAAAGCAAGTGCAAGGTCCTCCACCTGGGGAGGAAGAATGCTAAGCACCAGTATAGGTTAGGGGTGGACCTGCTGGGAAGCAGTTCTGAGGAGAAGGACCTGGGGGTCCTGGTAGACAGTAAATTATCCATGAGCCAACAATGTGCCCTTGTTGCCAGAAAGGCCAATGGCATCCTGGGCTGCATAGGGAAGACTGTGGCCAGTAGGTCGAGGGAGGTCATTCTCCCCCTCTACCCTGCACTGGTGAGGCCACAACTGGAGTACTGCATCCAGTTTTGGGCTCCCCAGTTCAAGAGGGACAGGGAACTGCTGGAGCGAGTCCAGCGAAGGGCAACTAAGATGATTGAGGGGCTGGAGCATCTCCCTTATGAGGAAAGGCTGAAAGAGCTGGGACTCTTCAGCCTGGAGAAGAGAAGGTTGAGGGGGGACCTGATTAATGTTTACAAGTATCTAAAGGGTGGGCTGAAGGAGGACAGAGCCAGGCTCTTTTCAATGGTTCCCAGTGACAGGACGAGGGGCAATGGGCACAAGCTAGAACATAGGAAGTTCCATTCAAATACAGGGAAAAACTTCTTTATGGTGAGGGTGACAGAGCACTGGGACAGGCTGCCCAGGGAGGTTGTGGAGTCCCCTTCTCTGGAGATTTTCAAGACCCGCCTGGATGCAGCCCTGAGGGATGTGCTTTAGGCAATCCTGCTTTAGCAGGGGAGTTGGACTAGATGATCTCTAGAGGTCCCTTCCAACTCTGAAGTTTCTGTGATTCTGTGAAATACAGGAATGGCAATATCCTCTCAGACCATCAGACGAATTGCTCAGTTTGCAATATGCACAGTCCATTAAGTCCAATAAAAGAATCCACTATCACCAAACCAGAAAAACAAAGCTCTGTGTTATACGTCTGTTATTTTGCAATATGGAAAATATAGCTGCATTCAGTAAGACTTCAAAATTGCAAGCCACTCTGGTGAACGTATAGTCAAATTTCTTCAAAACACAGTATACGTTGTCTCGCCATTTTCCAACCGCAGCAGGGAACAGCGGGCAATTCTCTGCCGTATATTTTCTCTCTTGCTACAGACAGCTGTGTTCGACCCAGATCACTGGCTCAGGCTGATGCAGGGAAAATGATGGTTTTGTGGCATCTAGTTTATCAAAAAGGGAGAATATGGGTTTATCTGTTTATTTATTAATCTGCAGAGCAGGAGGCATGGGTACTGCATATTTTTTTTGCAGGTTTTTAGCTGAAAAGAACAGTTTCGATGCCTCACACAGCGGAGGGAGGGGGGAGTATTTAGTCACCTCCGCAAACATCTGAGGGTGATTGTGCCGTCAATAACGGCCAGGTAAATTTTGTACTATTGGAAAAATCAAAATATGTATTTGCTGTTGTTTTTCTACTTACACTACTTACGCACACAAGTTTTTCCCCCTTACACTTGAGGTAGAAAGAAGGAGAATATTTTTGCCCTTACGCCTCGCAGCTGAAAAGAGGCATTTGAAAGCAAATTAGACACATGAGAAGGAACTAATGTGCTTGTTTTGTCGTTTTCAGCCTGCGTACAGTGGGGTTGCTGTCTTTGATGGACTGGTGAAAAGAACGGAAGGATGAATTGCTTGTCACCATATAATCTGTCAATATATAATTTGCCAACATATAATCTGAGGCAGCCTCCGGAGAAATAAGTACATGCTTGGTGGTTGCATTCATAATGAATTCAATGAAATGCAGATACCTTGTATAAAGCCGGGACAATCTAGCCGTAAGACTAAGCTAATTGAAAAGATCTCTCTAATTTCAGGGTGAGGTTCTTGCAAGCTGGTGAGGGCTCTACGTCAAAAACTTATCGCAGTGCTGGAAAGAGCCCTGAAGCTCCCGGTATTGATGATATTCGGTTGCTTTGCCAATTCGCTTGTGTTACAGCACAGGTTGCAACACCTCTCAGAGCTCCGAGCCACTTTTCCCCACCCGTCCCTGCCTGCTGTCTGTAATTTAGCGGCTCCTCATGAGCTGCTCTGTGAAGTTTATGTAATTAAAATTGCCTTTGTGGAGGAAGAAAGAGGGAAGTCAGGCAATTCGAACCTTGACTCGACTTCGCGTAGTGCGCTGGTTCCCAAAACAATTTAACTTTTACCACTAAGTAAAATCAACTAAGTAGCTGGGTATGACCCTAATGGTCCAGAAAAGATATAAGATGTTAGCGAGGCAGAGAACACCAATATTAATGGGGAAAAAAATAACCTGAGTTTCTCATGACTCTCTGCTTCCACGTTACAGCCTGTGAACGGCGGCAGGAGTTTATACGCGGCTGGCCAGCAGGCATGGCCACCCCAAATACTGCCGAGCGTACGGCAACTTTTAATATAAGTGCGCAGACATCCATGATGGGATTCTCATTCTGCTCTTCATGAGCCCCAGGCCAAAGAAGAAAAATGTGCTGTAGTTCTGGAAGAGTCAGTCCTGAATACTACAGCTCTCCTTCAAAGAGAGAAAGTTCCTGGGAATGCCCAGCATGCTCTTTGTTCACCCGTTTATTTTTCTTATGAGCTCCAAATATAACTCCCAAATGATAAAGCTGTAAATTCTTTGAGTGAAAAACGTCACAATGGGATCTGTTCAAAACTGGCATTGCCACAGTCTGTCTCTTCCTCTCTTGCCGTATGTTCCTTGCCCCTTCTTTGCACCAAGCTGAGTATTTTTCTGATGTAGCAGCGAGCGAAATTGGTAAAAATAGACTCCTAAACTGCTGACCAATTATTTCCACCTCCTTTCTTGAATCAGATTTAGTGCTCGTGTAGTATATGGTATGTTGATTCAGCATTCAAAGGCAACGCAATAAAAAAACTCGTCTGTCTTTGTATTTTTCATACTGGTTTGATTTCCCACAGGATCAGCAAGATTGATCTTACCCCGCTGCTGTGACCAATGAACCAGGAGAGCCTGGGTCAGGGGAGATGAAGGAGGAGAGCATTTTTTTCAGCAGAAGCTTGCAACTGGAGAGGTTTAGGCTGAAGAGTGGCTTAGGGTGGCCAGAAGTGACCTGAAGCCCTCAGAGGTGACTGAGCCGGTGCCGGGCTGGAAGAGCCCTGGCAAAGCAGGAGGGAATCGCCGTGCTGGGGAGCTTCAGGGCTGCACCTTCTCCTCTGCTGATCGCAGGGGCGTTGGGTTCGGTTTCTGGCATAGTGGCATAAGCCTAACCTGTCTGTCTGTCTAGTTGTTCAAGCATAAAGTGAAAGTGTAGCCTCAGAGTCTAAACACATGCAACTGATGAAAATTGTATCCCATGGAATTGGGAACTGAAGTGGTTCAGAGAGCAGATGCAACTACCAACCATGGCTGGATTGGTTTCTAGTTGAACGGGCTTGCCTGAACTGGCTGTAATGTGCCTCCATGAGCAATAGTGCTGTCTTGCATAAGAGAGGGAGCAGAGATTTAGGCTTGAACAGTCCACGTCCCTGGAAGTGTTCCAGGCCAGGCTGGATGGGGCTTTGAGCAGCCTGGTCTAGTGGAAGGTGTCCCTGCCCATGGCAGGGGGGTTGGAACTAGATGATCTTTAAGGTCCCTTCCAACCCAAACCATTCTGTGATTCTATGAAATTTAGGCTTAAACTGCAATTAAATTTCATACCCAGAGCGAGCCGAGAAGCAGGTTACATTTATCCGAGTGGGGAGCCTTAATCACTGCAGCTACGCTCAGCCTGGATAGGAAAGAGCCCTGGGAGCAGAAGGTGGAGACCACACAAGTCTCTGCCCTTGGACCTGCACCGAGATGGGAGAAGGCCTGGCGTGCTCCTGCTTCTTCTGTTTGCAGTACTTGGCTTTGCTGGTTCAGAGCTATGGATTGTGTGAAGGGCTACTTGACAAATCTTCAAGGGGTTACTCTGGAGCATGTAGATATAGCAACATTAGTTCACATCAACTTTTGAGGAACGTAAGGGTTTTTCTACTGACCACCCTTACCTGTTTTATCTTGGAAACTGCATTCAGCACAATTCTGCAATTCCCAGGTGCCAAATTAGATGCCTAACGCTGGGTGAGGGATTCCTCATTGCAGGTAGTGATATTGTATGGCCGTTCCCCAGGAGAAATCATGGCCTGTAAATGTGCAAAAGCGCCGGTGGCCTGTTTTCCCTAGATTTTTATTCTATTTTTGCTTTGGTTCATACAAGGCACAATATTCTTGTTCTGGGATGTTACATTTTTGAGTTATTGGTTGCCGCAATTTCGTGGCAGGAAAGCATGAATTTCACCTATTAATATTTTAGGTTTTTTCCCCACAATGTGCATTTGGAAATGTGATAAATTGCTACAATTGGTCTTTGAATATTACAGCAATAGGAGCGAGGTGTAAATATTCAAACGGGTGCTTCTAAGGCTAAATTACTAAACGCCTGGTGTGCGACGCTTGCTGGACTGATTGGTTCCAGAGGGACTGGTGAGGTGCTAAGGGTTTCTGAAACTCACAGCCGTGTTTACTCTCTGTAACTAAACAAGAGACTGAGAGGCCACACTAGAAACAGGGTGGGATTTGAAAACCTTAAAAAAAAATAAAAATATTATAAATAAAAGCATGAGCCTATGATCCCAGGGAAGCAGAGAAAGAAAGGTGAAACAATGTTCTTGACTGGCTCAGTTTGTTAACAAGCACAAGCCTTTTATCCAGTGGAATTTACCCCGGCACAGAGGGCTTCTGTAAAAGCCTTTACTCCACACGCGACCCGCTTCAGGTCTCTGCGAAGGGCAGAAATTTGGCAGAACTGGTGAGGTTCTGCCGCAGACATTAATCCTTAACGGAGATCCCAGTTATAAGGTTCGGCCACTGGATGTCCTCCTTTTCAAAGGTCTGCAAAGGTTGCTCAGCTGGAAAGCCCCACGTGTTGTTGACAGTTTGCGGAGCACTGCATAAAAATATGCCGTGTGTTTTGGGTATTGCCAAACTCCAAGCTTACCACCCCTGAAGCAATGGAATCGGTTTCACTTCGCAAGGTAATTAAACTCCTCCTGGATGCAGAACGTGTATTTAATCTGCTCTTTTCTCCATCTTTCCCTCTTTTTTGGTGATTGAACTGCTATTTATGTAAAAGCTCGCTTTGCAGGACTCTTGCATTCCTAAACACTGAGAAGTTCACCAGATTTCTTTCTTCTTCCAGTGCTTACCTTCACTAGAGTTTATTGCAGTTTTTACTGCGGATTCTGACTGCAGCTTGGTTTTTCCAAGTTCCTATGAGTTTTCCCAAGGGCGCATCCCTCTGCTCGCACGAGTCCCGATCTGACGGCACGAAGGCTTCATCAGAAACAGGGAATCACATCGTGTGTGTGGCGGGGACCGCTCTGCCCAGATTGCTGGGACTCGCTTTTTTTCAGAAGGCCTGCTTTCTCCTGCAGCTCGTGAGCCATCGCCACCCACCTTTCCCGTGCTGCGGGCTCCCCTGCCTGCACCATCACCCTGGGTGTTTCCCCGCCCCAGCTTCCCCTGCAGCTAAAGCTCGCATCCAGCCTCCTCGTTCTTGCAGCTCTAATGGCATCATCCTCGTTGCCAAACATTCCTGTCTCCTGATTATGATTCGACATTGCTTGTCAAACACTCGCCAACAACTTATAAAAATCTGAGCTGGCAGAAAGATTGGCAAAGGGCTGTCTGTAGCCGCACGTGGATTTCGTGTTTGTTCATGAAACGTGGCAAACATATTAATGAAAAACTACATTGTTGATTCTCTTTGGTCGGAAGTTTCAAGAAAAAAAAATACATCTATTTCTTCTAGCTTTCTCCCTTTTAATTTCTCTAGTTTAAGCTGCTGTTAAACCATGTTATCTTTCCAACAAGGGGGCAGCTTGTGCTATGTAAGCACTTGTCTGAAATCGTGAACGCAGGTTTTGCCAGAGGACAGACTCAGTAGAAAAATTAAGGCTAGACTTCTTTTCCTCATAAAGGAAACTCGCCTTCTGGTAGAGATGGGCATACTTACACTACATACGTAGACTTCATGTACCGGCATGGTACTTTCATTCCTACCATGCTGGTGCATGAGGCACATCTCCAACAGGAATCGGCCTCTAGCTGCTGAAGTCTCCCAAGGTGACTGGGGCCAGGTATGCATTTATTTATCCACTTGCTAATGTCTCTTTTCAGTGGCTCAGCATTAGACGAGTGCTTCAGAAAAAGACACGAACAGGCTATTGTTCTACGCATAGCTCTGCAGGACCGGCAGATCCTCATGGAAACTCGCTCACCCCTTGGGCATCCCGACGTGCCCGCCGTGGAAGGGGAGGCATGACGAGAGCTGCCCGGGTGGGCAGTAACCTGGGGTGCTCCCCACAAGACTCTGAGTCCTGGGATTTGCTCCCAGCTCGGTAACTGTGCTGGTTTCCAGACTCTGAAACAAACCTAGTGTTCAGGCGAGTGGGGAGAAAGATTCAGAAGGTGGAGGACAGAGAGAAAGCCACCACAGCAGATCTGGATGACACGATGCTTGTCGCGAGGTTGGTACCTTAACCCCAAGTATGTACCGATGTTTCCATAAGAGGGAAAGCAGCAGAGCGTGGTAGGAGCAGACTGCTCCTACCTGTGGACACGGTGAGGAGCTAAGAGCAGCTTGAGAAGAGGACGTTCAAGGCAGGAGTCCTCCCGTCCTGGAGGTGCTGGCAGCCGAGGAGCCGGCCGTGGCTGACTGGAAGTGAGCTCTCTTGGCTCCTGCTGTGGCAATAACCAGGCTAGGGGAGCAAATTAAATCTCACGTCCCTGCCCTAGAAACTGGGATAATGCTGTGAAATTTGCTTGCCTTAGGCTAACGGCACTGATGGTGCATCTAATTTATTTGGTCTCAGAAAATTTGGCTTCTAAACTGCTTAGGAACCAGTGACAGCCTGCAGTGTGCTCAGCCTTCCTGCTCTTGGATGAGAAGAATTATTGATCTCTTTCTGTCGTTCTGAGGGGCAGTTTGGGTGACGGTAATGGTGGTGGTGAATACGGATGAAGAAGAAACGGGGTTGGCGCCCAGTGTCTCTGTTCTGAGGTCAGACATTGCCAGTTTTCCCTCGGGTGCTCATGGTCATCTTGGGAGAACTGAAGCCCACTGTGATTTTGGGGGATCTGCCTACTTTTTCTTCTTGTGGCCTTTGAAGAACTCTTTGGAAAATGTAGGAGGCTGCTTTTAGTCACTGCAAAACTAGAGATTTTGAGTTGGAGTGCTGAAAAGAGATTAAAGGTTTTGCAAGAAGCAAACCCTAGATTTACAGCAAACACAGAGGATTTTGCTTCCTCAGTACAAAAGCCCAGATGCAGCTCAAATGAAAATCAATAATTGATCTACATCCATTTATGGATACATCTACGTTCACGTAGGCTGGGAAACCTTATCCCTGTGCGCACATTTTCCTTTCAAGCAGCTTGTACTCAGACTGCCTGCAAATATAGCTGCTCATCCAGTGGGCAACGCTTGCTCCCTTCTAGGAATGAGCTGGGGCCATTTTTTTTTCTGCTGGATGCCAGGAGGAAGACTGACAAGACAGATGGAAGCTGCTGAACTGTTACACAGCTTGTTAGAGAAGTGCAGAGCCCTTTAAAGCTCAGGGTGCAGCCAGGATTTACCTCTTGAGAAATGGCAGCAGTCCCCAAAGTAAGTAGCTTGCATGGGCAACAAATCTGCCTCAAAATCTGCAGCCTGTAAGGCTGAACTCAAAATAAGCCTTTTTTGGGGGGGGGCTGAGATGCTATAATATGGGACGAGGCTGAGCAAACATATTGTGACTCTCCCCTGTTTGGTGCTCTGTGTCCCAGATCACTGACTGTGCAGCCACGCCAGGCTACGGGTCACGCGCCTTTATTCTCCTAGATAGAGAAAAATTCCTGCTATGTTAATGACAGATCTGCGAGGAATTCAATTTTTTGCTTCAGCTGGTAATGAACCAGCTCTGGACGGTGCTTGCAGGGAGCACATTGCAAGGTCTGCTCCGCTCCAGCACTGGGCTGGTGAGACGATCCCGCTGGGACCCCACTGCCGGGAAGGGCCTTGGGACGCGTCCCAGGACATCACCCGCTGATGGAAACCCAGTTCTGGGGGGTGGCAGCCCCCACTGCCACCAGCAGAGCCAGGTTGTCCCCTTCCCCGGGAAGGAATGGCTGGTGTCTGCCTAGGGGTCCAGCTCTCGAGGGCACTTTGGTGCCTGTGCCTCTGGGGACTGCCACCCCCCCTTCTCCTGCCCCGCTCCGTTCCGCTCCTCCCCTGCTGCTGCCCCCCACGGCCCCCTGTCCCTTGTGTCCCCCCACGTCGTGGCCGGTCCTCGGTGGGGGCAGCCCCCTTCTGCCTCTGCCCCAGCGTGGACAGGCAGATCCCCTGCCCCCCCCAGCCCTCCTGCCACTCTCGGGGGCACAGAGCTGACCGAGTCCACAGAGGATTTGGAGGATTTTTAGCTGCTAAGTATTAGGCTTGGTAGGTGCACATGCTGCTGAGCCGATGTGAACCGATTTTTATAGTTTTTTTTCAGAGGAATCTTGGACAAGTTTCACAGCTGTGGCAGCAAGAGGCACACCGTGCCTCTGGACCGTGCCTCTGTGCACGGTCATACCCAAATATGAGTATATATTATAAGTATGAGTATATATGAGTATGTAAATACCCCAATCTGAGTCAGACTTGCATGATAGAAAACATTTTCCTGACAGTTGAAGTCTGGGGAAGTTGCAAGCAAGTAGAAACTAGATCTCACAAAAGGAAGTACTGGGCCAGCTAACGATGGAGATTATCAGCTCTTCCCATCGCTCCTGATGACAGAAGGAGAAAAGGTGCCCTTCTGCTTCCTAGGGAGGTTTCCAAACATAAAGAAAGGGGCTTTGTTTTCAGCTGTGGGAGGATTTCGGCTGAGAAAAGTTAGCAGGGAAGCAAAGACAGGAAACCTGCAGCAGTTGGGCATTGTGTGCGAGGGGAGAACCGGCCCATTCCATGTTTACAGTGTGTCTCCAGGAGCTAGAAAGGCCAAGATACTTTTATTTTTGGCTTAATTTGTTGCTGTTGTGTCCTCTCACTGTTTTCTCTTTTCACCTTGTAGCCCCAAGATTAATTCAGATTATAGCCCAGAGCTTCCCGCCCTCTGGAAAATAAACGTCATGATCTCATGTGAGTCCCGTAGGAGATGGACAGGGAGGAAGAGGGAGACAAAAGAATTGAGGAAAAACAGCATCATCAGCCAGATTTGCATTAGGCCCAACATCTGTATCCTGGGATCAGATTTCTGCTGAGATTTCACTCCAGGGCAGCTTGTCCTTCCTGCTGGGAAGAGACTATTTTCTACAGGATGAGCATGGCCATGCTGGGAAAGTTGGGGGAAAAGCGATATATAGGGAAGTGGGGCCTGGATGGGCTCTGTTTCTGTGGGAGAGCCCACGTCCCAGCATCATTTCCGCCTGGGGACAACCCCATCTATATGGCTACTAAGCCTGAAAGCACTGACGTACCTGAACAGCCTGAACCAAGCGAGCCCACCACAAGGAGTTGGGATTTCAGGCAGATAAGAAGTCAAACCTGTGACATGAGCCAAGAGAGCCCGGCGCTGTGCGCAGCAAGGCGGTATGACATCCATAGATGTGTAGGCTGCAAAATTACAACCCGCTTCTTGCCAACGATGTGGCTGCAACGAGCACGCCGAAGCAGACCCGGTCCCCCTTTCCCCCTCCTCTGGCCTCCCGTTGGCCTATGCCTCTGCGGGGTGTCTGGATGAAACGCTAAAAACGGGAAGCGGAAATACAGAATGAAAAACTTGAATAGAATGTCCAGGATCAAGATCTGTGTTTGCACACTGGCTGAAGAAACAGTGGGCACTTCGTAACGAAAGCTGAGCAGTACCCATGGTGGGTGATGGTGCTTTCACGCGAGGATTCCCACCAAGGGGCAAGACCAGATGTGTATTGCACCACTGGTATCAGCTGGAAGAAGCCTGTTTTTCAGGTTTGTGTCCAATCTAGATCACCAGATTCTTTTCTGGTCCACATATTTTCAGGTGTTTGCAGTCATCTTGGATGTTCACCTAATCAAATTAATTCCCATCCTTTCTTCAAATACAAACCAGTCTTAACTGAGCACATGGATTGGTACCTGGTGAAACCTCTTCTCTCATAATATGACCAAGGATACGATAGGATAGTTCAGTTGGAAGGGGCCTACAATGATCATCTGGTCCAGCTGCTGGGCTGCTAGAAGCTCCTTGCAGTTGGGAGTTCGCTAAAGTCATGCCAGGGTCACGCTCCAGCCCATTTTGCGTTCCATTTATTTACTCCTTCTGTTGGCCTGCGGAGCTTCTGAGGTGCCTGCATGAGCTTCCAGTTCACCACGGTATGTCTGCTTGCCAAGTGTTTACTTGACCTAAATTCTCTTGAAAACCATCATTTGTGACAACTGTAGCGCAGACTTTACAGAACTGGGTAGCTGGTTAATAAATGCTGTGACCTGGACGCACAAGCTCCGCCATTTTGTTATCAACAGTATAGGCAGTTATTTTTCTATTTCATTTATTTTTTAGTGTTAGCTATTGTCTTAAACTATGTTTTTTTTTAAAACTAGAAGATTGAGCTGTTGCATATATGTCCCAAATTGCTAGCTTAACCTTTCAGTGCTCAGCATAACGTCTCTTCAGAAAGGTACTTCATTCTGAAGACAATTGTGCTTCTCACGGAGCGGTTACATCATACCTGGTAGCTCACTGCATTCAGACGTCTCCTTGTAACGCCAGTTCTTACTGTGACACAATTAAAGGCAGCAAAAATATTTTACCTGGTGCAACAGCTTACTGCAATTTTTCCATTTGGCATTCCAAATAAATTCCAGTTGTATTTCCTTTATCCTGGGTCTGATTCCTTAAATGGGCAACTTTCACAGTCTATCAGTCCCTCTTACTCTGAGGACAAACATCAGAAATGTCCTCATTCTTTTTCCTAAAGATTAATAACGCTTTTCTAACATGGTATTTTATGATTTGAAGAAAAAATCTTCAGTGAAGTACAACTGTCTAATTAACATGCATTATATGAGCTACATAACTATTATAGGAAATTAGTGAAGGGTAGACTCACCATTAAACTTGCATTTATGAATACCAAATGTGTGTGTAATTGTAGCTAAGACCCCATTTGATTACCCTAAGGGCATTAAACATCCCTTCCAGCTAAGATGAGAGGAAGAGTGAAATTAGGAACCACATGCCAAAAAAAAAAAAAAAAAAGTTTTGAAAAAATTATGAGCCAGTCACAATATTTGTCATTGTTGTCAAATTCATGTTAGCCCCAGTGCTAGCTGCTTCTGCTTCCCATCAGTAAAACAGTCTCCAGGTCCATCAACCAGTACCTGAAATGATGGGTGTAAGGATGCTCTGGATAGGAATTCTTGACACACAGAGTGACGCTCCCCCCACAGAGACCGTGTCTTCTCCTGACCCTCGCCATGCTGAATGCAGCCTGGCTCAGAGCCCACGGTGACCTGGGGGTCTCTCATCACTCAGAGGATAAAGATCATGAAATGAAGGTGTGGCTTAATGCCTACCGAAATCCCCAGGCTGGGCTGATAGGCAGGGTGACCTACCTCCTGCTGGTATCTGCCTTCTCATTTCATGCCAAACACAGCAGCGTGGTTGTCTCCGTTGGCCATGGGAAACAGAGCACCCAACTACAGGCAGTCAAGTGGTATTTAGCTGCATCATGAAGCTAATTCGAAAAAATAAACACAGACCTGAATTCGTGCCTCTACTTGCTCTCTTCACGGTGGCTGGAGAAGCCAAATTTGCTGTGGGAGGTTGTATCTGGTTCTATTGGACCAGCTGAAAATAGGGAAAACCTGAAAGAATAGTTGGGTCTCAGGATCTATCCATCAGCTGCAACAGCCAGTCCAGCAATTGGGGAGGGAAAAAAAAAAAAAAGAAGAAGGGGAAAAAACCCATTCGAGCCTCTGGAATATCTCTTCTCCTTACGTGCCAGAACCCATCACTTTGTTCTTCTGGCCAAAGAAGATGATGGGTGTCAGCCCTTGAAAGTTGGTGTGAAACAAGAAACCATAGGACACAGTGGAACCTCATATTACTGGCCACTCCTTGCAAACCAAACTGAAGCAAATAGGATTAAATCAGAGTAATACCTCATGTGATTACAGCTCATTGTGTTCAAATAAAAGCTGACGTTATCGTGAGCGATTTGTTTGGGGGTGGGGGTGGAGAGGAGAGGAGATGCTACAGCTTTTGCTCACAGTGGTTGCTATTTACAACACTGTAAAACCACAGCGAATGCGTTAAATGCGCTGCCACGAGCACGTGCCGCTTGAGCTTGGTATTACGGCTATAATAATTCATCGCAACTCTTAGATGGGTTTTTATACTAATAAGACATTAATATGGTTCCACATCAGTTATTTCACATGTACAGAAACTCTGTGGATGTGGCACTTGTGATGCTGTAACCGTAATTTGTAACTCCATTTGTAGCTCTGTAAGCAACATGGGAACGCTTTAGAGTCACACCTACCTGCTGCTTTTACAACCCCCTTCCAAACAATTTAAATAAAAACTGAAGAGTAAATGTGACCGGAGCCCTCCGCCAGCAGAAACGAGAAGTATGTCAGCGCTAATTAACTCCAGCGCCCTGCCAGGCCTGGCTCCCAGCAGCTCTGCAAGCTCTACTACGGTTACTGCGGGTCCCCTTTAATTTGGTTGGGGTGGCGGGGGGGGTAACTACTCTTCCAGTGGCAATCAAGTGCTGGTTAGATTATTATTTCCCCCCAGACTGGTCCTATTGCCTGTAGTACTTGGGTCTTTCTCCCTTCTTCGCGCTCTTGTTTTATCCCTGCTTCCCTGTGCCCTGTAATTGCATCTCTTTGGCTAATGAGGCTCAGGAAATATGACTGGGGGAGGGAAGAAATCACGAATGCAGAAAAGGCTTCAAGAGCACGGCCTGCTTGATTTTCATTATTACTATTATTATTTTTATTTATTGTATCTTTCCTTGCGTTAATTTGAGGTTTGAACTATGGGCTTTATAAACTACTTAAACTGTGCTGATGCTAAAATCTATTTCCATCTGTTCTCTTTTTTTCTCTCTCTACCCCACAACATACTTTTGCTGTCAAGGACTGACTCTGAGTATCACTGCTTTATTCGCAGCAGCACTAACCTCCTCTGCGCTCACCCAAACCCATGGATATCCTTGCTTTAGGGCTTTTTATAAGAATCTCAACTTAAAACTTGGCATTGTTTGCTTGAATTGGCATTTGACAAGCCAGAGAGCAGCCTGTCCCAGCCCTGCCAGGGAGGGAGCGCTGCAGCGTGACCTTGCTCTCGCTTCTTTCAAACAATAACTTCCAGGAATACTCCTGAGATCAGCCCAGCCTTATCTATATTTTACATTTCATTGTCTGAATCCCTTAAAAGTAACAAAACACTAAGTTTTCGTTTGGGAGCGCACAGGATGATGGTATCCAGAGAGAGAAATGGAGATTTCCAGCACAGTTCTTGGCTATGTCCCCAGAGCAGACTGGCAGTGACTGAAGGGATGGATGTTTGTTCAATAGCCTAGAAGACATTAATTTTTCGGCCATGACCTGTCTCCCAAATTTCAACTGCGATGTGACTGTGCGTGTAACTGGTTCCCCTGCTGGTATTCCCAACAGAGAGCCCTGGGAGCACTGAGCTGTTCGGCAGGGCGATCCCTGGACGCAGCGCATCCCCGCCAGCAACCCCGTGCCGGGGAGCCTGCTCTCTCCCTGCTCTGTGTGCGCTGCCAACAACCGGGGGTGCAACTCGCTCTCGACAGTAAATCCTCCTTGGAAGAGGAACGTCTTTTGGTAGCGAATTCTCCTTTGCTTATATGCACCTTAACGCTGTTTAACCAGGCGACAGTGACGGCCACAAGGCCTGGCGTGGGCTGCCCGATCACAGGGCGAATGGCAGAAAGAAATATGAAGTGTGGTATCACGGCGAGAGCAAGCTTCATCTGTTCCCCTCCGAAGAGGGGTTGGTAGAAGCCTGACCTTGTCCACCCGCGGCTGAAGAGAGCAGCCTGCCAGGAAAGAAGCACGAAGCTGCTCCCGAGACACATTCGTTGCTCTGTCAAAAGGGGTAGTGGCATTACCTCTCTGAAGATTTCATGCAGCTCGAAGGCTGCTGGCATTGTGGGGAGAGTCTTAAAAACAAAATCAAGCTGTCCCAAGTAACTGAAATTCAGCCAACCAGTATATAAAAGTACTACAGTACTTTTAGAAGTACTAAAAAGGAAAAAAAAACCCAAGTAGAAATGGAAAGTTTTAAATAACAACGCTCAGGGCAAAAAAAAAAAAAGGGAAGCTAAAGCAGACCAAATGGTTATCAAATGGCAGTTTGGAGCCAGGTAATCCCCTGCAGAACTGGGAGAGCAACAGACCTTATTTCCTTCTGCGTGCGAGCCACACCTTGCCTTGCCATGGAAATGGTGTAACGCAGCAGGACTGCTGCTATCAGGGAGGGCAACGCTTCTCCTGCCCCTGGGGGACACAGCTGCCCCAAGGAAGGAGTTTGTCGGGTATGTGTCAGTACGAACCCTGGCAATTTGCTGTCCTCCTATGCTTGCTCGCAGCTTCTGCACGCCTGGTTAGAGCTTCTAGTTACTCCGTTGTACCACAATTCTCTTTTCCCACCCCTTTGCAAAGACCTCGTCCACCAAAACTTGCCCTGACATGAGGTCACTCTTCTTCTGGCCACACACGGTACAGAACTGGGTCTCTTCTTGGTTTAGGGAAGAGGTTTTTATTGCTGATATTTCTTAGCACGGCAGAACAATAGAGACTAGTAACTCATTACACTGACCAAAGCTGAACAGGTTTATTTGCTCAGGATGGTGCTTTTAGCCGTGAGAATACTGTTTCCTCAACAAACACGCTGGTTTGCCTCTTGGCCTCCTTGATGCCCATTTCCATACTGTAGCCTGAGGCTACATCTTCTGGTGTGCAGTGGACCGGGGCCACTGGCACTAATTTGATGTCCAAAGCTCCCAAGGATTTTATCAAAGACCCTATGACAGTAAGTGTCCATCTCAGAGAAGGGGAAGAGACTCTTTGTCCTCACTTTGAGTGTCAGCTGGTGAAGGCAGATCTCATAAATAAGTGTTAAGCTCTCTTGCCATCACTCTGTCCCCTGGACTCCGTGACACTCACGAGAAGCATGCAAATAGCTCACCTCATCCTTCATTAATGTACCCAGGCTCACCCCACAGTCACTGTCACCTTCCTGTTACTGTCTAGACTTGTCACAGCGAGACCTAGTCATGAGACACATGACAGCATCTGCAGAAGTGACACCTCATGCCAGACTTTGTGCTTGTGTCATGCAAGAAAGGCTCGAACTGTTTGCAAGCCTTCGAGACAGACCAGAGTGCTGGGATCCGAAGCCCTCTCTGCCTGGAGGGTGTGCTGGGCATTTCTCCCAAACAGCACAGAAGACGATGGGACAGAGAGCACCACAAGCTGGCATGAAAGCACTCCCACAGAGGCCACCGCTGGAGCTCTTGCCTGGTGCCAGGCTCAGCTGTCGGGGGATGGAACTAGATGATCTTTAAAGTCCCTTCCAACACAAACCATTCTATGATTCTATGACAATGTAGATACTTCCAGCCGAGCAGAAGGTGAGCAGGATTATCTTCAGGTCCTGAAGTGACACTCACAAGGCTGTTCTTAAGAGCTGGCGCCCAGGAGTCAACCTGTTCACCCTCCCATTTGGCAATTAAGCAAGTCATATTGTTCTTCAGTTTCAAATGCTTTCATGCCATCCCACCCCTACGATGTAGTCCTATCTAGAACTTGCACGTCCTATGCATGCTGGGAGTGCTCAGTCACAGCCCTCCCTCATTCCCTCGCCTTGCTGCAAAGCTTCCCTGCAGTCCCGCTTCTCCAAAGGGTTCCCTAGGGAGAAAGGCTCTGAGGACCTGTAATGGTCGCTGAATTTAGGTGAGGCAATCTTGGCAGCAGATCTCCGTTGAGAGCACCATGTTCCCTTCGTCTGGTTTGAGACCTCCTGTGCCAGAGCTTGGGTCGGAGCTGCCAGAAGAAGCTTGACTTCCTGAACCTGGCCCTTCTGCTTGCCCCCAGGGAGGACCAGCCTCACCAGAAGCTGGAAGTGCAGCACCTGGCTGGGACCCACCAAGAGTGATGGTGACAGTCCTCCTCCACCTCTGAAATCTGCTGGCCAGCCTCCTGCATCCCCGCCTTGGCCAAGCTCCAGGCCGGTGCGCAACACATTTGTTTGATTTTCTTCTGTCTTGTAGTTATCTAATCTCCTGCCCCGGGGCTGGGAAGGCCTGGGAGCGCTGGTCTGTGCGTGCCTGCCCTGTTTCCAAGCACACGCGAGCAGATTTATGAACGCTCCCTCCATGGGTACTGCAGGAGCCGAGAAATTCTTTGCCTGAAAATATTGTAGGTATATTGAGAACGCCAATCTCCGAGCCCTGCTCAGAATGCCACTAGATGATAGCCCTCCTTTCAAGTGCGGGATCAAAAAGATCGATCGCGGCTTTCTTCTTCCATGTGCTATAAATGTTTCGTACACTTGTAGTGGATGAAAATTATATTGGAAACCCAGTTATGGTCCTCTGAGCTGGAACGCTGACACTTTTCTCTCCAACACACGTTTTTTAATCACGGTATGGTCAGAAGGCAGATCGTTTCCCGTGGCTTTCTGAAAAACCACTCCTGTTCAGTTGTTATCAGGTCAGCAATATTTACAGTTCTTCTCAGGCGGGCTAGCAGATTTCTTTACATACTTTATTTGGACACGTTGTGAGGTTCCACATATTTTTTTTGGTAATTACTGGGTACCCTGGTTGAAGAAAGAAGCTGTTGGTTCCGACCGATTTTTTTTTAAGGTACTTATAGGAAAATGGTTACATTTTTAAAGTTTCTTGTTTTGTACGTCAGCAAGGAGCAACAGTACACAAGCTCCTAAAACGTCCTTTTTAAAACCCCAAAATAGGCAGATCACTGCAATTTGACAGAAATTAAATAAGTGTAGCTTGCAAGATTTATCAGCTGATTTAAGAAAAAACAAAAAATATATTGCAACTTTTAGAGATTGTCAGTACCGTGCAGGGATTGAAGAACAGAGATGACTACAACAAACTTCCCCCTCTCCCCTATTCCTGTCCCTGCACCCAGTTATAATTATGCGAGAAATTAGCAATATTTCAAGATGATCGAGTGCCTGTTTTCAAAAATATTTTATGTCACTGTGTAGATTACAAAATTGCTGTTATGCAACCAGAGGGACGGGAGCCTCTGGGGCTGTGTTTTGTTGTGAGAGCCCAGCTCATCGCCCCGCTGGCGTCGGTACGAGGAGTGGGAGCAGCTGGAAACACCGTGTTTACCTTCGCTAACCCTTCCCACCGCACCATTGGCTCTTTTGGAAGTGGATTGGAAAAAAAAAACAACCAAACAAAAAAAACCACACCAAAAAACTAATTTCAGAAAGCCTTAAGGATAGTATATATATATATTTTTTTTAATGCCACAGCAATGTAGTTTGAGAGGACAAACATCCTCCACGGCCACGGTCCCTAGACAGCGTTCCATATGTTTTATGGAGTTACTTTCCGAAGAGCTCGTCGTGTTCCAACAATTGAAAAGAAAATGTTGGTGCCGTCCGCGCGCGTTCCGGCGGGGGGATGTTTGCCAGCACCTCAGGTAAGGCACGGCATGTCTGAGAGCGGGCAAAACGAGGGGCTCAAACCCGGTTCACGGCATCCCCAGCCGCTTCACACCGTGTCACACCGTCCCACCGACGGCCACCCGACCCCAGGGGGCTGCCGGGGGTTGGGACCCCCGACTGCCACCCCCACGGGCTGCTGCACCCCCTTTGCCGCCGGGCAAAGCTTTTACCCTCCCACCCGGGGGAAGAAGCTCCTCGGCAGAAAGTTGGGTGGCCGCCCGCCGCGGGGCGATGCGGTGCCGGGGGGAGGCTGTGCGCGGTGTGTGCTCCCCTCCCCGCGCAGGCCGGCGGGCCGGGTGCGGGTCCGGGGCGGGGCGGGGCGGCGGGGCCCGGCCCCGCTGATGTCAGCCGGGACGGGGGAGGAGAGGAGGGAGGGGAGGGATGGGGAGAGGCCGCCCGTGTTCCGGGTCAGGCGCGGGAATGCGCGGCGGCCGCCAGCAGGAGCGCGGTGCCCGGCGCCCCGCCATGCCCTTGCGGGGAGGGCAGCGGCCACACCAGGAGCACTAAGGGGGGGTCCCGCACCCCCCTTCTCTTTGCCTCCCCCCTCCCCCCGTTCGGCTCCGGCTCCCGCCCATTGTTCTCCCGGGGCCGCCGCGCTCGCTCCGGGGCCGCTTCCCGCCGCCGCCGGCGCGCTGGATGCGGGTGGCTGCCGCCGGCTGGCCGGGACGCGGGGTGCGCGGCGGCGGAGGGGGCAGCGGCTCCCGCGGCCGGCGGGGAGGAGGGGGCGGCGGTGAGCGGCTGCACCGCCCGCCCCGCCGTGCGTGTCCCCCCCCGTCCCCTCCCCCGCCTCCCCCGGCGGGGCGATGTTCCACTGCATCCCCCTGTGGCGGTGCAACCGCCATGTGGAGTCCATCGACAAGCGGCACTGCTCGCTGGCCGCCGTGCCCGAGGAGATCTACCGCTACAGCCGCAGCCTGGAGGAGCTCCTGCTGGACGCCAACCAGCTCCGCGAACTGCCCAAGGTAAGCCGGGAACGGGGCCGTCCCCCCGACACCCCCCCCGCCCCCCCCGCGGTGCCGGTGCCAGCCCCGGCAGGTGCCCGCCGAGCTCCCCCGGGCCGCCCCGCGGCTGCGGTGAGGGGCTGCTGGGTGCCCCGGAGCGGGGCCGTGGGGGATGCTGTGGTATCCCGGCCCCGGGCGGCGTGGGGCCGTCCAGTCTGCGGCGGTGACCCCGGCAGTTCAAGGAGGAGCCGGAGCCCCGGGTCAGCCTTTAGCTTTTCACCGTAGTTTGACGGAAAATGAGCTTTCTGGAGCAAAAGCTGGCGGTGCTCGCCCGGCGGGAGGAAAAGTACTGTTTGGAGGGCAGAGGGGTTAGGGCCGGAGTCATGGGATGTGAATATATGTTGTGATTAACATCACGTCATCGGAATTACGAGACCTTGGAGGGTATTAAACCCTCCCCTTTTTTTCCCTTTTCGATAGATGTTATCTGCTCTGTACATGGGGGAAAAAAACCCCAAAACCCTCTAGCAGACAACAGCGTTCTCGTTTCTGCCTTCCACTCCTGGAAACTTCGTCATGCAAAACATGAGAGGCGAATAAGCTTTTTGTTTTGTGTTTTTTTTTTTTTTTTTTTTTTCCTCCGAATTAAGTCCCACGCAGTTGTTAGTGTTTTGCTTCTTGCGGGAAACATGTAGCCAGATTTCTGCGCACAGTACTTTTTTTTTTTTTTTTTTTTTTTGGTAGTATTGCCAAAGGCAAATTCACTTTCAACTCAAAGTGGTTTTGAGACCTCAAGGTGGTACCCGCCAGTGTGACCCCCCTGGCTGGCACTTGCTGGTTTTGGTAGAGAAACTCCATCGGGGTGATTCCAGCGAGTCACTGTTCCACTCCACACGGATACAGGAGGCATACTCCACTTTTGACTTGAACAACCAAGGGTGTTTTTCAGTGTTTCCTCTTTAAACTTTGGACACCTCGTAAGCCTTTGTGAATTGTGGTTGGTTGAGTTTGACACTGGAAGGGAAGTGTTATCTGGAAGCTGCGCCTTAAAACTGCGTGAACTCTTACTAACTTGGAATCCAAGAAGCTGAACTCAGTAGCCAGAGAAATTTTCAAAAGCACCTTTGTTTCCACCTGAGTCAAAGTTGTTCTGTTCATACCCAAATTTAAACAGTCTTACTTTTCTTTTTTTTAGTCTCAGTTCTCTCACATAAACTGCTTTTTCACTCTAGGTAGTGAGAGTAGTCATGGTGGAGAAGTTTTCCTGTAGACAGTAGTAAAGACGTTCAGTTGAACTGACGTATTAATTTCGGCTTTTTCTCTTGAAAATCCTGGGCGCAAGTTTGCATCTTGTTGTGACTGAGCTCTTTATCCTTCTGAAGTGGAGCAAAACTGGTTTACATAGCCTCCGTGTAGTGGGTGCTATTTTTACTTCCAGCAGTTTCTGCTGGCTTTGTGCACAGACGAGACTCAGGGCACTCTCTCTTTTCGTACTAGACTTTTCTTCTTAGCGTTGGCTTTCAGGCTTGTACACTTCTTATTGCGGGGCTGCTGAATATGCTTGTGACTGAAATCCCATTGAGGCCTATGGCTCTCCGTTGTTTTTTAAAAATTAAGAAATCCCCCACAAACTGGGTGCTGAGTACAAATGTAAAGGATGATGTCTGTTGTTCGTGGTATGATGTGGTATTTATTTCTGTAAATAGAGCGCAACTATTCATTGTTTCCCTTCTTCCTTGAACCGTAATATGTGAAATAATAGTCTTTTTTGTCCTGTGGTGGCTAAAAAGACAACTTCTTCCCGTTACTGACACGTGAGTACGTATTAAGTCCCATACAGGTAAAAAAATAGCTAAGGGGGTAAAAAAAACCAAAAAGACAAACAACAACCCAGGCTCCTTGGCTTTGCAGTGGAATCAAGCAAAAGCTGAAGTTAGAAAGATTTTATTTTTTTTTTTTTTATGTGCAGGGATCAGATTACGGGAGTGCCTAAATATACTGTCCGAATATGTTTGTGGGTTTTTAGCTGGCCTAGGAGGAATCCGATGAAATACAACCACAGAGGCATACTTGCTGTATCTGTCCTGAGCGCTTCATGCCTTGTCAGCAATGCAGGAAGGCATTTTTATTAGGGCTTCCTGCACACGGACCTATGAACTTTTCTTGTCAGTTCCTTATTAATGTTTTCTGATAAATGGAATATAGTGCCATCATCTCATAAGTGTTGACTCTGTAGGAGTTTTGGGTATGAAAATACAGCTGCAGTCTTGGATGTGGAACTGATCTATTGAATCTGGAAATGGATGGGAAGCACCTCGTTTACAATTGCTACCAGCAAATAGTTTTTAAAAGTTCTGCTATAGGAATCTGGCTGAGGAGAACAGTGGAAGATCTCTCTTTGGAAGGTAGCTACAGGGTACACTGTTCATTCCCCTTTATATGAAAAGTGTAGCATCGATGCAGACTGCAGATACAGAATTGGAAATAAGTACAAAAAGGAGGGGTACACCATACCTCTGACAGAGGAAACACGAGGGAAATCGTTAGGGCGTGTAATTAACAAACTGTTAGGTCAGCGTAGATTTTAGTGGTCATTATGCCCTTAATCTGGTGTAATGCATTATATTAGTCTTACCTTACCTCCATTAAGTTTCTTCTCTATATGCCTAAAGGCAGTAACACAAAATCAAACTGGTTTTGGGCTCAGTTCAGGCCTAAGCAAGTCAGGAGACTTCTTTAACTCTCTCTCTCGGTGGCTGGCTCGTTAGATGTTTTCCCATACTTGATGAAGTCCTGAAGTTTACAGTGATCTGTGCTGATTCCTGGCGAATCATCTGTATGCTGTGCTGATGCCGTAACATATCCCGTAACACCGAGAAGGTGTTTGTGTCACTGAGGAGGTTTTGGTCCTCCTTAGGAAACTGCTGCTGTGAAGGCTCGCTGTGAAATAGTGAAGAATCGCCCTATAGACTTGCAGGAGTTGGATGGACGAGGAAGACCCCAACTCTGCTGCCCTGCTCTTCATTATATACGCTGGTACTTCAGACCTCCTCTTCCCAGTGTGGGCAGGTGTGGTCTGAAATGGCTCTTACAGCAGGCAGGAGGTCTCGTGATACTTCTGTGAAACCAAGTAGGTATCGGTGCGTTCTTTTCCCAGCTTTGCCACGCGGCAAGCCTGAGACACCCATGATGGTTTTATCTCCAGACATCTGCTTTCCTTCCACTTGCACAATTTTTTTCATCCCTTCAGATATGAAGCTTTCCGAGGCAGATAAATATCAGCAAGTGGCCTGTTGGAATGCATGAACTGGCTGCACTTCTCTTAAGTTGATGGGGCAACTTGTGTTGGATGCCCACGCTTCCCCACTTCTCCCCTGTTTCTCCCTGCCCCCGTTGCTGTTAAATAGCAATGAAAAGTGTTCTTTGATTGGTTTGCTCTGATACACCAGTAAAACAATATACTCTTAATACACCCTAAAACCTCCATTTTGAGGTACAGAAGTAGTCTTGGTCTCTGTTTAATCTGCGGTCTTTGCTAGCATGCTTAAAACCTCTATTATTCTAGAGGACAGTAGAGCACGACATATGTTAGGGTGTTACCAAAAAAACCCCATCAAAATAAGCACACACAAAAGTCCCCTCAAAAGATAGAAGGCAACTCAAAGGATTGCTGTGGTGTCCCATTTGGGAAAGGGCTTGCAGAAAGGCCCAGCAACGTTGCGGCATTGTATGTTATGAGAGTCATCTGAAGTGTCCTCAGGAGAGGAGAAACAAGAAATACACTTGAATTGTCTTGAAAGAGTTACTTTGTTGGTTTTATTTTTGTTGTGTTTGCTCACCAAAATGTATGGTGCACCTTTTTTTAAAGGGAGAGGTGTAGGAAGGGTTCATCCGTAAAACATCCGAAAAGAAATGTCCAAGAAGCGGAGGGAGGCGGTTTTGCCCCTGGTATTTCCACTCCTCCCTTTGTTTGCTCCCTTGTCCATTAATGCATATGTGGACCATGAAAGAGTGGGCTAACTCAGTTTCTCTCACCCCCTTTTCTCTACAAATATGTTCTTTTCCGAACCTATACCTGTCAGCCTCTCAGGAATACAAGTTATTCATTCTTGTTTGTACAGCAACTTACAAATATCCTTTTGCTACCGCAGAGGGATCCTTTTGGTTTCCCACATCAGTGCTCTGATTCTTTCCCCAGGTCTCAACTGCTCTGCTGGGTCCCTGGATCCCTTCTTGCCTCCCTTCCCTGACTACACGATGGAGAACATGTGCTCGTGTTGACAGCGACCTTTCTCTGCTGTTACCACTCGTGTCGCAGATTCCTTGTCCCGCATGTTCATGTTTTCCCATCCTCCCCCGTCCTTAATGTTCCAGGATCTTTGCTTACTTCCTCTGACCTAAACGTTTCTCTCTGCCTTGTGTTTCTGATTCTTTGCTTCCTCTCCTGTCCCTTCTGTGCTGTATTCTCAGCTGCCCTTGCAAACATTTTATTTTACTTTGTTTTACTTGCCTTTACACTCCGCTCTTTCCCCTTCCTTTCTGCTGCCTCCCAGGTTCCCTCTTCTGCTTTTGCCCTTTCTGCAGGATGAGCCAGCCCGGTGGGATGTACTGGAGGAGCAGGCTGTGTGTTATTAAGCTGCTGGTGGTTTTCCACAATACTGAGGTCTCTGTAGCCTTCCTTGGCAGATGTGGCTGTTTTCCCACAGAACAGCAGTTTCTAGCTGTCAGCATGCTTCTCACCACTTCTGCTTTACAAGACAAATTAAAGAGCTGCACCCTTCAGTCCCAAAAGGAAGGGCTTTGTATCGGGGCAGTGGTAGAGTGTGGCTCTTAACTTGCTTAAGTAATTCCTTCTCTGGTGTTGGATCCAAAGTGCCTTCTGTTGAATATTCAATGTATCATCTGATTTGATTGAAAAAAAACCATAGTATGTGGTCACCAGTGTGGACAGAGTGACTTAAAAATGTAGTCTGTGGATTTTTTTTTCTAAACCTGGACCATTTTTATTTTCCTTAGGAGAGAAAACTTGAAGTCTTTTTCAACTCAAGCTGTAATGTGTAATATATCATTTGCTACACGTCAAAAACTACACTTCACTGAAGAGTAGGCTTTCTGGCAAATTGCTTTGATAGAAGAAAATAACACATTCTGCACGATGCATTTCAATAGCTTCTCTAATGAAAAGCATCAGATAAAAATAATATGCTTTCAATTCTATAGATCAGTCTGTAGTTGATGAAATGTTGTTTCCTGCTCTTGTACATGAGAATTTAAGGGCCAATACATCCTGTCAACTTAATTTCTCTGTGCACGGAATTGGCAGTACAAAACTGGATCTCTGCATGTTTTTTTCCCCACTGTTTTGTAAAAAAAAAAAAAAAAAAAAAAAAAGTTTTTTTTATGAACCTTTGAATGCAGTATTATATTTTGGCTCTTATATTAAATCACGAGCATTCTTTGCATTGGTGGGTGGTGGAAATAGCTTGTAACTCTTGTTTTGCTGCTGTTGTGTCTTGCTGCTGCTCAGTTGTTCTACTCGAAGGATAAAATCCACTTTCCCATGAGACTTTTTGCAGATGTTGTTTATGTGGGATCTCCAATAGCAAAAAAAAGAAATTCAAAATTTTATGTATGCACTTAGTTTAGTTAAGAGTCTGCTAACTCTTTCTTCTTTCGGGGTGTATTTTTATGTAGTGTTTGTAAACCTAATCTGATGCAACTCTCAATCATTTCTCTTTCTGTTTGTGAGAGAGAATCGTAATTTTTCTTCTTGGTGTTTTATGCTAATGCCTCTCTGTAGTTATTTGATTGATGTGAGACCCCTTCCCCGAGAGTGCTGGTTAAACCCCGGCCTCCTCTCGTGCCCCAGTTTCTGTGTGAGAGAAGCCGGTGGTGCGCTGCTGCTTGGCTTTCAGCTTAGCTGGTGCCTGTATCTCCTTATTATGAGTGGTGTTGAAATTCAGGGTGCTGTTATCATACCAAAATCTTGTGAAAGCTCCTTAAGAAAAAGTCCCTCTGTTCTTCCTGTACCACACCTCTGTCTCAGGAAAAAAACCCAAAACAAACCAAACCCCTTTTAGACTAAATTTCACTGTTCTACTATAGTTTCTCCCATTATGCAACTGTAAGCCTGAAAGATGCTTGCTTGGTCAATGGCCAGTAATCTTCTGTGGAAAGAGATTATATCATACTATACCTCTCTTTAAATTTGTGCTCACAGGTTGTAACCATGCCTTCTTAAAACGTAAACATCTAGAAGCTTTATTTCCTTTTTTTCAAATTTATAGATCTCATTGGGATCACAGATATGTGCTGGGATATCTCACATGATCGGAGTGCTGCAATGGATGAAAACAGGCTCTTAAAGGACAGGCCAGGAAGGGAAGGATGAGGAGTTGCCCTTCATGTGGGAGAGCAGCCAGGGATACGTGTAGCTTTGCCCTGGGATGGATGATGGGCCAGCTAAGAGCAGGTTGGGATTAGTGGGTGACATTGTTTTGGGTGTCTGCTGTAGACTGCCTGATCAGGAAGAAGTAGTAGGTGATGCCTTCTTCAGATAACTGGAAGAAGCCTCATGTTTGCAGGCCTAGGTCCTCATGTGGGTCTTGAACCACCCTGACACCTGCTGGAAGGATAACACAGCAGGACATAAGCAACTCAGGAGTTTTCTGGAGTGCACTGATGACTTCCTAACACAGGTGATCAAGGAGTCAATGGACAAAGGTGCTCTGTTGGGCCTTGTACTTATAAATAAGAAAGGACCGGTTGAGATGTGAATGTCAGAGTTGCAGTGGCTGTAGTGACCATGAGATGATGGAGTTCAGGATACTAAGAGGAAGGAACAGCATAGAAAGCAACATCACAACCCTGGACTTCAGGAAACAGACTTTGGCATGTTCAGGGATCTGCTTGGAGGTGTTTGATAAGAAAGATGTTTATGCTGCCATTCAGAGGGCCATTGACAGGCTGGAGAAATGGGCAGAGAAGGAATCTCATTAAAGTCAGTAAAGAGACATACAAAGCCCTGCATGCACTTGGGGAGGAATAATCCCGTTGTCCGGTACAGGCTGGGGGGAGCAACCATCTGGAAAGCAGCTTTTCAGAAAAAGGCCCTGTGTGACCTATTGGACAGGGTGACCGTGAGCCAGCAATGCTCCCTCATGGCAAAGAAGGCTGAGGGTGTCTTGGGCTGCGTTAGGAAAAGTGTTGCCAGCAGGTGATCCTTCTACCCTGGCCAGCACTGGAGGAAACACACCTGGAGTGCTGTGTCCAGCGCTGGGCTTCCCAGAAGAAGAGAATCATGGGCATACTGGACCACAAAGGCTATTAAGGGCGTGAAGCATCTGTCATGAGAAGAGACTGAAAGAGCTGGGATAGGTTAGCCTTGAGAAGAAAAAGGCTTATGGGATCTTATTGGTGTATATAAATACCTGATGAGAGGGTATAAGGAAGACAGAGCAAAACTCTTCTTGGGGTGTCCTGTGACATTATAAGAGGCACAGACTGAAACACAGGAAATTTTGTCTGAAATAAGAAAACACTTTTTTTCACTGTGAGGTTGGTCAAACACTGGCGCACAGGCTGCCCAGAGAGGTTGTGGAGTCTCCATCTTCGGAGATGCTCAGGACTTGACTGGACATGGTCCCAGGTAACCTGCTTTAGGCGACTCGTACTTTGAGCAGGGCGTTTGGATAGACTAGATGATCTTCAAGAGGTCCCATCCAACCTCAACTGTTCTATGATTCTGTAGAGGTTATGTCAAGGAGTTTACCTGTCTTTAGCTTTGATATTTTTAATGATGCAAGCAGAATTGTCGTGTTTTTACCTGTTTATTCACCCTCAAATGTGAATATTCACCTTTTAACATAACATTGATAGTGTCATGCTGGTTTTGCACATCTTGTTGTAAATCCTTGAAGAAATACCAGTAGACGATTTGAACAAGCATGTACTTCCAGTTAATATCAGAGAGAGAACTATGCCACTCTGTGGAACTTGAGTAGACTGTATGCACACAGTAAAGGTAGTTTTACTGAAAGTTTAAGAATCTTTTTCAGTATGACAAATGCTATGTGAAATACTTTCTAAGAACACCTGCAGCTTTACAACTTCAGTGTCTTGAGAATACTAACCTTTTGTAAAAAAACATTTGTGGGCATAGTCAATTAGTACTAGTGTGCAATGCACGCTTGAATTATTACAATAAATAATGGTTTGTAAAGAAGCAGCATTGGATCCTTATATTAACATCCCTCTAAACATAGAACACTGTGCTGAAGGCTCCAAATAAGTTTATCAGATAAATATCTAGTTTTTCTGCTAGATTCCAGATTTTTCTGTTTTGTTGCTTAAGACTTGAAGAAGCTACTTTGCCTTTCAACATCGAATTTGAAAGACCGCAGTCTGAGGGGAGCAGACTGGTCTGGTGTCCCCTAGGAAGTCTGACTTCCCTGTTAATGTCCCTGAGATTGTTCAGAAGATTTTGAAGTCTGCTTGGCTTGAAATATTTTCTAATGTCAGGTTTTTTTCTGTAGTAGCAGTGGAGTTCTATTGATTTTTGACCTTGGTTAGAAGAAAGTAAGTAGGTGGTTATGTTTCAATACTTCTAACTTTTTTTTTTTTCTGTAAGGGGTGTATTGTTGTAGTAAATTGGTAGCATCCCCTTCTCCATGTGATGTACACAGGTGAGACAAGGTTTGTGGGCAAAGATTATACGTCTGTAGCTCTGAAATCAATTATAGAATTATTTTTCTAATTATATCAGCTGGTCTAAGAAAAATGTTACCTCCTGCCAAACAATCTTGTATACTGGAAAAATGCATGCTACAAATTCATTAGTGAGATTAAATGTGGTTGAGGTTGTTTTTTTTTGTTTTTGTTTCTCCAAATGACAGATGCATTTAACTGCAATGAATCCATATTTCATTGTAGCAGATGTTTTCTGGCCTCTCTTAAAGGCAGAGATGGTCCCTCCCACCGCTGTGCTCTAATGGCTGTGGCATCAAGTGCTCTTTAACCTCTGTTGCCTCTGCTTAATTGACATAAAAGAGAAAGTAAATCCTTGCCTGCCAGGAAACAGTATGAGGCAACCTGTTCAATGCATCTCTCGGTAGAGCAGCATTTGGATTCAGTGCTGCAGTGTATTGGGTTTTGAGAGTGGATAGTCCCTTGTTTATTTTTTTAAAATGGATGGTAACGACCGAGACGAGGACCTGCAACTGGCCCATCATTGACTGTAGGTCAGAAAATGGCAGGTGCTTTGAAAATTGGGGCCAGAAACAAAGTGGGTAGATGTTGAATGGCAGCTTCAGTGAGGCATCGGTTACCGTTTTTGCTCTGTCTCCTGTAGACCCCCCCATAACCCTTCTGCCTGGCTAATCCTTCATCCTTTGGAGGGGGAGATAGCACTTGCAACGTGTGGTTCCGTTTAGGGTATATGCCCGTGAACTGTGATCTTTCGTGAATACTTTCTCTTCTTGTGAAATCTAGTGATTTTATTAACATTTTGTATGGATTCCTGCTTGAATGTCTGCCCCGTGCCATCTTTCATTGTTATTCATGATGACAAACTTGGTGCTAGTATGCTGCAAGAGCAAAGTACAGCTTCAACATATTCTACAAACATGGTTTGGGCATGTGAAACAATCTTCCACCATTCCAAAAATCTGTAGAAGTTCTGGTTTTGCCATGAAACTTGTGGAGATGGGATTAGAGACCTCAGCTGCATGAAGCAGTTGTCCGTTGCTGGCTTGCCACCTAGCAAGGAGGCAGAGGTCTGCATATCATGGCCCACCACCAGCTGCTGCTGCATCTCCTCATGTCTTGAGAGGAAATCCAGTAGCTGCTTACAGTAACACTTTGATACAGAGTCATCAACTGCATGATGACTCTGCTGTGCTGCTCTCTTAGTACTTTCTTTGAAAATTAAAGCGTGTTTGGCGCAGAGGAACATGAGGGATCCACATTTGTGAAACCCTGTTGCCCTCACCAGCTATCCCTGCTCGCAGCTGAAGGCAGGTGGGAGTGATTTGAGGGATCCTGATGTTGGTAGCAGGCTTGTGGGAGATGCCAAGCTGATAACGCCCATACTAGGCTTCATTGGAGTCTGCTGGGACCTTGTTACACACTTCATGAATCCGGAGCAGGATCCAGCTTCCTCATCATTTCGTTGTGCAACTGGTTAGGATGTGCTTCTAGGGGAGGGTGTCCCCTTTCACTGCTCTTGCTGGTTTTCCTCCGTGCTCCCACTCCTGCTCCTGGCGAGTGTCTCTGGGACAAATTTTAAGATGACGATATACAGGATTGCATCCTAGAAGGAAATTTTTGCTTACAAGTGAGTTGTGGCTTTCGACTGGGGGTGCCTTGCGGCCTGAGTGGAAGGCAGGGCGTGTTACAGCTCGCTGTAGGTGTAAGTGTGGCCATGTTCTCGTCGACTCCTGGCTGGTACGTCCAGTGGCTGACTTCAGAGCAGAAGCAATGTCCGAAATCCCACCAGTCAGTTAGCATAGGGCATCAAGTATCCCATCCCCTCGGAAACCTTACCACTGAGTGTCCCCTATGGATGGGCTTTCACGGAGTTGACTATTGAGGACTCTTACAAGAGAGGTGGGGGAGGAACGAGGAGAAGCTTGCCCTTCCCTCTTCACCTTTGCCCTTCTGACAGGCAGGGGGAATGTGTTTGTATATAACTGTTTGGTAATAACCACAGCCCAGTTATTAAACACATCCCCAGGAAGCAGAACACTTGAATTCAGTGCTGCTTCTGCCTCACTTGATTTAATCCTTGCTCTTAGAATCATAGAGTCATAGAATTGTTTTGGTTGGAAGATACCTTTAAGATCATCAAGTCCAACCGTTAACCTAGCACTGCCAAGTCCACCACTAAACCATGTCCCTAAGCACTACATCTACGCATCTTTTAAAAGCCTCCGGGGTGGTGACTCAACCACTTCCCTGGGCAGCCTGCTCCAATGCTGGAAGACCCTTTCTGTGAAGAAATTTTTCCTAATATCCATCCTAAACCCCCCTGGCACAACTTGAGGCCGTTTCTTCTTGTCCTATTGCCTGTTACTTGGCAGAAGAGACTGACCCCCACCTCTCTACAACCTCCTTTCAGGTAGTTGTAGAGAGTGATGAGGTCTCCCCTCAGCCTCCTCTTCTCCAGGCTAAACAACCCCAGCTCCCTCAGCCTCTCCTCATAAGACTTGTTCTCCAGACCCCTCACCAGCTTCGTTGCCCTTCTCTGGACACTCTCCAGCACCTCAGTGTCTTTTTTTGTGCTGAGGGGCCCAAAACTCAACATGGTACTTGATGTGGGGCCTCAACAGTGGCAAGTACAGGGGGACGATCAACTTCCTTAGTCCTGCTGGCCACACTATTCCTGATGCAGGCCAGGATGCTGTTGGCCTTCTTGGCCACCTGGGCACACTGCTGGGTCTGACCACCAAGCTGCATGGTAACCTAAAGAAAGGTTGGGCTTGCCCTGCTGTCTTGCTGAAGCAGTGCAATGGTACAGACAAAAAAACTTCTAGGGGCCAAAAGCAAGTGATGGAGAACCTGGCTGGAGAGCTGGAAAGCATTGTGTCAGCCGTGCTGCGAGGTTATTTCACAGATTTGATGCCTTATCTTGTTCACTGCTTTGCTTACCAAAATCTCATTGCAGCTTCTGCTTCTGTTTGCCTGAAGAAAGACCTTTTCCCGAGTCTTTCTGAGGCAGTATAACAAGGGTGGGGGAAGGATTGATTGCAGTTTCCCTTATCTGGCGACTGAAAGAGGACACGAAGCTAGTGAATGGAAGTGAACAAACAAAGCGCAGGCTTCCCCCATTGATTTTTTTATTTACAATGTAGAAGAAGAAAATGGAGCCTGAAGTACGATTTGAATCAGGAATGCAATTAGGAGTTAAACAACGTTTAAATTACTGTGTGTCGCCTTTTAATTCTGAAGTGCAGGTATCCTTTAGCTGGTCAGCTATAGGTTTGGAAAATGGGTGAAATAAATATAGATGGAGTTTAAGAAACAGGACCTAGTAACATCTTGTGTTTTGGTAGTTTACATAATTCCTTTTTGAATATAATACTGTAATTTCCTGAAGAAGCCTTAAAAGCTGAGGCAGCATGCATATGTTGAAAATCTGTATTGGTGTCTAAGGGAAACTTGACATAAGAGCAAGTACTCACAAATTTTTAAGCTTGTCAGCAACAGCTCAAGTGCCTGCACTCTTTCTATCCTGTGTGAATATAACCCTGAAACTGGAGTTAAGTTGCAGTTTTCTTCCTTCTCTCGCTGTTGTTCTGATTTCTGCTGCTCATGCTGGCCCATCTCAAAAATTAGGCAGTGTATTTCATAAAGGTTCTAATTTTAATTCTTTTTGCTGCTAGTAGTAGCCTTTTTATGGAAACATTTTGCTTAACACAGTAGTCATTTAGTTATGCTACCTATGCCAAATGGGTTTGGAGTGTGACATGTCTCTGGCACTGGAAAGGCTCTGGCAGTGAGATGTTGCTTCTCACGTTAAGCAGAGTTTGCTGCAAGTAGGGCTTCATGCCCTCCTGTGTTCTTTATTTCAATTGCCAGTTGTTTTTGTCTATTTCCTTTTATTTATTTATCTTTTTATTTTTCCATCAGGAAAGGTGCTGAAGCATTCAGGCAAGATTCTCGGGCATGAATGTTTTTTGTTGCGGGAGTGAACCATTGAAAGAAAGCCAGCAACATGTGGTGCTTTGGCCACTTCCGCAGGAGAAAATCTTGAGTTTTATCAGTCCTACTAGTTTGGTTTAATTCTGTTAACTTTTATTTCTAGAATCGAGTGCCAGTTGTAGTGGTATTCTTAAAAAAAAAAAAAAAAAAAAAAAAAATTATAAAAAATGAGGACTATGGGATCACACTGTCTGTTTATACTTTATCTCTTTTTTCTTCTTCTTCTTTTTATTCTATTGGCTGACATTGACCCAATTTTGTCATAATTATTTATTCTTTTTTTTTAAAATATGTGGCTGGGTGGAGGAGAGAGACTAGTTTTCCAGTGTGGGAAGGACTCTGTTCAAGTTGTGTGTTCTTAGAAAATTCATGTTAGAGAAACCTCTACAAATTCTTTGATAGCAGGAAAGGCTTCAATTGAAGGTTGGTAATTGCCACTACATAGAAAGTTGTAGGCTTCTTTAGTGCTGATGCTCATGGAATTATTTGTCTCATTGAAGTGCTATTAATTAGGCTGGCTAAACTGAGCAGCATTAAAAGTGTTGCCAAGATACTCGTAGAGACGTCGGGTCTGCAATCAAAACCCGCTATTAGAGCGTGCTGGGTGGATGTGCTGCTCCGGCCAACAACCCCATTGCGCTTCGGTTCGTGTGAGAGCTTTTCAAATAGCGACTGAACTGTGCCTGATACATCAAATTAGGAACGTGTTTCTGGTTGGCATATATTTAAGAAATTACAGGTATTTTTATATATATGCATACTTATGTATATTTATATTTGACCTCTATTCAGTATACTCTTAATTATCTTTGTTCTCTGTGGTCTTTTTGACAGGTAAAACAAACAGGGCATAAAGGAGGTGCTTTTGCCTCTCCAGTTGCGCTTTAGAGCGCTAATGATGTGGATAAAGGAAGAATAGTTACTGAAATGGGAGTAGGATGTACTAACATGCAAGAGTGATTGAGTTCTGCAGTTTAAAGGAAAAAAACAAGAAGTTCAAAGAAATGCCATTCACATAACTGCAGCTCTGATTTTTATCTAGGAAATGGTGTCATTCATTAAAAATTGTTATGCAAACTAGAAATGAAGCTTCCAGTTTATTTTTCTTTTAAGTAGTCAGTTAAAGAAACAGGAATGCTTTTAACTGTTGTGCAATTTTGTTTGTTGCACATTTAATAAACATACACAACACTGACGCGTGGTGTGGTGAGGGCCCTCAAACCTTCCTAGGGATGCCAGCTCTTCATAGCTTTTTGTGACCATTCTGCCTTTTAACCGTGTTCTTCCTATCTTTTCTCACTTGCCATTGTAGAGCATCTCTGGCAAGGACAGCTGTTGCTTATGGGAAGATTTGTAATAGAACATCAATATTTTTAACTGTCATATAGTTAAGCAGCTACACGCTGGCTGAGGAACACTTTTTGGCAAGTATTTATTTTGGACAGTGTTAGGACAGATTGGGATGTCTTCTGTGGAGCGTACTCCTGCTGTGTTTTCACAAAAGTATCTTTAAGTGCTTTTCTAAGCTTCTGATGGATTCTTGGTTTAGTCATATTAATAAATATTTAGCAAAAGAGAAGCATTTGTTTTGGAAGATAAAAAATGTTAATGACGTGAAAAGGCAGTTATGGATCTTGTAAGGACAAAGGAGGATTAAAAAAACATCGGTGGCTTTTTAAATTGTGATATATGTTTTTAGGGAGCTAGAAATGTGGAACTGTAAATGTTTTTTTATCTCCCTCATGCAATTTCAACTCTGTTATCAATGGCCTTTAATACTTGGAAGGGGACAGAATGCCACTCCGACTCAAAAAATGCTTTTGAATTTTCACTTCAGATCTGGTGCATCTTTTGACTGCTGAGTGTTTCTAAACTTTTTAAAGCTCTATCCTTTTTATTCCCTGAAAGGAACCCCTGTTTTTGAGGGAAAACCACATTAATGTCAGTTGTGTTTTACTTTTCTGTGATAAGGAACAACAATGTGTATTGAAAAATTGGTGCTGAGGTTTCAAAACATTGCACTTAAAACTTGATTTATGAACTTCGGCCTAAGATGCTGAGACTAAGACTGGAAACTTGTATCATAATGCAGATTTGTAAGACTTTTTTTTTTTTTTTTAATTTGTCTCCTAGTAAGACGCCCGTATTACTGCCTGATCTTGTGTCAATCTAAGATAGAAACATTCAGAGCACACACTCCAGCGCCTTAAAAAAAAAAAGTAAAATCATAGTAAAAAAGGTGCTAATTTCCAAGACAGGATTGTAGGTGATGGAATGTAGGTAGATACCCAAAACTTGCTATCATCTTCGTGTTGCCCTGAGGGGCAAAACCCGTGAGGGTACAGACATGCACACATGCCAGGAGTGGGGGAGATGCACAGGATCTGATTACCGGGAAAAAATGCTGCTGCTGTCTGGGGACACAGAAGGCTCAAAATTTGAGGCATCTGATCAGTTTTCGTCAAGACGACTTGCATTTAATTCATTTAATTCTGCACCAATCCTCACCCCTTGCAGTCGCTCTCATTCAAAGGCCTGTCTGGAAGAGGGGAAAGCTGTGAGGAGATAAAGGCCCTGCAGCTTTCCTGGAGATGCCTACATCTTGATCAGTTTTTAATAACCATTCTGTTATTCAATCACCGGCTGCTCCCAGGGCCTGGGGTTGGCCTGATGTGCAGCTTGGCCTGTCTCCTTTGATGGTTGTTCTGTCCTGGGGGGGTGCCAGACCCTCCAGGCCCATAGCCGGGCGTGAGGGAAAGTTATGGCCCTGCCTGCATTGCGTGCCCATGTCTGCACTGTAGAGGGTTTGGGTTCCTCTTCAAGCTGGAAAGACCTGGAATCGTGCGTATCCCGCCAACTTTCATTAGTCCTTCCGAAACTGGGCCGCGGAGCGGAGGATGTTTGAGGCTGGGAAGAGCCTTCCCGAGGGAGGCTGGCTCCGTAACCTGGTTGGTTATGGCGTTCGCCGGTGAAGAAGACCTTGGCAGCCCCTCTCTGTGGGTTTTCTGGTTCGTCCTTTAGAAGTGTCTCTCTGCACTAACTTCCTAATGAGCCCCGGTGTGTAATTAGGATGTTTTTAATTACCCTGCTGGGTAATCTCGCCGCATTAATGATTCTGAAGCAGGCACTCTGCATTTTGCTATTGTCTGTCTGCTGTCATCTTTAATAGCAAGCTTTACAGATGGCTTTTTTTTAAAATAAATTTTCATTTTAGGTAAAACAGTCTGTTTGCATGTAAAAATTAAAACGTTCGTTCTGATGCAGGTCTGAAAGAGGTTTGCATAACTGACTTGAAACAATAACTTTAATTAGCTCAAATTTTGAAAGCGGCTTCCAGTTATTGCTTATCATGCTTCTATGTGAGTTATGTGAATATTGTCTGACATGGAATTTTTCCTTTCTTTCAGCCTTTCTTCCAACTTGTGAAGTTACGGAAACTTGGACTTAGTGATAATGAAATCCAGCGGCTCCCTCCAGAAATAGCAAATTTCATGCAGCTGGTGGAACTTGATTTGTCTCGGAATGGTAAGCTCCAATGTTAACTTGTTCAATTCTATACTGTCCTATGACACGGTCTATGTTAGTAGGGTTTTCCTGTCTCTGAAGCTGCTATCTATGTCCTGCAAAACACTTTTCCATGTAATTCATGGATTTGCCTGTAGTTCTAGATGGGAAGGAACGAAAGCGCAGAGGAGAGCCGGTGGTAGAAATACAGTAATAATATAATGCTTGACTGTAGTTCTGCCTTTCTGAGAGCCTGCTTTATTTTCCAATTTAAAGCAATTTATTTCCAATTTACATCCTATTTTTATGTGGGTATTTACAAGTGTAAATTTCCAGTTTACATCCTGTTTTTATGTGTGTATCTGTCACAATGTTGATTTCTTTCCCCGAGCTCTCTGAAACACCTAGTATTTAAGAAGAAAAAAAAAAAAGAGATTGAAAGAAGAAAAGCTTCTTTCTGTCCAAAAAAAGGCTGCCTATGGGTTATAAGTCCAGCTCTTCATCTCTGCACTCCTTACCTGTGATTAGCAAGAGGCAGAGTGCTGGTATTTCTGGTTGTACTTCTGGAAGAAGAATCAGTCTGTTTGTCACCTGCAGAGATAAATTCAGAAAAGGGTGCTGGGAGAAACTATCTTTTAAAATGTGCTGTTTGAAACCACATGGGCTTATCATTGGGTTGTAAAGTTTGCTGCTTGTATTGTCTTGAGCTGTGTTGGAATGAAAACAGTTTGTTGGTTTTTTTTAAACTTTTTTTTTTTTGTCTGGCCTGGTGAACTTATCAGTTCTGCAAGAAGTTCCAGGGCTGGTGGGTCACCTTTAAGCAGCCTTACGACCCAGTGATCTAGAAATGGCGAATCCGTGTTACCAAATCAGAGCAACTGTCAGCTATTCTTGCCTCCTTATATGCAGTGGCTATGCACAAAACGCTCTCTGAGGTGTGATGGATGGGGTGGGGGAGAGCAAGGTTGCATAACCGTGTAAATAAGTGAGGGATGTAACTGAATATACGAGAGAAGCAACAGTGCAACAGGGAGCCTTTTTTTCTTTATGGTTTTTCTTTACGGTTTAACTTCATAGTGACCCTTTGCCACTGAAGAATATTCAGTGGCCACTTCACCTTCCTGTAACTGTCTGAAATTTGCGTATTTGTTTGTTTGATGCTTTTAATGCCGTCTTTATCTGATAATATAATTGATGAAGTATAATGAGTCTCCAGGCAGTTGCTGAAAAATTTCTGTGTACCATATAACTTTATGCACATTGGCAAAATCTGGTAAGAGAAGAAAACTGGAAAAAATCTGAGAGACAGAAGAAACACATTAGTTAAAACATTTTAGAAATACACAAGCATTAATTGTCATGGTATTTTGGCTACTGAGTTTGGCTGAGTTGTGTGCTGTCTGTGACAGACCTTATATGAAAGGAAACACTCTGTTGGCTTAGTAATTCTCTTTGCAAATGAATAACTAGCTGCAAAAGAGCTGGTGGATCAGAGCCATGTGAACTCTTCTCAGCCTGACTTGGAAGCTGGCTGGAGAGCTCAACTGTAACGAGAACAGATGGTGTGAATGTTTATGGTTGGGCAGATGCGTGTGTGTCATTAGAAGTTACTGCTCAGGGAAGGGTTTTATCAAGTGATGGGTTGGACTAATGCAGGTGGCAGGGAGCAGTTGCTTGCCTATATCCAAGGTTCAGTGTTAATTGCCCATTTTATTGCATTACTTTCTCTTGTCTGTGGTTCATTGCAGTAGGTGACTGATACTGCTTCCCTCTGCTTAACCATGTCATGGTTATTGCACAGCTTGATGCTTCAAATGAAAAATGCACTGTGCGAGGTGATGCAGGGGACCATAGCAGAAGATGACTGATGTTACTTTCTGCTGTTTGGTCATGATATGGTTGTCTCACAGCTCTTCAAATTAAAAGGCAAAACACATACCATCTGGGATGCCGCAGGGGGAATAAGATTTTGGAGATTTACAGTATTTTCATTTCTTAGCTTTGTATTTTGAACCCACCTTCCAATATGTCAGATTCTCAACCTGCCAAAGGTTTCTCCTCTTCGGCGGTTTGCACTCCATCAGTTTTTGCTTTTCTAACTATCAAAGTACTTAGGAAAAAAATAGGAACTCTTTGTATTCTTTTCAGGCAGAGAAAAACAGCCCAGCTTTTCAAAACGCAGTATGCAGCATGAATAGGAAAGTGTGATGGTGACATCTGAACTTGGGAAATAAGAGATCATTGTTCTGTGTTTTTTGTTGTTTTAGCTGTCTGGTTCGGTGCACTAATTGCTTTCAGTTCTGGCCATTCTGTTTCCTCAAGAGCTTAAAAACGCAAATATAAATTAATTTAATGTTCTGCGTGCAGGAGTATCCCTTTATATTTTAACCTCTCATCACAGGAGGAGGAGGAATAAACAAATTACTTCTATTTTCCTCATAATAAAATGGTGACACGTCTTCCTTTCTCGTACTTTCTAATCCTTTGGTCAATGTATGGTCTTTGAAGCTCCATGAAGTGGTGGGTATGTCATATGGCTGGACTTGCGTGCGCTTCCAGGCTGCAGTGGCCAGCTGCAACCTGAGCAGTGGTGAGGTGTTGCATCTGGAGGTGGGATGGATCCCCCCCGTCAGGATGACAGGCTGAGAGAGTTGGGGTTGCTCAGCCTGGAGAAGAGAAGGCTCTGGGGACACCTTATAGCAGCCTTCCAGTACCTGAAGGGGGCCTACAAGAAAGCTGGGGAGGGGCTGTTTGCAAGGGCATGTAGCGATAGGATGAGGGGCAATGGTTTTAAACTAGAGCAGGGCAGGTTTAGATTAGACATTAGGGAGAAGTTCTTTATAATGAAGGTGGTGAAACATTGGCACAGGTTGCCCAGAGAGGTGGTGGAGGCCCCATCCTTGGAGACATTCAAGACCAGGCTTGATGAGGCTCTGAGCAACCTGATCTAGTCAAAGATGTCCCTGCTTGCTGCAGGGGCTTGGACTAGATGTAAGGTTCCCTTCCAACCCAACACATTCTGTGTTTCTATGATCCCTCACGACTCTTCAGAGGCAGCTCTGGATGCCTGTGCAATGCAGTATTAGGTGTTAGTAGACCTAGTTCATGGGCACTCGGGAGAGGTGAACAGGGAAACACTTAAGTGTGGCTTTCTTATATTCCCAAGTGTGTTAAAGTGCCCAAGGCATGCTAGTATATGTTAAAAACATGCTACATAATTGATCCTTTAAGCAGTTTTTGGTGAATCTAGAACTACAAAAATCCTTCCAAGTGAAACTCAAAGATCTTCAGCAGATATAAATGTGATGCTCCTGTGATCTTGGGTGTACGTGAGAGAAGTCTGGGGAGGGTAAAGTGATAGCCTTCGTGGTGCAGAAGGAGAAGGATTTGGGGGAGGCTAGGAGCCATGTAATCTTTAAAACTTTTCCTGGATTGTTTGCATGTTGATGCTATTTGTTATTCCTCTGCAAGGCCATGTGTTCATGCAGATTTCCTAGGAAGCATCCCCACCGTGCTTTTCTAGTCTGGCTGAGGCTGTTATTTGAGCAAAGGTTGAATGGATAAATCAAGAATGGGAACATCAGAGGGCAGGGAAGCTGTGCTAAGAAAAACAGCATAGTGATGGTGAACACTTTGAAGGTTATTTGGCAATGCAGTTTATCTCTGCCCCTTGGTCTTAGGTTGTTCAAAAAACTGATGTACTAGTTCTGAGGCTAAAGAAAACAGACTCATAGGATTTCAACAGTGGATGCCTGAGCTTTTGGGTTGCTGGCAAAGCGTGTCTGAGACTCCAAGTATTCCCTGTAGCATCTTCAGAGATAGATGCTCAACGGCTGTGTGTCTGAAACGACCGCTGGCTCCCTCGGGCTCCCCAAGCTTGGGTAAATCTTTCCCTGGATTCTCACATCACTGGTGAATTCTGCAAGATACTGGGTCGCTGAAGCGTCCTTGCTTGATGTCCTTGAAGTTTGGGCAGGGCTCCTGCGCTTTGCATTGAGTTTTCAGTGCAAGTCTTTGCTCTACATGGTAGAGGAGAGATTCTGCTCTAGGCACAATCAGAAGTGCCTGTGTGCTATTTGTTTTCCCACAGCCCTTGGGTGCTCTCCGGGACAAGTCTCGGAAGACCCTGTGATTCAGAAAAGAAGTGCAATTTCCAAAGGGATGAAGACGTGCTTAAATTTCTGCAGTTTCTTCCTTGTGCCTAGGCTGGCAATTCATTAAGCTTCCCCCTCTCCCAAAGCGCGTGCAGCTTGTTTGAGATCCCTGGGAATTGCACTACCCGTGCTGCTCATCCCGCCTTTTATTCCCCCTCCCCCCCTTTTTCTTCTGTGCAACCCCAGGAGGCTGAATTCTTAAAGCTTAGGGCCCTGCTATCCCAGATTCATTAAAATGTTAATGGCTTTTCTTGTTCCGTAGCTTTTTCCAGACAGGAGGGGTTTCTGTAGTTAATTTAATGCATGCTGATATTTGGGATTATGTATGCTACGTATGTATGCTGTCTTCTTGCAGACGTCATGCATTCCTTTTTTAGTGTCCCTCTTCTCCAAGAAGAGGGTTTTTTGTTTGCCTTTGACAAGTATTAAATCCTTCAGATTCCACATATATGTTTTTGTCACGATATTGCACGCTCCTTAAAATGCCCTGAAAGTGTTAATTTCATTGTAGTATCTTTATTTGAAAGAAATTGCTACCCCACACATACTTTCTCTTAACAGGTGTGGTGTGGAAGTCTGGATTATTTTTTTTTTTTAATGTCCTATGCCTTTTCCAGCCCTTAACAGATTAAGAGCAGCTTGTTTCATTCAGCTCTTTTAGGATAAGAAGAAAATCACTGTGAGCTTTCACACTGGATGGTGGCTGCTGGGTGTTAGGCACTGGGGTGGCTTTCCTGCCCTTCCCAGCTGCAGGAGTGACAGTTGAACTGTCCTGCTGTCCCACCCCCTTCTCGGATGAAGACTAACCCCCTTGCTTATGTAGGAGATGAGCCTCTTGCACTTCTGTGTCTGCCTGCATTTTGCTGTCTGCGTGTGATAAAAACCTGGCAGGCTTCTCTGCTGCTGCTCTTCTTGCTTCCATTGGACGTGCCTACCAAGGGCTTGGTCATGCAAGCCCCTAGCATGAGTGTAGCTGCTGTGCACCGACGGATTTGCACTAACTGCCTGTAGCTGGCAGCAGGTAAGGGGATTCAAGCTAGCTGTTCTTCTGTGGAAGTGCTCAAATCAGTGCTGCCTCTCAAATCGATGGAAAAGATGCAAGTGTGTGTGCACTGTGAGAATTAAATGGATTTTGATAATTTTTGTAGATGGATTATGCTGGTTCTATTGCTGACTCTGCTCTCAGCAGAGCTGAGATGTGTTACTTTGTGAACTGAGGAGACATGGGTTTGCTGTGGCATCTACTGAGGAAATCTGTGTGTGGGCAGATCTTGTTAAGCCATATTTGACTCTGCATGATGCTTGATACCAAAATCTCAACGTGGTTCTTTACTTTGATATCCAATAAGAGTAATACTGTTCATTTAATGGGGACAGTTTCATACCTACTGTAGAGATGGATTCTGGCTACGTGACCTATTAGGTGCTACCCATTTCTGTAGTTTCTGGTTAAACTGAGCTTACGACTGTATTGATAGTGCAGCTGTTCTGGACACAACTCTGATGACATATGGATATTCTCATTCCAAAATCCTCTTCCAACACAGTTGCCATGTTATGGCAAATATGCTATCACTTATGTGAAAATAATTACAGATATCATAAAAGATAAATATGCTGCTTCAGGATTACCCTGACAGTAGACATGGCTCCTCAGAAGCATCCCAATCGTTACAACACTGCAGTGCAAGGAGAGAGCTGCTGCTGTGCATGGCCGACAGTCTGAGCAGCGTCCAAGATTTTGGAAGTCAGTCTTTGGCAGCAACAGGCGATTGTCCCAAATGCTCTGTCAGCCTTATTTTTACTTTTTTGCTTGCCTCCAAAATGGATTATGCTTGCAGATTTAGAAACTTTTGGTTTGCTTTGTCTTCAGTCATCAGGGTACTTTCAGAAATCAACAGTAACGGTATTTAACTGTTCTGCTTTCACTTGCAGGTGGTTTGATATTACTGCTTTTTATTCAAAGTGTTTATTCTTTTTAGCTGCTTTACAACCTAATTAAAAGTCTCTTTAGAGAACTCAGTCGTCCTCAGGACAACACACTCATTGTGCATTGCGTGATAGGTACATTTTATTCAACAAGTCATTTAAAGCTTCGGTAGAAGACCAGGTGAGCATGCAGCAGCTGACCTGCAGAGCATCAGTCCGTGACACTGAAGAGCGGTGTGTGATCTTTACTTCGCTGTCTGGGGCTTCAGCTCACTTGTTTGTATCAGTGCATGCACACCAGTGCTTTCCCTTTTTACTCTGCTCTCAAAGACGTATGTGCCATCTGTAGGATTGCCTCCCATCTGCCCGCAAAGTGGGTAAGTGTCCCACTTTCCCTCTCCCCCACCGAACACCGACAGCAGGATAACCAGCGTTTTCAAGCTAGAAATACTGACAGAGGAAAGGCCTGAACGCTTGTTTCAGTTCAGCCTGGACTGGCGACCCAGCTATTTTACAGTGAGGACATAAGCTAATTAGGCAGAATCACTCTTGAGTCTTCTGATCCTGCCCTGAAGCCCCACATGGGTTCTGCTCTCTCATCTCACAGCTGCTGCCTCTTGTCCTGTGCTCTCGCCTCGGATCTGGCTGTCCACCTCTGCAGCATGTCCACGGCATCTGAGCAGAGACCTCCTCCGGGACATCCTCCTCTTCTCTGCCTGCCACCGGCTGCCCTGACACAAATGTGCTGGTACAAGTCTGGTGGTAAATAGCAAAATCCAGAAAGTTGAGAAATAAATATGAATTGACACTTCCTTGCTCAGTGGACAAGAAAAAGGAAAAAAAAGCAGCCAGCAAGCTGTGTTGTGAGGCAGTACAGTTGGCAAATGCATCTTTTTTGTTAACATATGCAACTGCTGGATGTTGCTTGTTTGCCTTCTGAACTGCTTTGTGTCCAGGTGAGCACTTACGGACAAACAGGAGTTGCTCTCCTGCTCCTCAGTGGACATGTCTTACCTGGTACAAGAAAGTCTCCTGTAAATGCACTCTCTGCAACCCTGGCTATGAACACCTGAAAGCCATGGGACATCCCACCAGAGACTATTCTGGGTTGTTGTGGTAGTGAAGCACTACTGCAGATGATCTTAAGCTTTAGCCTGGGGTCAGTGACGTATATTTTCTAGTGACATATATTTTCTTTGCACTGTCTCCTGCCCCTCCCTTAAGGTTAGTTTAAATCCTGGGCTTAAAAAACATTATCGTCATCATGTCTTACACGTGAAGTTCAGGGATCGATGTACAAAGCAGAGTACTGGGGAAGAAAGAAACACGTACTGCAAATTGCTTTTAGATTCTGGAGCGCTGTGGAATCCCACAGACATGTAGAAATTCTTGCTCACTTTGAAGAAGCGATGTAAAAGCTGTACTTTGTGAATCTGTGTCTCTAAAATTAATTTCATGTTGATAAATTGGAGGAGGAGGTGAGCTTTATATGCAGCAGGAGAAGTAAGGTCAGAGAGAAAAGGCTGGACCTCGTCACCTGGGAGGGAAAGGAAGAAGGACCAAGTGCCAGCTGTGATTGGGCAAGAGAAGATAAGTGAAATCTCATGACAGAATAATCTAATTAGAGAAGTTTAGAAGGTGTTATTTTTAAATGGATTACAGAAAAGTGGATTTTTCCATCATGGTATATTCTGCCAGATTTAGCTGTTTTTTCTAAGGAAACTTTGCTAATGTACTTGCGTGCGCATCTAGCAACAGTGTCTGTCTTCACCCAAATACAAGAGAAGGCTATGGATTTTGAAGGGTTTTTTTGTTTGCATTTTTTTTAGGGGGGTAGTTTTGTTTATTTTTTGGTATTTTTATTGAGGTGTTTTGGTTTCTTTTTTGAAAGCAGCAGGACAAGTTGGAGACCAAAACCTTTGTCCTGCTGAAACATTGGCTAAAGCGTTAAACATCAGGCAATCCATATGGGAGTGACATAAAATAAATACTTCATTTTCTGGATAATCTAGATTAGAGATCATAAAATGGCAATCTGCAAACAAGGTGTTGTTAGTTCTTGTATTCCTGTATCTACAGAGTTGCTTGGGTTTTGGTTTCTTTTTTGTTGAGAAGGTTAGATGCCATGACTATGAAGTTACTGAAGAATTAGTCCAATAAATCTGTAACTTTGATGCTAGAACACTTAATATGCTTCCTGTAATCTACAGCTTCATAGGTAGAATACTAGTTTTTGCCTTTTTTTTTTTTTTTTTTTTTATTCTTGCTTCTCGGACTATAAGTATTTAATTCCTGCTAGTCTCACGGTCCAAGATAGATATTTTTATAAGGATTTCTCCTAGCCTTGTTTAGCTCTTCATTGGCATGTAGCAGTAAAAAGGTAGAATACCTAAATTCCTTGCCAAACTCGGGCTCTTCCACTTAATTCACCTGGAACTATTGTTTACTCATGACCTGATCTTCGAACTCCTCCTCCCCCACCCCCCCTTCTTTTTCCTTCTGTTTCCAGTTTACAGCTCCTGTTCCTCTGTCACTGCTTCTTCCTGCATCTGAGAAAGACCGTCTATGGATTTACCGCATGCTATCTGCTCAAAAACCAGATTGTTTTTGTGTCCCCACACAGTTTTCTTTCAAGTAAATTGCTTAATATCTATGTATCCATAAAATGCAGTTTTGTGAGGATTTTTTCCCCCCTGCTCCGCTCCTCCCTTGGAAAAGGGACCTATCCAGAAGCAATGAAGAGGAGCAATGAGATGCGGACCTCGCTTCAGTTCCTTGTTAATTATACAGTAAGGGATTTAGTTGAGAAAACCTGACCTGAACCTGTTCGTGAATTTTCCTTCAAGTTGCAAAGACAGGTCTTAAAAGAGCTGTATCTCTTGTATTTGGTCTGTCCTCAGCCTCAGAGCTTGAAGAGGAAAATGCTACAACCTGTACAAGAGCCACTTGAATCTCAATAGAGTTTGCTGGAACCGTATGACTCCTGTCACATTGTGCCCCAGAAACTGTAACATTTGCCTAAAGAGGTTGATTACTGCAGCCTTCAAGAGCTAGTAGCAAAACCTTCCCGTTTCTAGGAAAAAAAAAAAAAAAAAAAGCCTGTCAGATCATTGGGTATGTCATGATTTTAATGTGGAAATGGAGGGGGAGAGGATGAGTGACCTTCCTCCATCCCTTTTTCCCCTGGAGACCACTTGGCTGCTTTGTGGGAGGGCAGAGAGATGTGGTGGTGGCGTCTGGGGGACAACAGCCTCCTCAGCTGGGCTTTGCAGCTTGAAGAGCCCTTCGTAAAGACAAAGTAATATTTGCCCCACGAATTCTTTCTTACAAGGTATTTGGCTAAGTGGACAGTTTCCCCCTCCCATGTTGGGAGGGTGGAGGAGGTGGAGAGTGGGGTGGGAGAGCTTTCCCAAGGGCAGCCGTCTCGGAGGCCCCTCTGCAGTGGGTGGCGCAGAGGAGGCTCTGTGGAAGTGGGAAGAAAACCTCTAGGCTCCTAAATCACACGAGCACTGCAGTGCTCAGTGCTTTATTGGACCTTGTGTGTGTGTGTGTGTGATATACTACAGTAGGTATTGTATATTATATATGTGAGAAGAGGCAGGGGGAAGATTCTTCTGTGTATTGAACTGGATGGATGAGATCCAGTTCACCTCTGGTTATCTCTTTCCTGAGGCATAATGCTGCATGAATTTACTGTCTTTGAGCCTGGAATGGGCTTCCTGGGCGTACATTTGGTATAAACTAATCAACTGCTTAATACATTAATGAATCACTAAGTGGTTAAGGTGTCTTGCCTGTGTTGTACATACCTGGTGGTGGGCCTTCTGCTATGACTGTCTGGATCAGGACTCTTCAGTTGACTTCTGCTGGGGTGTATGGGGCGTGCCAGCTCCAGCCCTCCTAAAGCACAGCGCTCTACGTCACGTTCATAGCTGGAAAATATAACAGCGTCCAGTATTTGCTTCCTGAAAGACTCTTGAACATTGTAAACTCTCCCTCAGGAACGTGGCACATCTGAGACTTCAACTAAGTGCTTGTAAAAACACTTTTCGCTTTAAGCTGGAGTCCACTGTTGGAGTAGCTCTGGTCTGGTAGCCCTGTCTCAGCCTGGGACCCTCCTGGCCACTGCTGTCTCAACATTGATTAGATATTGGAAACCATGTTCACCATTTCAGAATGTGTGAAGGATGCTGGCCATGTAGCCTTTGGGTAGACAAAAAAATATTGTCAGTTCTGGAAATTCAATATATAGTGCTGTAAAAATGTACCATACAAAAGGTTTTGTCAGTTTAAAATGAAGGCTGTCTTCTCCCCCACCTTCCCAGCCACCAGAAGAAAGAAAGTGGGGGAATGGGGATTGAGAGATGTCACTGTTGTAAAAGTCCTCAACAAAAAATAAATTAGCACCAAACACAAGGATTTTTAGAAGTAATTTTCTCATTCAGACATTACAGAATTCCTTAGTGTCAAACTTACCTCTAAAGTCACATGTACAAAACTTGCTAGATTGTTAGCAAATTCTTTGCAAACTAGAGCAATAAATGTCCGAAGAGGTATTTTGAAGGGGGGGGAGGAATATTCCCTCTTATGTACATGACTGCCAAGCTTGATTTTCATCCACTTCTGCTGGCATGATTTCTTTTTGCTGCCAGTGTATTTGTATTGTCACACGTCACAGGGCTTATGCTTGGTTTATGGCTTTATTATTAGCAATGCAGTGCAATCTGTATGCCAGAACATCTGGGGCATCGTGTAAATGTAGAGCATTCGTCAGTGCGTAGCATTAGAAGAATCCTAGATATTTAAGTAGGATTTGAGCTGGTTATCCAGCAGTGGCAAGAAAAGCATTCAACCTTACTGCTGCTGGTATTGGCAGAGATATACGTGTTAATGTCTGTAAGAAAATCGAGCAGTCAACAGTAACGGTGAAAGCTGCTTAATCCATCAAGAGACAGAGGACTTCTTTATATATTTTAATATCCTCTGTTGCATTTCAGTTGATTATGTCAATGCTTCTATTATGAACCATCGTCTTCTTTGCTATAGTAATGTCTCTGAGTTTGGGGTTTTTTTGGTCAAATACTAAAATGCTCCTTGCCTTTTCTCTTCTGAGTTCGTTTAATCAATGCAATGTTACAGTAGTCTTCACATGTAGTGATTAAGTATCTAGTCACAACTTGGTTGTGTTTTGCCTGAGGAATCTTTTTAAGATGCCTTGCAATTAAAACGAGTTACATTTCAACCTTGTTGAACTTACTAAATGTATAATGATCCTCAGGTCAAAGAGTTGCACTGAATTTTTGTCTGTCCCTTGTCCAGTTAGGTGGAGGAGAAAAATGAATCGGGTACAGAAAAAGTATCAATGCAGGGAGGAAAATGCACTTCAGATAGAAAAAAAAATGCTTAACTTAGAAATGGAATTTCCCTTCTTTTCCTTGTGCCTGTTACTGTTTCTTGTTGAAGATTTTTGCTCGTGTAGTGACTTCATAGTCTGGAATATCTGGGCTGGGAAAGTGCATTTCATTTTCAGAACAGATTTTGTAATTTGCAAATGCGTCCAAACTATAAGCAGTGCCTACCTACGCTGCCTTACTTCAGAGCAATGTCCCTGCAATGACGTTAGTGCTCTTACTTTGTGGAGTGTTATGACAGGCAAATGCTTTAAAGTGCTTAGAGTGTTATGAGAATTTATCACTCTTATAGAATCACAGAATGGTTCGGGTTGGAAGGGACCTTAAAGATCATCTAGTTCCAACCCCCGTGCCATGGGCAGGGACATCATTGAATCAGGCAATCTTAATGATACTTTTTTTTTTTTTTTTTTAAGTTACTGAAATGCTACTATTCAAACCTATTTGTCCCTACCATATAAGAGGAATAAAGTGTGAGGTTTTGACTCCTGAAGTGAGGTCAGCAGAGGCCCTTGTGAATGTGACACTTTGCAATAGGCTGGTGGGTCACGCGTCCCCGATTTAAATTTGGGAGCCCTGTGGCTCCTGCAGTAGCTTCACGGCTACTTCCAGGGTTCTTCATGGAGAATCTGCTTGTTGACTGCGTCACTGGTGCATGCTGTGCTGGATTTGGGCTTGTGAATGAGGTGAAACCCATGGAGAGGTTTGAAGAGCCTGACCATGAGGCTTGGTTGCTCTCCGGATCCCAAATTGCAGCCCCTGCACCTCTCTGGCCTTGGTGCCAGGCTGGTGTCCTGCCATGTGGTCTGGTCCTCCTGGGAGACAAGCTGCCTCAGAGGAGCGAGCTCTCTTACTCCTGATTTGGGGAGTTGGTGTGACCTCACCTCAAAGGCTTCACCTTATGGTTCACTCTGAATTTATCTCATTGCTGTGGTATTTCTAGGAAAGATCAACTGTTTCCCTCAAACACCGCAGGTGTTATGAAGGGGTGGGGGAGGTAAGAAGATATAAAACATCTCTGATGGGACATAGTCTCTAAAGTCACCTATTCCATTGTATGGGACAACTATGGCTGTTGATGGGCCTTAGGGTTTGTGTAGATTTAAGAGTAGTTTATTCTCCTTCACCCCAGTGTCCTGAGGGAACTATTTGTGCTGGGCACACGGCTGCATGCCAACCTCACCCCAGGTGGCTTTGCTTTTGTTTTCCCTGGGGAGTGTACTGGGAGCACTGGGGTTCGTGAGGCAAGAGTGATTTTCTTCTAGTCCAAGAGGAAGCACCTCTAGGCATGGAGTAAAACCCATTTGGGGCTTGGGGGGTGCCCATCTCCCTCCTTCCCTCCAGCCCTCCCCACTCATGTAGGAAAAAGAAGAAGGTTCCCAGGAGATGCTCCTCTAATGCCCCTTCACTGGTCGTACACAACTGGTGACCTGTGGGTTTGGAAGATGTTCTTGTTGGCTCTGGGTTCAGTTCTGAGCTGGGAATCATTCAAAACAGATGCATTTGCTCAGATTACCTGGCAAGAGATGAACCTGGTGAGCAGGTACTCTCCTCCCTCCTTCCCTCCTTTATCCATCACACCGCTTTTGGAGCGAAGAGCTGAATGAAATACATAAGTAGTCAATTCTGAGTTACTCAGCTGAGTGGGAAGAGATGTAATTTCCAAATATTTTTCAACATATTTAGAACTGAGGAAGATCTATGAAATTTCACAAAGTATTCTTTGTGATGAGAACAGCGGGAAGGGGAGATGGAGTAGATGTAATGCTCTGTAGAAAAAAAAAAAGGAAATATGAAAAAACTTGGAAACAGAAGTCTGATTTTTACTTTGAGATTTGCCTTTTTTTCTTTTTGAATTCTTTTCAAAGCGAACCATGAAAATACAAGTTGTTAAACAAGGAAACCAAACATGTTTGTTTCATTTTTGCTGGATCTCAATGACAGTAATCAAGGACTTACACAGAGGACCCACAGCCTATTTGTGGAAATACAGCTTGATTGATGTAAGAGGCCCAGAAGACAATTTTATTTTTAAGATGGCGTGTGTAACTTCAGTAGGTAAATGTGTTATGTTGAAGGTACTTAAAAAAAAAAATTCTGTTTTCACATACAAATATCTCTGATTACTTTCTGGCCATATGAAATAGTGCATTAGCACTTACTTGGGACCCATCAGTTCGAATAATATTTTCAGGTTACTTGGGACCCATCAGTTCGAATAATATTTTCAGGTTACCTGGGTTTAGTGTGAGGGAGGCTGGTTCTGCTCCCATAACTGTATGTTACAGGTGGAGAGACCTGCACATACTCTTCTTCCTTCCCTAGTTTTCCCTCCCCACCTACTTTCCGCCAGCACAGACTGTGGGTGTGTATTGATGAAATTACAAGAAGTTCAGATTTTAATTGGTTCTTTAGGACTGTCCTAGCACATAGAGAACCTGTTTTCCTGATGGGCAGAGGCTGATAAAGATCAGTCCAAGGACAAGTAAGTTGTCTAGGATCAGGAAGAGGAGCGTGGGGCAGGAGGGGGAAACTGGGTTGTAGAAAAGCACAAAATGGCTCTGCTGCGATAGCCATGGATGTGGATGTGAAGCAGTCTTGGGTGTTGAAATGTCTTGAAAGATGCCAAGATAACTCCTTGCAGTAGCAAGTTACTGAATGTAATGAGGCAATCATTTCAGTCTAGATGCAGTAGTTGTTGACAATTTTTTTTTCTTTTTTTTTTCTTCTGCAGATATTCCTGAAATACCAGAAAGCATCTCATTCTGCAGAGCACTACAGGTAGCAGATTTCAGTGGGAATCCACTGACTAGGTAACTTCCACCTTCTTCTTAGTACTTGCCATACCAGAATTACAATCTTGCTGTAACAATTATAATTTTAAATAAGCCCTTAAAAATTATGATCTAGGATCTCTATGAAATCTTGCCAATGGTGTCTGTCTCTGGCAGGGACTGCAGCAAAAGCTCAGGTTTAAAAAGTGATATGCGTCTTTCCTGGGAGGGGATGAAATTTGTTAGCCAACCAGGAAAAATGTAAATCTGATTGTCTCTTAAGTAATTTTCTTTCTTCTTAAATGCATAGGAAAACCATGCTTATACTTGGGAGAGATCAGGCAATGGTTAGCACAAATGCATTGGCACAAACCCAGGTGCCTGACAATTTGGAATAGACTTTAGATCAGCTGCTGCAGATAATGGCTTTTACTAATGATTAAAACTTGGACAAGCATTTCATCACCCTCCCGTCAATTGGGACACAGTGACATGCAGTAACATGTGGCAAAAATGCCTCGCATGTGTCGGTGGTTGCTACGGCTGCTGCTGATCTGCAGTCTGATGAGCTGGAGTTTGGGGATTACGCACACTTTTAGTACAGGAGTTTTCTTGACACGTCTGTGTTCCATTTGCTGGAGAATTTGGAATTTATCTAGTGATATGAGGCTGGAGAAAGAGGTGATCTGCTAGTTGACGGCTCTGAATGCTATTTGGAGAACTGTTTCCTAAACCAGCCGGTGCCACAGAGCTCCTTTGTGATGCTGAGCAAGTCACATAAGCCAGAGTATTCGCAGTGGGCGCTTGCTCTCTCCAGCCTGCTCTGCTGTGCACTGGGGTGGGCTGGGAATACTGGCAGGATGAGCTGGCTGGCTGGGGTGCAGGGCTGCTAGCAAACGGGAGGGTGTCTGTCATGTCTTAAGCCACTGCAGCGGTTTTGCAAGGCGGCTTCTCCCATGTGCGCAGCTGAGGTTCTTCAGAAGTGCCCTTTGAATGTCACCCACAGTCTGTCCTAAGGTCTCTGGAAGGTCACCTCTCTGAGCGTTAAAGGGACACTTGTGATCTTAATCCCCGTGCTTCTGTAGCCCATTTATATACTGAGGATAATAATACCACAAAAATCCAGTACAGCAAACTGAGGCTGAACTGATGCTTAGATACGCAAGTGGTGAGGGTCACCCAACAGCTTTTTCCCAGGCATCACTGTGCAGCGCATAAAGCTCAGAGCTGCATCTCGTGGTGTTGAAATGAAAATTGTAAGTAGTGTGCGTTATTCTTCCCCATTTTTTTTGTGCTGAATAAGGCCTGAGGCCCAAGTCGTGTCTTTCCTTAAACAGTAGTTGTAACACACAGCTACAGCTGAGTGGAATTAACAGAAGAGTTGAAAGGCTTTTTGATGGGGTTGAAATAGGTCTCATAACTCTTTGTTGACAGTTTAAGGGAATCTTAAAAATTCTTGATAAAGCGGCTCCAAAGTGTGCACGTGTCCTGGAAAACGTCACTCCAAGCAGTTTCCTAAGTTGGAAAACACAGATACCAGGAGCTGTTTGCACACGGTTGCTAGGTATTTTCTGTGACGAGATCCAGAATTTCAGTTTTACCTACACAGCAGGGTGTAGGTGTTGGAAGTAATTTGCCCAGGCAGAGTGGGAAAGTCTAGTAGTGATTTCTTTTCCTGTGTGATATCCTGGAACTTTTTTTAGCCATTGATTCTTGTCCTTATTTCCTCTAAGCTTGAAAGCCAGTTAGAGATCTTCCCAATCAATGTCCTACCACTAATACAGTATGTTGCCTCATTGTCAAACTTAATCATTCATGAACCTGCAGCATTAAAAGTGGCTGGCAGACCATTTTTCCAGCTGTTTTCAGATTATTTCAGGTTTATATTAATAAAAAGCAGGCTCATTAGTTGTAATTAGACTGGAATTACACTATATGCTATAGATAGCATAGAATATTTCAGTTGGAAGGGACCTACGATGATCATCTAGTCCAACTAGCTGTCCACGTCGGGGCTGACCAAAAGGTAATCAGAGCGTTTAACTCCAGTCTTAAACCTGTTAGAGCCTAAATGGTAATGAATAGTTAGAGTGGAGCTCACATTCTTGAGCTACTGAGCATGTTCTGTTAATAAGGTCCAGAAAATGACAGTGCAGGATGGAATTGAGCACATGAAAAGCCCCCTGTCCCCCATTGTAATTTTTTTTTCCTCTTTCCCCATCACGCACAGCTGTATTTACCCGTAGGTGTGAGGCTCCTTTTGGCTAGTTGCCTGCAGGTCATACCGTGTGCCTTGAGCTGGGTGATGGGGAGAGCAAGGAACCAAACCAAATGCTGCAGCTCAAGCTTTGGTTGCATGCTCTGGGGGTCGAGCAGAAGTTGGATGGCTGGGCCTGCGGCTTCCCCTCCTCTACCTCCTCGTCCCTTTTAGCCTATGTGCAACTGCAAACTGAGCTGCTTGGTGCAACCCGGCGGCTGGCAAGCAGTGGTACAAGAATCCATCCATACAAGGGGAGGGGAAGCCGAGCCTTGCAGCAGACCAGCCAGGTGATGGACCGAAAGGCTTTGGGAACTTTGGGAGTGTTTTGCATACGGCTGCATTTTATAGCGTAAGAAGGGAGGGATTACATGCTGTTGTGCTGTGAACCAGTAAGTGTGAAATGCTGTAACAGCAGTCTTCATGGTGAACAGGCTGTTTCTTCAAAAAGCAGCAACTGAAGAGCAGCCTGGTAGCTAATATGAAATGGCCACGCTGTAAGTATGTATGTAACTGAAGCCTGAATAAAAATAATTTGTTTAATTAACCTAATTAATCTAGGTGACACAGGAAAATTATAGTGAAAAAAAATACAGTTTTAATATGTTTGATTTTTTTTAAAAAAATTGTTAAAATACTTAAAATGTTCTCAAGCCCTGTAGCTTTTTAAAGTTGCAAACTGGGGGCAGGGAAGAGAGGAGCTAGGAGACAGGGATGTTACCTGTGCTGTGACACAGAAGAAGCTTTAAAGTCTCTAAGTCACGGGGTTTTTCTCCTACTGTGATCCTTAGAATTTTCTGAGAGTCATGCTGGACTCTAGGCATGCCTCGCTCTGTGAGTATTTGCTAAATAGACTCTTGTTTTCTACTACATGTTCTCTTTTCCGGTATGTATTACATGAATATGAACACTTCTGCTGCAAGTCCTTGATTTGAATTAATATCTCCATAGGTTGCCCGAAAGCTTTCCTGAATTACAGAATCTAACGTGTCTTTCAGTAAATGACATCTCCCTGCAAGCACTACCTGAAAACATTGGGAAGTAAGTTTTTTTTTTTTATACTTTATTACTATCTTAATTTATTTTCTCTTTATTGTTATGCTTATTGTGTAAATGACTTGCTGCATAATTGTATGTGATATACCTATAAAGATATTTACAGGTCTGTGCTTATTTTTTATATTCTTTCCAGTCTGAGGGATCTGTTTAAGAAAAAACCCTTTGCATTTTCACTTGACATTAGCAGGCTAATGCAGAATCTGAAGCATGTGTGTATGTTTCAACTGTGTTCTCTGGGATTTGGAGTAATTTGGAATTCTGGGTGCAAAATTAAATGGGTGTTTTGTGATGCAGATCTGACCTTTTGCTTTCCTTCATTGTAGTAGACCATTGATCCATTATTGTGAACATGTCAGAGGGCTTGCAGCTTAACTCAGACAATTGTTGGCACAAGAACAGATGGGTAAAAGCTGGCTGTGGTCAGGAGGGAAATTAGAAGTTTCCTAACTATAGGAGCACTCTGGTTCTGAAAAACCTCAAGTGGGAGCTGTGGAGATGAAAACTCATGGAACAGCTCTTAAGATTAAATTTGATAAGCTTTTAAGATATGTTTGTTAACTCTGTGAAGTAGAGCAGGGTTGCAAGGACAGACTTCCAAAGTGGAGACACGTGGAAAGTAAATTGAACATTGTTTATCGTCTAATTTCAACTGAAATCAACATCCACACTTGCAGAAGGGAAATGTCTCTCCTTTTAGTGGAGAGAAGGGTATCTCTTCCAATATGAAGGAGAAGAGGTAATTCCCTGTCTCCTCACTTGAATGTGTGAGAATGGCTGTGCTGGTTCAGATCAAAAACTCATCTAGCCCACCTTCCTTCTACAGTTGCAGTAAGTAGATGCCTAGTGAGGATTAAGAAGAAAAGCATGTGTTTGATGACTCTTCTTTCCATCCCCTGACTGTTTCTGGTTCAGATTTCATGAGCTTTGGATTTTGACTGGTTTACTTGGTAGCCCATAATGAATCTCTCTTCCAGGTACTTGTCCAGTTTCTCCTTGAGCTTACATGGACATCTTTCGTATTCTCCCCTGCTAAATAGCTGCCCAGGTCTATACCCACTGCATTGATTCGTTGTTGGTTTTGTTTGAGCTTGACTCTACCTGCCTTGCCTATGATCCCTAGTGTTGGAAGAGGCAGTGAGCAGCTGATCCCTATGCACTTGACCTGCTGTCGATGCCTTTGTAGTTTTCTACTGTATCCCCAGGTGCTTTTTTTCCAGACTGAAGAGTCTACCTTGCTGTTCCAGCTTCAGGAATAGTCTTCACAGTACTCAAGATATCTGTGCTTTTAACTTGGAAAAGTTATAGTTTGTTACTTTTGCTGGGAAACATACCATTTTAGAGAATTTGAAATTTTTTGCAACACCTGATTGTCCTCTATCTGCCCCCCGCCCCTACTTTTTTTTTTTTTTAAGTCTGCACCTATCTTTATGGTTATCTTGCCATATTATTTTTCTAAGTTGCTGTGCACCAAGCCACTTCCATCTTTCTTCAGAAAACTACAGAAACTCAGCTGCTGAGTCATGAGTATCAGTAGAGGTCTGTTAATCTTGGACATCCTTTCATAAAGTGGAACACTTCTAACATGGATTCCCCAGGGCGTCAGCATAGCCCCTAACAGTAAAACCCGACTGTTTCTAAACAGAGGAGCCCTCCAGAATGCATCTTATTATTAAGAGCTCCTGCAATGTAGTCATGTTCAGACCGGCATTGCTTTAGCCACTTCCCATGGGTATGAAAGCTGTCAGCTGGCACCGCTCCAGCAGCAGCAGAAGTGGAAAATGTCTTTTGAAACCTTCCGCAAGCACTAACAGGTACAGTTAACGTGCACCCAGTGACTATGGCGAAGTCTCACCTAAAGTCTGCATGGGCCAGGACTTTTGTGACATTCTTCCTTTTCTGTAAAAGTTCCCAAAACTTTTCATGGAGCTTTTTGCAGCGCTGGCAGCTAAGAACAGGCTTGTTCAGGCTTTGCGGTTACTGAAAACCAAGGCCAAAAAATTTGGGATCCTGCCTGATTCTGAAAATGAACAAAAGAAACACGACAAGCTGAAACGATTCCCAAAGCATGAGGTGGACTGCTGCTTTGCAGACAGCGGCTAGAGGAAGGTTGCCGGCTTCCCTGAGAGGTCACTGGCTGTGGTGGTTCTGTCCTCTTTCTTGTCCTGCCTGTTGTTTGGTAGTGTGAGTGGTGGTAGCCTTTGTTTTGAAGCAAATGGCTAGAAACAACTTTGGTTAACATGGTGATACCGGACATTGTAAAGATGTCAATATGTGGAGCTGTGCAAGAATAAAGGTAAAAAAATGCCTATTATTGATCCTAAGCAGTCTGGGGAAATGCTGTGATATTATTTCAGCCGGACGTGAGCTGTTGCAGAACACAGCAGTGTAACCCCTGCTCCCTCAAAGTCTGTATCTGATTCCTGATATCGAAGCTAAAACCCGGGGGTTCTCACTTGCTTTGGAAGAGCCATATGTTAGTCCTGGTGGTCTTTGTGAGTTCTCCTGGAGGGTTAGACTTTTACTCAAGTCTGACAGTCATTCTTTGATAATAGAATCATAGAATCGTCTAGGTTGGAAGGGACCTTTAAGATCGTCAAGTCCAACCGTTAACCTAACACTGCCAAAGCCACCACTAAATCATGTCTGTCAGCACCTCCAGGGATGGTAATCCAACCATTTCCCTGGGCAGCCTGTTCCAATGCCCGACAACCCTTTCAGTGAAGAATTTTTTCCTAATATCCAGTCTAAACCTCCCTGGTGCAACTTGAGTCTGTTTCCTCTTGTCCTATCGCCTGTTACTTGGGAGAAGAGACCGACCCCCACCTCTCTACAGCCTCCTTTCAGGTGGTTGTAGAGACCAATAAGGTCTCCCCTCAGCCTCCTTTTCTCCAGGCTGAACAATCCCAGTTCCCTCACTGGGAAGTGTTCCCAGCTTAGCTACCTAAAATATGAATATTGTTTTTTGGAGATGTTCAAGGCCAGGCTGGATGGGGCTTTGAGTAACCTGGTCTAGTGGGAAGTGTCCCTGCCCACGGCAGGGGGGTTGGAACTAGATGATCTTTAAGGTCCCTTCCAACCCAAACCATTCCATGAGTTTTACAAAAACACTTTAATCTCATTTGTAGAAGTTGCTGCTGTCAGATTTATGCTTAAAGAAACAGAGACAAATGTGTGGGGCTGTTATCTTTGGCTTATCAGGTATTCATGATAGGTGGCAATACGGCAGCTGGGAAGTCGACGATAAGCTTGGGCTGAAGATGCATGCTTTTCAGCTCAGAAGAATATTAATGTAACATGAAGGAAACTCATGGGGTGTCCACACAAAATGTAACTGTTCCTTAAATCTGTTGGGGAGTGTCTTGGTGACAGAGGGAAAGGTATCCCGTGTGCTTTGAGCTGGAAATTATTGGGAGGTCTTGTTTGTAGCCAATTAGCACTGCAACCTGAAATGCTTCTGGGTCACTTACCTCTGAGAGTGAACTTTGTCAAATTTTTAGCATTAGATCTATAAGTAATAGATTTATTTTTTTCAGTCTGGCTACCAACAAATGCAGCTTTCCTTTTATAGTTCACAAAATTTTCAACACTTATTGTAAGTGAATTTGACGGTGCAGCCGACCGCCTTGTGTTCGGTAAAAGCAGTGAAATGCTCTTTGGCTTCTCCAAAGGTTACCTACTTGAGCTCTTCATTCCCTTCTCTGTTCTTTTCCCTCTGCGCTTGCTGGGACCCAAAAAATCACAGAATCACAGAAACTTCAGAGTTGGAAGGGACCTCTAGAGATCATCTAGTCCAACTCCCCTGCTAAAGCAGGATTGCCCAGAGCACATCCCTCAGGACTGCATCCAGGCGAGTCTTGAAAATCTCCAGAGAAGGGGACTCCACAACCTCCCTGGGCAGCCTGTCCCAGTGCTCTGTCACCCTCACTGTAAAGAAGTTTTTCCGTGTATTTGAATGGAACTTCCTGTGTTCTAACTTGTGCCCGTTGCCCCTCGTCCTGTCACTGGGAACCATTGAAAAGAGTCTGGCACCATCCTCCTTCAGCCCACCCTTTAGATACTTGTATGCCATAATAAGGTCTCCCCTCAGCCTTCTCTTCTCCAGGCTAAAGAGTCCCAGCTCTTTCAGCCTTTCCTCATAAGGGAGATGCTCCAGCCCCTCAATCATCTTAGTTGCCCTTCACTGGACTCGCTCCAGCAGTTCCCTGTCCCTCTTGAACTGGGGAGCCCAAAACTGGATGCAGTACTCCAGTTGTGGCCTCACCAGTGCAGGGTAGAGGGGGAGAATGACCTCCTTCGACCTACTGGCCACACTCTTCCCTATGCAGCCCAGGATTCCATTGGCCTTTCTGGCAACAAGGGCACATTGTTGGCTCATGGATAATTTACTGTCTACCAGGACCCCCAGATCCTTCTCCTCAGAACTACTTCCCAGCAGGTCCACCCCTAACCTATACTGGTGCTTAACATTCTTCCTCCCCAGGTGCAGGACCTTGCACTTGCTTTTGTTGAACCTCATTAGGTTCTTCTCTGCCCAGCTCTCCAGCCTGTCCAGGTCACGCTGGATGGCAGCACGGCCCTCTGGAGTGTCAGCCACCCCTCCCAGTTTGGTATCATCAGCGAACTTGCTGAGGATACACTCTGTCCCATCATCCAGGTCATTAATGAATATACTGAACGAAATTGGACTGAGGAATGCTAGGAATTAGAAAGAAAGTGATGCCAATCCTGCCTTTCTGGCTGTAGAGACCAAGTAAGGCTCTTAGAGGTGTTTGGGTATGTTTGCAAATGCCTTACTGGAGTTTCCGTGTGCTTTGGATAATAACCCATTGTGGCGTTTGATGGAATAGGTTGCACCTATGTGCTCTGTATGAGATCTGTCAAATAGTGAGCAAACAAATATATACTGGTGATTTATTCTACTACAGTTGGTCTTGTTTTGGGAAAAACTTGCCACCAGTCCTCTGGCTGCTAGAGTATGTGGAAACTTAGGGAAATGCATCCTAAATTCTTATACTCTTGTCTGGGAAACTGCCTAATACAGCAACTGAAATCTCTAATTCATCTTCATGTAGCACAGTGATCACTATGTATTTAGTATCTCTTTTTTTTCTTTTTTTTTTTTTTAGCTAGCTAATAAACATCTCGTGGCACGGCAAATTTACCCTACTGTCTTAAATGGGGAAAGCAAAAAAAGTAATGGCAAGTGTTTTCCAAACAGCAATACTCTGAAGGTTAGTTAAGAAGTTCTTCCTAATGGCAGATAATAGACTTGAATTGCCTTGTGGTGAACCATTAGTGGAAGTGTGGCTTCTTCGTGGACTCAGATATCCAGTCCGTTTTTCACATGGTCTGATGTGTAAGATGAATGCCAGCGCTCAGCTTCACTGTTCCAGGCCAGTGTCTGAACGTAGAGTTGCTGATAATATGTTTACTGTGCCGTTAAAATTCTTCTGCTTAGACTTTTTATATTTTTCTTTTCTTTTGTGTTGCCAAAAGGAGTGTTTTTAAGGGTTCCAAATGGATGTTTGAAGAGCATAGGCAAGGCCTCCCTTGAACCTTTTTCTTTCCTCTTGCTCGTGCGTAGCCATGTTCAGTGTATGTCAACTCTTCTTCTTCTGTGTAACCACGTCAACCTGCTTATCCAGGGCTGAAAGTTTTCCCGTGTTAGATGAAGCATTCCTCTTTTAAGCTCATGTATTGTTTTAGGGCATACAAGAAAGATGTGCGACACACTGCTTTAGGACTTGATAACAGACTAGATGTCTTAATGTTACTACTACTTTTCTTTTGTGTTTCTCTGTGATTTGTGTTCTCCTAACTCATGGTGTGGTTGCTATCTGGAGTAAAACAGTGAATGCTAATGCATATGAGATATTTTAGCTAATAATTAGATGGGTGCAGCTTGGAGCAGGAGTTGTCCTGTTGGCTAGTTGAACCGTTCAGAGAAACAAGTTACACAATTTAAGCTGTGAGTGGGAGTGTCTTTCACAGCGTTTCTCTGTCTAATGAGAGCAAGTCTAATTTACTTGCCTATTCTGCAGGACTGTGTGTGTCTGTAGAGCTGCCCAACGAGCAAGCATAACCTGCTCCTCCCAGTGTGGGTAGCACTTATGAATTTCCACTTGCTTCCAGGATTTTTTTTCAATACTTCCTTACTCGTGTAACACCCAAAACACAGGATGTGGCTTTTTCCTGAAATTCAAAAATCGGAGGTTTTGTATTTAAGGGTGTTTGGGTAAATCAAGGTGTTTGTCTGAAAGTCTTCCTAGGGCATACCTTACAGTAGTATGAATAATCTAGTGTCTGTCTGTCCCCAGCCCCTTCTTTGTCCACACGTGTTTATTCTGTAGCATTGGCTTCGGAGTTAGTTCCCTGCCACCAGCCCACCGTGATGCTGGCTTTTTACCAGCAACGCTTTCAGAACTTAGAGATCCATACAGTGCTCTCATGGCTTAACGTCTATGAAGAGGAGAGAGATTGTGTCAGCTTCATATATTTGTTTATTTATTTGTGGTTCTTAGGCTTGAATGAAGTCCAGGTACCTTCTTTGGAAGGCCTTTTATGTCCGTCTCTGATGTTTGATCTAGCATCGGACTCTCAGATGGGTGCTTCACAAGGAATTGGCCCAAGCCAAAAAATCAGTCCTTTCAGCATGAAATGCATGTTTGAAAAAGACAATTGTCTGTCAAACCCTGTGGGGACAACAAAATTAATAAGTTTCTTTAACGGCTGAGGCAAAATGTGGAGTTTCACTACTGTCTTTTAAATCATGATTTAAGGCCTGCTGCCCATCAGCACACCAAACATCGAACTCATATCCAGTTTTCAGCTTTCAGCATTTTTTCAGCAGTCTTGTCTGTGCCTGGAAAAGATAAAGATTACCTCTTATTTTATTTTTTTTTTTTTTTAGATACTAAGGTTTGAAGTATGAGATTATTATTGACTGGCAGGTAGAGTGTTTTGGAAGTTCCCTGCCTGAACTCTAGCATGGCAAATAAAGCTTTCCTCTGCAGTCTCCTCCCCCCCTGCCCCTTTCTGTAATGTTCACATGGTCTCCTACTCGGACACAATCTCCAAATCCTGAGGATTCAACAGTAGATGATAGTAATATCATGATTCATAGTATTCCCATCATTCACAGCCTCCCCCCCCCCCCCCCCCCGGCTTTTTTTCAGAGAACTGCAGTCCGTGATGCAAGAAAGTAGCATAGCTTTATTTTAGCTTTAGAAACTTTTGTTGTGGGGAGGGCTGAATTTCTTTAGATGGGAAGGATATTCTTCTGGTACTGATGACTGATGAGTCTGGTTTACCCCAAGCTGCAAGCAGCTGAATGAATCGGTGGACCTTACTACTGAAAGGGAATTACCAGGTAAGCAGAGAAATTTCCCTCTTAATGCCTGCAGCTCGCAGGCAGAATGCTGAAATAGGCACTTCATTATGACAGTGAACATAATGAAAAGAATAGAGCAAATGTTACTGCACTTTGGAGCGTTGCTTTGTGGAAAGATTTGTTATAGGCATGCTTTTCGAGAGTTGTGGAACCACAAATATCCAGAGACTTCATGTTAGAGAAAAAAAGTGTGGTGTTTTTTTTTTTTTATCTATGTGTGTTTAATTCTAAAGGTTTTGAAGTTCTCAGCAGCTTCTGAACTCAGAATCTTTAATGTTGATCTGAATAGGGGTAGTTGGAGAATAAAAGTTCTTCAAAGGCAAGGATGATGTGCTCAATGCAGATGATCCAGAAGCAGATCAGAATGGCACGCTTATTCTGACAATGGGTTCCTGGGCAGTCCTTGACTGTGTTTTTTCTTAGTGTATGCTAAGATGCCTCAAGTGCAGATTACACATCTGGTAGCATCACACAGAATGGAAAATGCTCTTAAAATTGTGTGGAACAAGACAATGTAATTCTGTTTCAAGGTTTAGCATAATAATGTCTGATTAAAATAGTGTCTTGAGACAACGAAAGTGCTGGGAAGGCTTATCTTGCAAATACATAGAAGGACTGTAGGTGGTCTGCCTAGGCTGATATAAATAGTGTTAAAAGCTCTCACTCTGGCTTATCTGAATTTAGTACAGCAAGTAATATTTACAGAGTTTGAGTAGGTAGAGCATTCAGTGTTAATCACAGCTGTTTGCTAAATGCCAAAACTGAATGTTAAATAACTTGAAAGTTTATTTCAGGAACACTGTTTTACAATGTAATAGTGAACACGGTGCAATCTGGCCTTTAAATAAGAGATGTTCCATCTTGTATGTTACACAAGGAAGAAATATTTAAGACATATTTAGCAATATTTTTTTTGAAATAAAAAAATTCCATTTTTTATTTAAGTCATTAAAGATTGACGTTGCATGAGTGGAATGGAAGAAAATTTGAAAATGAAACCTTGTTGTAATAGTGAATTGGCTTAGCCTCTCCAACCTGTTTCAGTGATCTTGATAAGCAAATTGGAGAATGTTCAGTTAAAGCATTCAGAAGTGAACAGGCTGAGCCGTAATTATGAATCTCTCTCTCTTCTTCTTAATGATGCCTTTTGAAGGTCATAGGGAGTTCAGCGTTCCTGTCTGTTTTTTTGGACCATGCTTGTTGCTGTGTGGGGGAGAGAGAGAGTAGAACTGATCTCAGCAACTTGAAAACCAAGCTTATTTAGAAAACTAGTCTTAATTAGCAGCTTGGACTACCTCTGTCACTTATTTAGGGAATTCCTTGGCCATAAACTGTAGAACTTTCCTTTGTTTTTAAAATTTGGATGTGACTTGTACTACTGGCCGTCTGTTCAGTCTTTCCTCCAGTTAGTGGCTGATAAGATACTAATGTTTTTTATCCTTCTGCTATCACTTGTGGAAGATCTGTAGCTTTTTACCAGCCAATTAATGGTATTGACAGTTCAATTCAAGTAAATAACTATGCAAATGCTCTTCCTCTGGCTTTCAATGTCTTTGTCCTTTAAGTCTAGGATGACAAAATTATCAACTTCACTTTCTTTTGTGCCTATTTAAAATCAGTCTTCCAAGGAAAGAGTGTTTTCCCCCCATAATTTGTATTCACTCTTCCCAGCTCTGTAGAAAATTGCAAGTATGAGGAACATAATCCTTACTTGCAGATTTTCTTACTGGAATTGCTCTTACTCAAGTACTGTCCTGCTTGTCAAGCTCCAGAAGTGGACTGCTAAGGAAAGACCCATGTGCTTTTCCTTTGCACACTATAGACCTAAACTTGAGAGGAAAGAGTCGTGTTTAATTTAGACGCAAGATACCTCAAGTTGCTTTGCCTCCAAAAAGGAGAAGGGGGAATGCTCTCGGAGATGGCTTCCAGAAGAATGGCCTTTAACAATAGTGGTGAGACATAATAACAGTTTCATCAAAACTAAATCTAGTTACCTTGCTTTGCAGTTGTTTTAACAGCAACCCTTGCATTCCAAGGTAAAACTATAGGACTTCACATGTGTGAAGATAGTTTGCTTTGAAATGGATAAGTGCACTTATTTAGGAAATTAATACTTCCTGTAATTTCTGGCTCATGTGAGAATTTCTGCGATTCAGTAGCTAAGAATTTGCAAAAAATTGCTCTCCCCTGTTGGATGGTGTGGGCTTAAGGTCTCTCTCTTTAAATTCTATCGGATTAATTTTACAAAAATTCATTAGTGCTGCTCTTTATCATTCACACTGTAAAACAGGTTTTCATAACCAAAGCGTAACCAAACAAAGGGGGAGGAGGCTGGTTAAAGCTGACGTTTGAAAAAATATAAATGCTTTAAGCTTAAGCTAGAGTTTTGGGAGAAATAATCTTGAAAAAAAGAAACTGGCTGCAATTCTGTACTATTTGTAGGTTATCATATAATGGATATGAATTTTAAGGTTCTTTCATGGTAACTTTGTCTAGTTGTATGCCAGCATTATGCAGTAGTTAGAAGAAAAATAAGCATTTAATGTTGAACGTTTTAAAAATGAGGACAAAATGCATACTAGGACTGTATAGACCACGAACTACATGGTAATATGTTGATGCAGTCCTAGGAAATTCAAGAAGCATAATCCTTCCATATGAGGCTACTGTTGCTTTTGTTGCATTGGAAGTGTCATTACACCAAAAAAATCCACATGGAGCTGGTTCCTCAGACACCGAGGAAGGATATGGTGCTGGCAGGTATAGTAATGGTGTGTGGGTGAAATAAGGCAGACACGGGGAAGAACTGAAGTGGTAATTAATTCTGGAAAGGGGTGCGTCTTACAGAAGTTCTTGAAACCACTCAAGTTTAAGCACCCAATTTCATAGAATCATAGAATGGTTTGGGTTGGAAGGGACCTTCGAAGATATCTAATCCAACCCTCCAGTTGTGGACAGAGACATCTTTCACTAGATCCCATTGCTCAAAGCACCATCCAACCTGACCTTGAACACTTACAGGGTTGGGGCATCCACAGCTTCCCTGGGCAACCTGTTTCAGTGTCTCACCACCCATGCTATAAAAAATATCTTCCTTATACCCAACCTAAACCTACCCTCCTTCAATTTAAAACCATTGCCCCCTGTCTTGTCACTACAGGCCCTGGTAAAAAGTCTCTCTCCATCCTTCTTATAAGCCCCCTTTATATTTTGAAAGGCTGCTATAAGGTCTCCCTGGAACCTTCTCGAGGCTGAACAACCCCAACTCTCTCAGCCTGTCCTCATAGCAGAGGTGCTCCAGCCCTTTGAATCATCTTCATGGCCCTCCTCTGGACCTGCTCCAACAGGTCCATGTCTTTCCTATGCTGAGGGCTCCAGAGCTGGACGCAGTACTCCAGGTGAGGTCTCACCAGAGCGGACTAGAGGGGCAGAATCACCTCTCTGGATCTGCTGGCCACGCTTCTTTTGATGCAGCCCAGGATTTGACTGGTGTAGGAGCTGGGAGTTTGGAGACTGATGTTTTCAGGCTCTTTCTGCAGTCAATGATACAGTCAATGAAGAGAGGGTGAAATAAAGAGGCTTCTTTCGGGAGTAACTTGGAACAGGACCCTGTCCCAAAGGAACATGCTGTACCTTCAAATACTTATGGTCTGAGTAAGTGGCGTTTTGAGAGCTGGCTAGTGACTGATTAACCTTGTCATTTCCTTGGGGGAAAATGCTGCTAAACATCAGGTTCTCAATGAATTGTTGGTATGTAGCTAGAAGCTTTATGGGATGGGAGTAGCTTAATAGGATCCTGTCAGATGAGTGACTGGTCACCTAACTGCTGTGTCCTGGGGTAGGGTCATACATGTTACTTATAGTTTTATTTGGGCAGTGGTGATGGGATGTAATATATTTAAATATGGCGAGTTTCATGCATTTTGTGTGCTGCTGTCAGAGTACCGCAGTTACCTTCTCATCTCTTGGAAGACCCTTGATAGAAAAAAAAAACCGGCATGTTCCTTTTCTGCACAAAAAGGAAAATGAGCTGCCTGGTTTAAACTCCCTCCCTTCCCAGTCTAGTGTCATGATGAATGTTTCAAAGTATACATGCTTTGTAGAGATGCAGAGGCAGGCATTATCAAAGTAACAGTGATCTTCAGATGCTGGCCCAGCGAAACGAAGTCCTTTGGAACTGGTGGAAATAGCCAGAATGTGGACTTCAAATCTCATTTCTGTATGCTGCATCCTTAGGCTGTGTTCTGTAGCCATTGCTACTGCTGCATAAAAAATGTAATACCAGACCAAATTCAGGATCTGTACTGTCTTTTCACCTTAGCTAGCCATCTTTATTGTGTAGGACCCTCCCTTGTTCTGTATAAATATGGGGACCATGCCCATACTCCTGTCATTCCCTTCTTTTTGCAGTCTGTACAAACGTGAGGAAAGACTACATTTGGGATTTTACATTCCCCTAACCAGATGAAACTTGCTGGAAAGGGTACAGATGGGGCCATGCATTTCTGCATGTGCTTTAGATCTTAATCTCTTCCATCTTTGCTTCCTTGTTTCCAAAAGCCTGACTTCTTGTCCTGCATGCTCAGCTGTATGGTCCTCCTGATATGAGGTCAAAATGTGTGACTTGTATTACACAAGTAAGAGAAGGCTGTTGTCCAGTTCTTATTGACTAAATACCTTTAGTTTTTATATTAGTCCTTTTATAATTTATCTTCATTTTCTGCTAGCTTTTTCTACGTTTCTCTCTCCACCTTTGTATTTTTAACTTCACGTTCACAAGAAAATAGCATTTATCTTACTGTACTTCCCAGTGCTTTCCTTAGAAGCCTTTGCTGGTGTACCTCAAGGACTTGGGTGCTGCCTGTCCTGTTGCAGCGACTGGGATAAAAACAGGACAGGGATAAAAATGGGATATATGGTGTTGTCCATTGTCACCGTTAAAGCTGACTTTCTGTACCTGGAATAGCGGAATGATGCAGCTTTCCCTGATGAAGTTAAAGCGCTAGGATAACTCATCTCAGTTTTGTATTTTTTAACTTTACAAGACAGAGTATATTTAATGCATGTGGTACGCTGAAAATAAAATGTAATTTCATCCAAGGTAACTAGCGAACATGTCTCTCTGTCCTTTTTTTTTTTTTTTTTTTTAACTGCAGTTGATGTTGTTTTACCTATTGCAGTGAGTTGCTGTTGTCCAGAGAGTCGTCTGCTTTTGAAATGGTTATTTTGTACTACTAATAATCCCTTTGTAACTAATCCAAGAAAAACTGACTTGCTTTGGAAGAACAGCAACAACATCCTTTGGTTCCGATCTTAGTGGCTGGTTCTAGTCTTACCTTTATTTTGGAGGAGACCGCTGCGATTGACATGAAGGAGTATTTGTGGTATTCCCTATCTGTAGACTATGTTGGATCGTGAGTTTCTCTCTCAAACCCTGGCAGGAATGCTCAGGAAAGACACTTCCAGCATTTACAGACTACTTTGTTGCGATTAGTTTTGTTCTCAATTCTTGATCTCACATTCTTTTCATCTTCTAGTACACATGATGAAGCAATCTGAGCAACCTGATCTAGTTAAAGATGTTATTAAATCAGAAAACATATTTGAAAAATAGCAAGAAATTTTGGATTTTTCTTACAAATGACTAAAAATCCTGTTTCTTAACATACCTTAAAAACAGAAAAATGTTAGTGAACATACCACGTGCTAAGAACATTTTAGTAAATTTAAGGAGAAGCTATATCTCTGTAATGTGTCAGAGATTGGTGCTTCAGTACATCAGCATGCCTTTTATATGATGCTATTTTATATGATAACTGTCACATTTTCCCATCTTAAATTGTAGCACGTAGGTTTACTGGGAGCCGCTTCTGCAACTAGTCAAAACTTAAGAGTAATGAGTCAAAAATTTCCTCTCTTTCAGGTGGATCCACTTTAAACAACACTTCAGTCTAATGGGGCAGCTTTGCTGGTATAAACTTCATAGACTTAGTCTCTATTTTACGTTACTTGGTGGGAAGCTTCATTTTGCCCGTTGGGGTCCCCTTACATTGGGTTTGGACTCAAGACCTTGGAAGAAGTAGAAAGGCTAGATTAAAGGGGTGGAGGGCAGCACCTTTGATTTTGTTCCAGGGTAGAGTTATAGTTGTGAGTGTGCTGTGGATGAGAAGAGCTGTGGAGTAAAGCATTTCTCCTGCAGAAAGCTGCATCATTAGGGATGAAAATGTAATCCCATAGGTAGTTGGCTCCCATAAGAAGAGAACCTAGCCTGGGACTGCGATCGGCCACTGTTGGCGTCCGAGATGTAGGGTATGCGGTTGGATGCAGAGCTGGCTGTTGGTGGGTTCCCATGAGGGCACAGCTACCCAGGAAGTCCTCATGGTGCTTCTGGCTTGGGCAGTCCAGATACCTTCCTTGCACCACCTTGACAGTTGTACTGGCCCAGGTGTTTAAGGGGATTTATTCTACGTTGGATTAGGGATCTGTGTTACTCTTTTTTGCTGGGTTAGTTTTAAGCAGGATCAATTTCCTGAGCTGGTTCGCTGGCCTGCCCCAGTTTAGTGATATGATGAGGCTGGTTAAGATGGTGGTTCCCAAGTTCTTGCTGTTGAACGTGGTTCTGCTGACAAAGATTTCTTTTTAACCACAGCCAAAGTGGTGTCTGATGTAAGAAGAGAAATTAAGAGATTGCACCATTTTACTCATTGACACTTCAACATGATGGGGAGGGAGATAAGTAGATGCGGGGTGATCTGTAAACACAAGATTGCAAGGCAGCTTGGCGGTGTGCGCATCCTTTTTGTATTCTCTTGATAAAAGTGAATCATGGGCCTCACCTAATATGAGCCTGAAGAGAAAGTGCGAAATTCGAAGGAAGATTGGAATAGGTTTCTGGAAAACCTGTAAACAAAAATGTAATGGCAGTCTGTGGGTGGAAATGTGAGTAAGAGCAGACTCACGTTTCTCTCAGGGAGCAACGGTTCTCCATCACCTCTTCCCTCCCCACCTCCACTGGTTTGGTTTACGTGAGGATGTCGGATACCACATCCCACCTTGACTTGTGTTTTATAGTGTTGAAATTGTTATGTGAGAGTTTTCTCTTGTGTCGTTGGAATGAAGGCTTCCTTACTACCTCATTTCTGTCAAATGATTTTGAGTGGCAGGAGCTGAATTATTCTCACTTATCTTTTAATTGAATTTGTAATAGGCTTCTATTAAAATGTCTTCACCTATGTGCTATATGCTGTGTCTTCTGAAGGAATGCAGAACCCATTGGGTAAAATGTGCTTGTTTCAAAAGCTGGGGAGTACTATTCAGACCATAATCAAAGCTCCTGTGAGATTTAATTCACTGTTTTGAGTGCAGTATGAAATCATTGCTTGAAATAAGGATATCTTTTAGATACCATCCAAAGTCAATCCGTGAAAAATCTTTTCCCTTTAATAGTTCATTACGTCAGTTATGTTGCTTTCCCTGCTTAGGTAGCTGTATCGGAGTTGCAATATGAAGGTTATTCTTTAGTTTTATTCAGGTTATCAGCTGCTTTTTTACTGGGGATAACTAATGATCCTGTAATTCAGTATGTGTGTGTTGTTTGAAGTGAAAACAAATATTTCAATTTTAAGTGGTCTGAGTACACGAGCTTGTTGGTTTTTTTCCTAAGGTGTACGTACAAAAAAATTTTGGGTTTAGATTTAACACGCATTTCAAATTTAGTAGAATTCCTTTTTTAATCTAGATTTTGTTTAAGGCCTAGCACTCTGTCCCCCTCCCCTGCACCCCAGGACAGAACATATTCTGTTGCAGGGAACTACTTACTTGCAGTCACCATATTTGATTTTTATTTTTCCCTGGGATGCTGGAGGATTAGAGCAGATTATAGTGTTGGGATAATGTCTGACTCCTTGTGTTCCATTTAGTCATAAATAAACCCCTGAAAAAAAATCTGAATGTTGCTATGGTGATGTTAGTAAAAGCCTGGGATATGGAGTAAGTGAGCCGCTTAGAAGCGTAATGTCACTTACAGTAATGAGCATGCCATCGTTAGAGCGGTGATGGTTTTACCTGATGCTCTGTAACTTTGGTAGCCCACGCCAGATTCTGAAAGCGAGTAAGTAAATGCAATTCATACAACTATGCTCTCTTCAGTAACTTGCCATTATGGCCTTTTAACAAATAGAAATTTGTGTTTTTTCTCTTTACTTTCTAGCTTCAGTGTTAACTACTTTCAGTTTATGGAGAAACAAGCAAAAACTTCCAGTCTTTGTATGCTGCCTTTCACATGATGGTCTGATTGAATCAAAACAACAAAAAAAATCAACTCACGGCAATTTTAAAATTTTGTTTTAAACTGTGTAAGCACACACCTCTCCTGAAAACGTGGAAAATAAAGTGAGATTGCATTAAAATGTGGTTTGGTTTTTTTTTTTTAGTCTTTATAACCTGGCTTCACTGGAACTTAGAGAAAATTTGCTGACATATTTACCAGAGTAAGTGACGTTTAATGTGTTTGATTATATTAACATAAAATGTTCTTATTCTTAAGATGTGTTAACATATGAAACTGAATGACAGCTAGGAAAAAATACTTGGTGCTGTTGACAACATTTATGAGGTACAGCTTTGTTTTAGCAACACCTAGTTATATCCATTACTTCTAATTGTACTTGGCTTACAGGAGGAGCCTGCAGTCTGTGTCCATTGCTTTTGCTCTACGTAACTATAAACCACAGCAGCACCAAATGTTTCTTCCTGCACACATTGAATGAGGGCATTGGCAGCGGGAGGGGTGGTTTGGGTTGTTCTTATGCTGAAATGCCATGAAAGTAGGATAATAGGGAAAGCAGGGTAATAGAGTCTCGGAGATTTCAACTCTAGAACTTCAGAGTATTTAAATCAGCATTCATGTTGGGGGCTCAGGAACCAAAAGCTTCCAAAACCTGGAGATCGAAGCCTCGGTGACAAACTAGGCTTGCTGATGTCTGAAGTCTGACTCCACCCACGGTGGCTTTTTTGTGGGGGGGAGAACGTATCTAGATGTCTCTGCACTGTCTGCATCAGAGGAATCGGTGGTCTTTTGTAAGATTAACTGTGTATCTTACAGTTTGGGGATCCTTTTTTGGCTGCCTGGAAGAAGCCTCTTCTTTCGCTAGTGAAGGAGTTTCCTTCCTTTCCCTACCTGGCTGCTTCTTGCAAGAGTCTTGGTGACTCTTATTCTTCTTGTTTAGATAATCTAATAGACACTGTAAAAGACTTAACCTATTTTAATCAGAATCTGTTCCCCAGTTGCTTTGGGGTCCTTTTTTTCTTGTCAGTTGCCCAGTACCTCGGCTGCAGCTGTTTATAGCTGTGAGCCACAAGGCACTTTAAATGTCAGTGGTCAGAAGATAGGAATTAGTATCTGGGGTTTGCCATGCGATGTCAGAATGAAGCTATCACAAATGTTGACAATTTTATTGCTCCTGGAAAATTCAGACTGTCAGTAATGTAGCTGACGAGTGTCACTGGCTTTCGTGCTATTTCCTTTGGGGAAGGTAAGCAAGAACTCTACAACAGACAGCTTTTGAAGAAGGATGGTCTTCCATGTCCGTTCATGTATAGAGAACTTCTTTTACATCCTTTTGGGCTTCCCTCTGTTTGCATCCTCAAATCCAACATGAAATACTTCAGAAATGGATAGATCATCTTGAGAAGAAAAATGATGGATTTATTGAGTCTTGAGTCATGCTGTTAACGTTTGATCACTGTGGGGAATTTTTATACAGTTGTGTAAATTTCCCCTAAAAATAAACCTAACCAGTTCTACTAAACTATATGGCATTGTTCACCCTGAGGGACAGATGGTTAAAATAAAGAATAATGATTTGATTGCCTATACTAAGTTTTAAGTTTCAAGGGCATACAGTTATACTGACAACCCAGATCATTTTTTCAGTAAGATATTTCTGCAAATAGCCTATGTGCAGTAAAATAACCGTCTGTCTACAATACATTGTAATTTGAAATACGAGTTTCAGTAAAATGAGCTCATTTAAATCCATGGGGTTTCTGTTGGTTTAGTCTGATGTGGTTTTGTTTTGGCTTATCTCATCTCACAGATCACTTGCCCAGCTGCAGCGACTAGAACAACTTGATTTAGGAAACAATGAACTTTATCACTTGGTAAGAGAACATGCCACTGAAAGTGCATGTTGGTCTTGTTTTGCGTGTCGTTTAGATTAAGTAGGTCGTAGGATGTCCAAAATTGAAGGAGGAAAAAATGTATGGAGGGAGAGTTTTTATCCGTACAGATGAATTTTGGTAGCGAGTTGGTGCTTCCCCTGTCTGCTTGGTCTTGTTCAGTACAATATTACTTCACCCAAAAAACTGCAGCTGATCTCTGGAAAACAGAAGCAATGCACAGAGTTTTTCTATGGAAAGAGAAAGGAGCGGAAGGGCAGAAACTCTTGTCTGCACTTGCAGTTACAATGAAGACACGGGCTTCTGTGGGGAGCTGGATGGGCTGAGCACAGATGAAAGCTCAGCTATTTCCAGGGTGAGAGCAGGAATCTTTGGGAAAGGGCTGAGGCAAACTGTCGAGGGCTGCGTGGCAGATAGATCTACCAAAAGATATCTGTCATCTCCCTTAAGATGACTCAATTAAATGTTGGATTTGCAGTAGATTAAGAGTGTGCATGCAATTTGTTAGTGCATGTCAGGTAAAGTATGATAGCTTCTTAAGCTGTAACAATTAATTTGTATGATGGAGTTCCCAAATGCTTACAGTCACCCTTGCTTGCTGCATTTAACTGTGGCGCTTCTAAATAGTGCTTGGAGTAGGAATTGGTTTACTCAGACTATAATTACGGGGTGGCCGTTTGGTTTTTACTTAAAGCTCCTGTGTTACTTAACATTATTACTTTCTCTGTTATAGCCAGAAACAATTGGTGCACTTTTCAATCTCAAAGACCTCTGGTTGGATGGAAACCAATTAGCCGAAATACCTCAGGTAAAGATGAGCTCCGCTGATACTGTTTTGAAGATGCTTTTAAAAGAAAACCTTTTCATTCATGCCTAAAGGGAGGTTATCTATAATTGCATAGTTTTCGCAGTCCATTTTGCCTGGGTTTGGTTTTGGATGTGTAAGTGTTTTCTCTTAATAAGTTCTTCTGCAAGGGATTGTGTATCATATCATATGTTTTCAGACATTTTCTTTTAAACATTTTGGCAAAGGAATTGTTTCCTAATAGGCACATTGTTCAGTTTATAGGATGACACATCCTCTGTTTACAGTTCTGGCCCAATGATCAGGGACCCACTAATTGGCTGAAGTTTTGTATCTATCTGAGTTGCCGTTTTGACAGTTTTGAGGATGAGTCCTTGTGTTTTTACAATGATGATCTTCCATTCAAATACAGTGTTTGGGAGAAGTACAAAGACAGAACTGTTGCCATAAATAGAAATTGATTTATGCAGGCAAATCCCCCATCTGACATCAGTCATGGGATGAGGGGCCTTAGCATTTAAAGCTTACAGCACTCTAAATTCCCGTTCTTAAGAACTGTAATAACGTGTGCGATGGTTTCTTTTACCTCTTTTTTTCTTTAGAGCCAAGTTAAAACTTGTTTTCCCCTTTTGCTCATGCAGGTTGCTGTTATTTGCTGTATTGATCTCATTGTCAACAATGTAACTTGGAAATCAGTTACAGTTTACTTGGCTTTGTTGACTTTGTTGTTGTTGGCTTCGCCTGATAATTTTTTAAGTAGATGTAGTTAAACACTGATAATCATTCATAAAAGGTCAAGTGTGACTTCAGCAGCTGCTTTTATTGAAGCTGGCCACTATTGTGTATTTTGTTTAATGTCCAAAAGATGAACTTGTAGGATAAAGGGTGTGTGTTTGCATTTAATGAAAGATCCTCTTGAGAGGCAAACATTTCCAAAATAAAAGGACTGATCTTGTGAGTTAGGATCAAGGCTGTCAGTGTATAAAAATTTCATATATGTAAAAGTAGAGGACGCTTCTGCCCCAGACGTTCTGTTCTCCGAAAGATGATTTGGATGACTAAAATGAGAACTATTCTAGAGCGTGTAAAGGGGTGTCTGTGTACATGGGGAATGGGAGGGTGCTCTGATGGCTAATAGAGGCAAAGGTATTTCTCTGTCAAACTTCTAAGTTAATTGGCAGATTACCATTGTAAAAAAAAAAATTAAGTAATCATTAATAACTGTAGGTGATGGCAGTATAACTTGGCAGTTCAAATATGCTTGCTAGAGCAACACTCCCAATTCCTATTTCTACATTTGTTGCAGTTCAGAGATGTGAAGATATTAAATCCCTAGATGTCATGGCATGTTGCTGTATCAGCCAGGAGAAACTAATCCTAATTTGCCTAGGGTTAATTGGGAGGGGCAGACTTTAATTACGTGGAGGTTGATAATCTGGAGTTCTGAAAAAACAACTTTACAGTCTTGACTTGAGGAAAACTCCGGTTTTGGCTGGTGCTTGCCTGGGTGTGCTCAGCATACCTTGTCTGACTACTGAAGCCAGTCTTAATAGTTAGAATAAGAAACTGTGACTGAATCACTTGGTTGGTTTGTCATATGTAGAACGTAATTATTTCTTTTTTTTTTTTTTTTTTTTTTTTTAGGCATTTAGAGGTCATACAAACAATGGCCGATTTAGAGGTCATACAGAGAATTGTTTTTCTTTCTGGAATTTCATTGCGTTGGTACATTTTTCAAATTGCTTTGTTACGTGTTTGGGCATGACTTAAATTTTTTGTCTTGTATCGCAGGAAGTAGGAAACCTGAAAAACCTGCTTTGTCTGGATGTTTCTGAAAATAAATTGGAATGCCTTCCTGAAGAAATTAGTGGTCTGACTTCTTTAACAGACTTGCTTGTTTCTCAGAATTTACTTCAGGTCCTACCTGATGGCATTGGTAAGTACAAGGTGAATGCTATCACACAGAACCATTTAATCCACCATAAATTGGAAGTTGTTTGTTTTCAAGTCTTTTGAAGTCTTTTTGTGCAAGAGATGAGCTTGTCTCAGCTTTTTTTTTTTTTTGCTTAGTACGAAATGCGTAGCTCTATTAATTTCGCATTTTAATTGTCTGCATAATGACTAGCTCATAATCCTTTTTTGGCCTTCACTTGATACCTACCCAAACAAAATAAAAGTTAATATATCCTCTCTGTTCCTACTGCGTCCGTGTCACCGTTATAACTCTTTAACACTATAAAATTCTAGCTTGTAGCATACTGTAGGTCACTTGATAAGAGTGACTGACAGTATCACTACAAAAAAGGCTTCCTTTTTCGTGGGGATGTGTAATTATCTTCAATTGGACAGCGTGATTAATCCTATACTGAAGCCAGTGGAAGGCTGTTCCAACTTCAGCCCACTTACTGCTCACCCTTGAGGATCCAAACTACAACCTTTCTGTGTCTGACGCCTTAAAACAGGTTTAATAACTGAGGAATGTTATCTGAAGCATTACCAGTGCCTTTTTTCAGGTAAATGTTTGTACCCCTGCTGTAGTTGTGACAAATAGTCGGCAAGGCGTTGTTTCTCTACTACTCATCACTTGTTTTGCTGGAGAGTTTCACATTGCAAAAGTGTGCCGCCTTCTTGCCAGGAATTTTTTTTTTTTTTTTTTTTAAATAAAGGTGTAGGGAAGGAGGACTTGTGAATGTGGAAAAGAATAGAGCCTAAGAAAAGATAAATGTTTTTCTAGAAGTTAAACTTGGGGGAGTGGGGTGACTATTGTGGGTCCTACAGTTGACTCAGGTGGGTTTGGTGGAGAGTTGTGGCAGCTCTCTCTGGCCAGTACAGTTGTTGTACACCAGCCTGACAGAGGGGAGCTTGTGTGTAACACCAGCTGGTGAATAAGAGGAGCTGCTGCTTCTCGAGAAGCCTGTTAAATGGAAATCCTTTGCTGGGGAAGGAGTTTGCAGAGAGCTGGGCTATTTCAGGCCAGGCTTAGTTTGCACATGCATTTTGTAACATTTTGTGGATGTGATTTTGTTACAGAGGCAAAAAATTTGCTACTTTTTGTGTAATATTGGAACTTACTATGCAAAATGAAGAAAATCTGTTATTGTGGTTGAAGTGATTATCGCTGGTCTCTGTGGAAGCTCCTGGGAGGAGCTCAGCTGATCACTGAATCCTTGGTTGGGCTAGTGGATCTGTAGCACCCTCGAAGCAGGGCTTTCACCAACACCAGCGTGCCACATCAGCAGTGGCTGTGTCTCACGAAGGCTCTAAAGCCCCTAATGGAGGTGGCTCTAGCACCCCCAGGCAGCCTGTGTCAGTGGTGCACCACCTCCCGGTGAGGAAGCTTCTTCTCATGTCCAGCTGGGACCTCCCACACTTCAATTTGTGGCCACTGCTGTCTTGCCTGCCACTGCGGAGAAGAGTTTGGCTCAGTCATCTCTGTAAGGGCCCTTCAAGTAGTTGTGGGCTGTTCCTAGATGCCTCCTTGGCTTCTGCTTTGCTGGAGACTACAAAGCCAGCTCTCTGACCCTCAGCTCATGTGTGCCCTGGTCATCTTGATAGCTTTGTGCTGGACCACCATCAGCATCTCATTTGAACTGTGAGGCAGGGGGAATAGACAGGACAGGACATGAAACAGAGCATGATTTTACAGGTGTGGCCTCACTGGTGCCAAGTAGATGGGATATAGTAACTTCCATTGATCAGCTGGCCATAATTCTCCTTACGTAGTCCAGCCAGCATTAACTTTATTTCCAGTGAGAGCTCACTGCTAGTTCGTATGCAGCCTGGTGCCCACCATAGCCCCCAGGTCCTTTCCAAGAGGGCTCCTGTACAGCTCGTCACTTCCCAGCATGTACCGGTGCATGGCTTTATTCCACCCAGGTGCGGAGCTCTGCACCTTCTCCCCGCTGAACCTCGGGCTTCTGTTCAGGTTGCTGCCTTTCTCTGTATCAGCCGTCTCTTCATGATTTAGCATCATCAGTGAATATGATGTGCCATCCTATTACAGCTATTTTGGACCACGTGGGGGTGGGCAGGGAGGTGTCAGCAGCTAGTGATGTCCCCTGAATTCTCTGTCTTGGGCTCTTCCCCGGATCAGCTCTGCTTTGCACTAAAGACCATTCTGGTAGAAAGGAGCAGAATAAGGTGAACTTTCTGCTCTGAAATAGTGTTTTGTCCTTCCTGGGGAGAAGACCTTCAAAGAAGCTTGTCTTCTATTCTAAAAAAATACACTTGGGTTTCATGTCTGACTAACTGGGTTCTCTATTAGGACAAAGAGACCTCGATCCTGTTTGGGCTTGGGCTGTCGCTTCAGTGCAAGCCTTTCTTACTGTGGTTGAGTAGGCATAGGTGATCTGAGCACTTCCTTATTAATAAACATTGTATAATTGAGGGGAAAAAAAACCAACCCAGATAATCTTCTCCTGTTTATAGGCCTTTGGGTAGACATGTCCTTGACATTTACATGGGGTACCATTCAGATTGCAACTTCAATACAATATAATATGCTTAAATATCGGATATGAATATTTACATTCAGTAAGAATTCAGTGATGTTATAAACTTGCAAAAATAGCGCAAGCGCCAAGTGAGGCAGTGCTTGAATTCTATTTTTACCTGAAAAAAAATTTAATTATGTTAGAAGATTTCTAAAAGTTTTGCAGCAGAATCATTTTCTGTAATTAAAGCAGGTATTGGAGGATACTAAGCTAAACAGATGTGTTAATTCTTTCTGTGCAGGAAAATTGAGGCGGCTCTCCATTTTGAAGGTTGATCAGAACAAACTTATTCAACTAACAGATTCAATTGGAGACTGCGAAAGCCTTACTGAATTAGTTCTAACAGAAAACCAGCTGCAGGTAAGCATGGTCATGGCTGCTCAAATGGCTGGCTGTAATAAGAGCCACTGCTAAGTGCTGAATCACTTGGCTCATAAAACTACTCACCATTGCTACTGTTAAGTAGCGAGTTTCTTTTAAATGCATCTTATTTCTAACCTGTTAAGTGAATGCTGAAGATCAAGTTGTGTGTACTGACAATCCTCCCTTACAAAGGCTTATGCAATTACATATTCACTCGTGAATCTTTCATGACCAGTAAGGGAATTGGAGCACCTGGAGTGCAGGTATCACTTACTTTGTTGCGTTTTTAATGCGGAGTTTGTGCTGCGTTGTGCTGTTGCCAGTTTTTGCTGTGCATTATCTGGATCAGACTTGCTGGCACTGAATAGAAGCCCCGAGTGCTGCAGAGCTGCTGTTGTACTGTCCCTTGCTCTGCTGATCTGCTCCAGCCAGGTATTAAATATGGTATGTGGTCAATTAAAATAAAATCTCAGACTTCCTTCCATTAGGTGTTTCCTGCCATTATTTTGAAACTGCCTTCACGTGACACTGACACATGAAGAGTTAGGAGTGTTTACAAAAATCTAGGGTTGAGCATTTCTTAAGTTAAGCTGGCGCTGGTTGAGTTAGGAGCTTAAGCCTGTTGGAAAGATGTCTCTCCAGGGGTCAGTTCAGAGCACCTAAGTTAGAAGCTTGCCTCTCAGTTATTTAGGGACCCTAAAGTTAGATAATATGGACATTCTGCCTACATGCTTCTGTTAACAGCTGCTGCGCATCTATAATTTTAGTGCAGAGGTAACTCATGAGTGAACTTGTGTTAGAAACTGACGTTCCTGGACATTTATTCTGCAAGATAAAACCTTAGGTCTCCTTTGGAAGGTCTGGTAGTCATGAGGGTTAACTACACTCCAATTTTGAAAATGGATCAGTCTATTAATTCTACTAAATTTAATAAATTCTGTTAAATAATCGATTAGATCTATAAATAAGTCTATTAAAATTAATTAAAGTGAGATAAATTTTGTTCCGACTCTATGAATTTATAAATTCTGTTTGCATATTTTGTTTTTGTTGGCACAGTCATTGCCGAAGAGCATCGGAAAACTAAAGAAGCTGAACAATTTGAATGCCGATAGAAACAAATTAACATCTTTGCCCAAAGAGGTAAGTTTTGTGTAATTAACTCTCACAGATGTGATTATACAAACAGAAAACTCTTGATTTCAAATGCCTGGAAGAAGTAGCAGGCAGCTTTGTTCCACCGGCTGTTCTTCCCAAACTGATCACAACCAGAAACTTGTCCATTAGATCTGAACAGCATAAATCTGAACAGCAGCTGTGGTGATTTGGTGGCTTGTAAGTGCGAAATGTCTTTGCAGTTGAACAAGAAGGCTTGGATCTAATTAGCTTGTAATTAGTAATTCCCAGTGTGGGTGTCAGGTCCAGCACTATTTGAAGACCGGGAGTTCTGGTAGAGTGAATGCGTTTGAACGTCAATATGCCTCTTCTGCATATAGTATAAAAATACTGCTGGAGCTTTCCTCGCCTCAATCTTGTGAGCAATAGCAAAGGGAAGGTTTCATATTAAGAAAAATGATTCAGAGACTGTTTTGACGAGTCATCTTGGTTTTGGAGATCTCAGGTCTACTTTTGCCTTTAAATATGAGGACCTGACGTGACCAAGATGACTGATACCTCAAATCTTACAGCTATGATAGCTAATGAGGCTAGAATTTCTGTTGTCAAACTAAATATAAAGAAGGCCTTACAAGTTTAGTTCAGCAGTAAACTCTGGAAAGAAATTTGGAGAAGCAGCATCCTGTGATTGGAGCATGGGACTGCGAGTTGGTTCTGTGTGCACTGCTGTTTGTCTCTGATTTTTGCCCAAGTAGTTCTCCCCCTTCGTTTTCCTACCTATTTTTAACATGTGACTCTGAGGTTGTAGCTTTTGTTCACCACTTTCAGTCACTTCAGGAGCAGGTGGAAGCAGATGGGTGGGAATTGAGAGGAATGAGCCCACACTCTTGCTCAGGCCCACTTACTTAGGGAGCTTGGAGAGCCTGAGGAGGCGGTGTGAGGAGGAAGGAAAGTGGCTGGGAATCAGGAGATGGGGCAGAGCCAATCATCTGAAAAGGAGGGATTGAGCAGGGGCAGAGGATGCTGCTGTAGCACTGGAAGCAACAATGCCAGTGTCCCGGCTCTGGGCTGCCACAGCTTGGTCACCCAATGGGGGCTCCATGATTAGCCCTTATTCCTCCTTTACAGATTGGCTTGTAAATGTATGTTTGGCGGGGGGGAAGCAGAGGGAGGGAGGAGAAGATGCGAGTACTGCAGCTCCCCTAGCAGGACAGTGTCTCCTCATCACAGAGGTGATGCTGATTCTGAACAGAAGATTGCAGAGAGTGTACCCAGTTGGGTTGCATAAATGCTAGCAGGAGGCAGGACCTTGGGAAAACTGCGTTTCTGGCTTGGGATATGATGGCAATTTTGGTCTTGTGCTCATTCAGCAGAAAACTTTTCACGTCTTCACAAAGAATTTAATACGTTACACAGGTGTCCTAAACTGTATGTACTTGAGGCATACAATTTTGTGTCTAGCCCACCTTTAAGCAGAATTGTTCTGAGTTTGTTATAGCATGTAAAGTTTTACTGATACACTGTATTTCCAGAATGGCCGTTAATAGCTTATGTAGTGTGTAAGCACTATAAGGGCAAGCAGTGTGGCTTGGAAGGAGCAGGGACAGGAGGAGGTGAGAGGAGACGCTCGGCTTCAGAAGCAGGGTGAATATGGAGTGTGTCTACCTGGGGGGAATAACAGAGTCAAGGGCTTGGAGCAGACCGATAAAGGGATTGATGCCGAACAGGAAACTGGAGACTTGGAACCAAAAGTGGGTTTCAGAGGTGGAAAGTGAGTTGGGGATGTCGAAGGGTGAAATGAAGAACAAGAAAGCGTGTGGAGAACATTCGTGCACATGAGAGAGAAGGGAGAGGACACCTGCACAAGGGGTGGGATAAAGTCAGGGATGAGTCTGTGTTTGGAGAAGGTGGGTGATGGGGAATTGGAGGGCGTTACCTGGAATGAGGTGAGCTGAGGAGTTGTAGAAAGCCCAGGAAATAAAGGTAGTAGAGGGTGGTTCCCTGTGAGCTTTGCAGAGAGAGGAAACAGAGCTCCTTGGCATCGACTTTTTTGAGATAGATTTTTTTTTCTTTTTTTTTTTTTCCTGTAAGGTCTCTACACCTGTCTATCTTTCTCATCAGAGCAAACATTTTGAAATTACATTAGCATAAGATTTCCAGAAAGCTTCATTAAAGTATGTTTTGCTCTGTGGATTTTTAAAATTCTTTTATTTTTTATTTTTAAAGGAAGTCAGTCCTTCTCCAACTGGAGGGTCATATCCGCGCTCTAGACTGGTGGATTTTGAATTCCCAGGTGGTAATGGCAGCAAATAGAAAGCATAAACAACCGATGCAGTGGTTTGTAAATGTGGTTTGTGTTGCTTAAGATGTCTCCTGAGATAGCATGGCGAAGATTGGGGTCTCAGACCTTTGCACGCCAATCAGTGTTAGTGCTTGTACGCTGGTTCCCCCTTCACAGAAGCAGCCTCAGATGCAGGAGTACGTATTGCAGAGATTCTTGCTCAGTATCTTCCCCTTCTTTTTCTTTCCCTCCTGTTCTTTCTCTGCCTTACAGAGTGCTGGAACAACTGTGCATTTGTGGTCTTCATCCTTGTAAGGCATGGGTGGAGGACAGGCCTTTACTGGTTTATGTTGGAGAGGGACAGAGACATGTAGCCTGGTAACGTGTATAGAAAAAATGGGACTCTGCTAGGGAGAAGAGTACCTGTAACCAATAGCATATCTACCTGCTGGAGTCTCTGTCCTTCCCTCCAGAATTATTCCTGTAGCAAAGAAGGCTTTTATAGATACGATGGCAGAAATGATGTGCCGTGTCTAATATAACCTGATGAGATAATCTATGAGTTCTAGCTTTTTTTGTGGTGGTATGGGCCTTTTTTGCTGGTTTGGGGTTTTTTTTTGGTTGATTGGCTTTTTTGGTTTTGTTAGCAGTTTACTAGGATTGGATTTTGGGTCAACCTGTCAAACCATTGCATTGCCAGATCGTTTCAGTGCACACTTGTAAAACCAGTCTCTACCTTCTGGTGTAAGATGTCTTGACTTGGGATTATTGAGAAGTTTGTATGCAAATACCCCTTCAAAGTTTCCTGGTTCAAAGGTTCTTCTGTATCTGGTGCTGATACATAAGGTAAAACGTGGAACAGCTGAATGTCTGACCAAGATTTGAGTCACTGACAGATTCCATCTTCAGTATCTCATCTTGCAGCACGATCCCTCTCACTGAGCTGAGTGGTGAAACAGACTTCGGCAAGAACTGAGAATGTCTAAACCTGTTCATAGTTACAAATGTTTTTCCCCCTAAACTTGAAAGACCTGCCTGGTGACTCTTTGGTATTGAAATCCCACCCTGGCACTGGAACGCTGGTGAAACTGGTGTGTTGATTTTGGCACTTGCATAAATAACCTCCTTGGAATGTTTTCCAGTTCATGTGCTTTTGTTAATGAGCCTCTACAACCTGCAGAGATCTGGTAATGTGTCCTTCCTGGCTCTGAGGTATATTGTGAGGATTATTACCACAGTAGGTAAAACGGCAGGAATTTTTTTGGCAATAACTGTGCTTTTTACATTTTTCTTAATTTTTTTTTTTAATAAGTTGGGGACGCTTTGTTGTTTCTGATTTTAACTTCCTATGTCCCATCCCTTCCCTCAGTTGTGTAAAAGAATGTGTTTGTGTGTCTGAAAGGGAAAAAAGGCACCAAGGAAGAATGCAGGAAAACTTGTCTTGAGTCAGAGGGTAGAGAAGCAATATTGCTGTGCTCCTCCCATACTATTCACAGTGGTGCAGGGGGTGTTGCAGTGAGTTGCCAAAGATTTTCCTAGCCAATTTAAAGTTAATAATAACTGAATAATAGGTAATAATAGTGAATTGGGCAGTTTCTTCCACCTCTAAATATATTCTATGCTTGCAATTAAAGAATTAATCTATTGTGTCTGGGGCCAAGGGAAATTCTGACTTTGTTTACTTTGAATCCAAAATAAACTTTGGTTATGACACCCTGGAAAAGCTTTTACAAGACAATAGGAACTGTGTTTAAATTCCCAATATATTTATCAGAGTTCCATAAAAACCTAGTGAGAGTTCTTGATGCTGACAGCTGTATTGAAAGTTAAATACAAGAGATGTGTCACTGGACATTAACTAATCACATGCTAAAGAATAGCCGTTGTAGTGTTTGTCATAATGTCATATTTTTTTTTTGCATTGCTTACACCTGTGTGAAAGATGCTAACTGGTAAAGGATTGATTCATAGCTTTTGAGCAGCTAACAGATGCTGAGATCAAAAAACGTTATTCAGCTAACGTAAGGAGGTCTTCTAAGTTTCCCACCTTTAGTTTGGGTTTTGGCTTTAGAGCACCAATAATGTGAGGATGCACCATCGTAATCAGTGAAATTTGGTCTGTGGAGCTGTGGAACTGACAGCTGGGCTCAAGGGAGGGAGTTTTTGGGAGGGATATAAATGGGAAGAGAGGGATGAATCTGCACGCTTTTATTGGATTTACCTACAGAAAGCTCCAAAGGTGTCATCAGCAAGAAAAATCAAGTAGCAACCGCCATGTTACTGCAACAGAGAAGTGCAGGAAAAGCCAGGTGATCAAAACCAAACTGATGCAGGTGTCAAAACAGCAGTCTGTCTGCAGTAGAGAGGAAGAGTCATGAGAAATAGCAGCAGAGAAGTGATGTGATAAGACATGCAGTTCTGGAGGACAGTTTAAGATGGACTGGCAGCAGGTATGTGGATGGCAAAAAAGCAGGAGGCTGAAGTGGTGAGCGCTGCTTATGATCAGAACGTAGAGCAGAGTTGTAGCAGCCAAGTGGTCATTCTTGCTGTGTATGCCCAAGTCTTACTGCTTCTCCAGAACAAGGAAGCTGTTGGAAAGATGAGCCTCAGATTGAGATAGAAGAGCAAAAAATTCCTCCATAGGGGTAGAGTTTTGTGTGGAAACCCCAGGGGTTCTAGTGATGCTCATCCTCTGAAGCAAGTCTGCCTGAATACAAATAAGCAGTTTTGTTCAGACTTTACAGTACTGTAAAATCAGTGATCTCAAAGATAGCACTTCATAGTAATGATCATTTTCTGCCTGACTGATGTGTGGGTTTTGTTTTTGTGGTTTTGTTTTTGTTTTTTATCTAGGCTTGACTGTTCTTTGGAGATGATGTGATAAGACAAGTGAATAACCCTTTGATTAAAGTTGGTAGAATGAAATAAATCGCAGGAGCGTGACTTAAACATGCACAAATCATTTGAGACCTTTTCCTGATGTCTAGCTCACTACAGAAGAACGTGAGGACTTCTTTAAGCCTCCAGTCATTGGAACAGTTACTCATGTCCCTCAAACTAAGCACTCTTGTCCCATTAATTGAAGTCTGTGCTCGAAATGAACTGTGTGCTTAACTGTTAAATGGGCTTGTGGTCTCCACTGTGTACTTGGTGTCTATGTGGTGGTTTGGCGAAGTCTGTTGTAAGCATGTGATCAGACCCTTGGAAAGCATGGCTTTTTGTCAGTTAATGACTCTCAGCCAAACCAGTGACATTCTGATACCGTATTACTTCATGGTGGTCACAACGATGTGTTCCTTTCAGCATGCTGTTTAGCGTGTGCACTTTGCCTCAGTGGTACCACTTCATGTGTAGGTTTTCAAAAGTTGGACCTGATGTCTTCTGTACTACTGGATGGGTGCCATCTTTTTTTGAAATTACAAAGATTTTTTTATTTTTTTTAACTGTCAGCTTGTCTTTTTTTTCTTTCTGTGATATCTCACCCGATGTTGCTCGTTAGATGCTGTCTGCATTTTCTAAACACAGTTTCATAAAAAAAATTCAGTATCTGTCTGTTATCTCCCCCCACTAACCTATTAAAAAAAATAAAGGGTCTTCACTACCTCTGAATGAAACACCACCTTTGAACAATTGCCTAGTCACTGATAAAGCAGAGTTAAAACAAGTTAAAATAACTTAGGAGTTCTAATCCTCTTTGGCAGTAGAAGAATGTGTGTTCTGTCTCCATTTGTTGGCATGCTCTTGTCCTGTATGGATAAAGAAGAGTAAATTGAACATCTTTTGTATTTTCTTAATTGTTAGCCGCTTGGAAAATTATGGGTCAGGTAAATTGATAACCCTGTAAGTATTATTCAGTCCACGATTCTGCTGTTACCTTTCATTAAACTGCTTTAAATGCATGATGACTCAGGCCGGCTGGTTCCACTGCTGCATTTTTCCATTGTCAAAAGTACAGAAGTTTTGGGCTCATCAGGGCTGCATGGCTTTACTTTGTTTGTTTGGCTAAACTGTTTGGGTCCCCATACTCCAAGACTGAGTAACGCAAACTTCATTCGTGGAAAAGCAAACACTTTGTGTCACTTAGGGCATCACTTGCCAGCTCATCAGCATTCACTAATTGTATCTCTTGCTTTTCACAGCTCCTCATGTTAGATACACCAATTAGACACTTCGTGTGTGTGTATATAAATATATGTTGGGTTTTGTTGTTTTTAAAATTTTTTTCGTACATGGCACTGCATTCTGTGAATGTGTCAAGGCACACTATTTAAGAATCTATACACGTTTTAAAGTGAATAGCAGAATTATAGTACTAAGAAAAGTTTGCTTGTGATTTGAGCGCTGGTTTCTAAGGGCTTTGATTCACGAGCTAAAATGACTAAGAAGTTTGCTGCTCTTAGTGTACACGCAGGGCTGGGTAAGCTGACGCTCTTGTGATATAGCTGCATTTTAGAGTGCAGTGATTTAAGGAAAACCATCCCAGATTTTGTTGTGTCAAGAGAATGTTGTGCTGTAACTTTGCGCTGTAAATAGCTTGTGAATCAGAAGCCTTGAGCAGCTGATCGCTGCTTTCTTCCATTAACGTGTATTTATAACACAAAGGTAAGTGGGGTATAAGTGCTCCATTGGTTTATTTTCTCAGTCACAGTAGCATCCTTTTAAAAATGGCTTTTTCCTTGGTCAATAGTGTAGGTTAAATCAACATGATTTTTACTTTGATTAGTGGAAAAGCTTTTGTGGTATTTGTCTGCAATCTCAAACGTGGGTTTGGACTGAATTGTGGATTTTGCAAAGACAGAACTGACCGTTAATTACAGCACACAAATAATTTCAGCTCAGATCGGGGGACTCCTGACCACGGTGTAGTGGCATGTTGCTGTATTGTGACAGAAGAACCTTCTTACATGTGTGTGTGATTGCAGAAGTCCTCTAATTTTTGAATTAAGATCTTTCAGTAGGTTTGCTGTCTATAGTTAGGTTCTAAGTCCGCTTAACTTGAAAGCTTCAAAAGGCGTTGGGATATTTTGCATCTAATAAGTAAGAGAAGAAACGTATTTTTTTTTTCCTCTTCTCATGGTGAGTTTTGGAACTGGCAAACAAACATCAGTGCTTTTTGAAGCTCTGTATGATAAGCAAACAAAGGTAAGTTTCCTTTGTGAAGTGGAACAAAGAGTTACTTGAAGCAGCTTTCAAGTTGCTAAAACTAATAATCTCGGTGTTTATAGTAGTAATTGCCGTCTGGAACAAAAAGGTGGAATGTGGGTTTTTTAATCAAATGTGGAGGGTTTCTTTTTTACTGAAAATACATACCTTTGATGCAAAATATAGATATTTTAAGGGTAAAACTCAAAAATCCCATCTTTTTCACCCAAAAATTTGCTTGGGAATAGAGAGATACTTATGTTTGGATAATCTGGTAGAGACAGAAGATATTAGGTTGAATTGGCCAGTTCATATGGGAATCATCTAGAAATTAGATGCTTCTAATAAAACAGAGAGTCAAAGTTGTTACTCATAAAGTCGTCTATTTTTTGTGAACTCTTCATTACTCTTTGCGGACTCAATAAATGTTGGGAGTTGGTTGGTGTATTTAGCATTTTGCCTTGCTGAAAGCCGCCCCATTGCACTTGCTTGTGTCTAAGGTTACCATGAGGAAGGAAAGAATTAATATGTAAAACATAGAGCTAGAAAAAAATTGAAAGTTTAAAGCTAGTATTTTTTGTGAGGGTTGTCTACAAAGTGCCATCTGTGTGGTTACTGCTCTCTTCCTGGCGCAGAAGGCTTTACAAGGTAGCTACACCCTGACCTATTTGTAAAGTTATACATTATTTGCAGATACAGATGTTCAAGAAACTGCTCCAAGAGAGTCGCTTCAGGTCAGACTTCTTTTAAGCTAACACTCGTTTGCAGTCTGTACCTCTGGGTGAAGTGTCTGGCAGGCATCGTAACTTGAATGCGCTCTGACGTATTACGTGACCCGTACTGCATGCCTTTGTTTATACTGTCGTATTGCAACAAAACCAGACTTCTTTTTTCTTTTTTCTTTTTTTTCCCTCTTCTCTAATATAGATTGGGGGGTGCTGCAGTCTTAACGTGTTTTCTGTACGTGACAACAGATTATCTCGAATCCCCTCTGAAATTTCACAAGCCGCTGAGCTTCATGTCCTGGATGTCGCTGGAAACAGGTAAGAGATTTTTATATTGTCATGTTCTTTTGCTGGATTTACTTAATTCTTTCTAACAACAAAAGATACTACATCTAAGAATGAAGTAACAAAAAAACAGTTATGACTTTTGTGTTAGGATTACTGTTGAAATTGTCAAAGTAGTCTACTTGAATCTACTTGGCCCAAAGTAGCATCAATTGTATGTTGTCGTGAGTACGTTTTCTGAATTGCTTTGACCCTGAGGAAAAGATGGGAATTTAAAAAAAAAACAAAACCAAACCTCTGGGTTTCTGAATTAAAACTGAGAATCTAGGCAATTTGTTAGAGCTTCAGCTGAAACTAGCAGCCTTAACGTAAAGTAACACTAATATTGAGTTTCTTGACTTTGAGATGCACTGCAAGTAACAAATAATGCCACATTGACCTTGCGGCTTCTCGCGAATCTTAGTTGATATGCTTCAGGCATCAAAATGCAAAAAGGAGTGGATTGAAGCATAAAGCAGCAAATTAGTTCTGTTGCTTAATAGGAAGTTAAGCGGGGGGAAAAAAAAGTAAGGGACAAGCAAGTGGCATCTCATCTATGCAATATAATTGTCTCATAGGCACTGACGTATTTCTGTTCTGGCAATTGTGTATATACAAGGCTCCAGAGCAGAAGCAGCTGTCTGCCTTCCAGGGCATTTTACTGCAGTAGAGAAATGCTCAGTTTTACCTGTTACTCACAGCTACAGACAATTATGGTATAAAGTTAAGCTGCAGATTCTTTTTCAAATAATGGAGTAGTTGGAGTTGATGGCTACTGCAGTGCTTTCTATTAAGAGATATTAATCTCAATCGTGTTTATTCCAACTCAGGGATATATACTGAAGAGTAGACTTCATGACTATTTATTAAATCTCCTGGAGATTGTCCTGACTTTTTTACTTTTCTTTGTTTGAACTAGGCTGACGTATCTTCCCCTCTCACTGACTACCTTAAAGCTGAAGGCTTTGTGGTTGTCTGATAACCAGTCCCAGCCTTTGCTGACATTTCAGACTGACACAGACCCTGAAACAGGAGAAAAGATTTTAACATGTGTATTACTTCCTCAAATGCCTTCTGAGCCTGGTTGCCAAGGTAAGTGCCTAGAGTCAGTTTTTCATTATGTATAGAAGTACTTTGTCTTTGTTTGCTCTGTTGTCTGTTCCATAAAGGTTTGTAAAGCATGCATAAGCTCTAACGAGCAAAGCAGCAAAGTTCTGGTTGAATTTTAACTTGAACACTTTTTTTTGTAGTCATACTAGTTTTCAGAAGACTTGAAAAACATGGCTGTGAGTGTTATTGAAAATATGATGACACCAGCTACAATAAATAAAATATAGACCTGGAAGAAGAAGACTTAATCCTATCATTGTTCTGAGGCTTGCCAGTGGGCCAAGTAGCAGTGTCTGCATTTGCCTACATTGATTATACATCTTAAATACATATATACCTAGTGAAAACTGGTGGCTTTCCAACTACAATCTCTTTACCAGAAAAATAATTGCATAACTAGTAATAAGCAGTAGACATTTTACTTTTTAGCAAGCTAATTTTGTTTCAAGCAAAGATACTGTACAGTAACTCTATAATGTTCTTCAACAAGTGTAGAATTGCAGTATAAGTTCTTTTTACCTTTTGTGCTGAAACTTGCCTTTGGTTCAGGTGGAACCATAAACTCTTCTTCAGCGTTACCTGGGTTGCTGCTCCAGTAACTTCTGGATGTTTTTTGTGCTCAAGCTTTTATAGCGATGTGTGAACATTCAAGGGGATTCATCTGAGCTAATATTTAAACTTTAGCTGTAATCACTGGAGAGTAATTTATCCCATCCAAGAACAGACTTTTAAAAGAAATCACATGGATTCTTCTCCACCGAGTACAAAGGAGGCCTGAGGAGAAAAGCTCAGCTGTAGATATCTGTATCGTAGGTACCCAAACTTACCTAGATTAATTCCACTCTTTGAATACTTTGCAGATGAAGCAAATAGAAACCATTAAAGCAGTAAAAGCGTAGAATGGCTCTGTTTTTTGTCAGCTTCTGGATTTTAAGAATACAAATTGCATTTAGAATTAAAATAAGTTAATTAATTAACCCCTTTAGATTTAGAGAAGATTAAGCTAGTTCAAGAAGAGTAGCTGAGGCAGGCTGACTTTCTCTAAAGGCCTCACCACTAGAAATTAGATTTCCTCCTCTCTAAATGAATCTCACGGCTTCAAGGGTAGAGGGCTTAGAATTAAGATTGTTGGATGTGTGTGTCTAGCAATACTAAAAGGATGAGGTCAGTAAAAGCAATGATCCTGTGTTATGGAATGCCATGTAGGGAACTGGCTAGTGTCAGATGGCAGCCATGGTCTGGAAGAAAAGCTTCTGTAGTGGCAAGTATATTAATTTCTATAATCAGTACTCTCAAACTGCTACAAACATGAAACAGCCCAAGTACAGAAACTTCTGCTTTATACAGAAACTATTTATTGTGTGTACTTGATAACAGAAAATTAATTCAAGTTTTGTTTTCTATTAAAAAAAAATAGAAATAGCCAGTTGTAAATCTCTGAGTGATAGGTTGGATATTGCAGTTTTTAACAATGTACCATGTTGATATTTTAGGCTTGCTGTGGCTCATTAGTTATGTTTTGCTGTTCTAACAGATAACTTACCACGATGTGGTGCACTAGAGAGTTTGGTAAATGAAATGTCAGACGAAACATGGAATGAGCGGGCAGTGAATAGAGTCAGTGCAATTCGCTTCTTAGAAGATGAAAAAGATGAAGACGATAATGAAATGGTATGTTTTCCAAGCCTCTGGATACCTGCAGACATTGTGACTTTAACACAAAAGTGTAAAAGTATCTAAGCTGTCTTGCTGTAAATATTTCAGCTGTGACCGCATGCTTTTTGCATACATTTGTAGCAGAAACTGTTCATGTTGACGGCCAAAACTTTTTTCATATTGACTTAAAATACCTTTTTTCTTTTCTTTTTTTTTTTTTCCTACTTTGAGTATAACTTTCATGTTCTGATGCAGGCCAGTCTTCTTTTTGCTTTGTTTTCCTTTGACTGCTCAGGATGCTTTACTTCCAGAAACAAGACAGAATCTTTCCGTGCATCTGTGAAGCTTTGCTGCCTGAAAGTATATAGGGTCTAATTTAAGATTCCAGCACTCTGGCATGTGCCTCCGTTAAATTTGCCATTGTTTGTCTCTCTTAATTTCTATTTCTAATCTCTCTCTTTCTCTCTCTCTTTACTACTTCTTCTTCTTCCCTCCACCACTTGCATTGAAACAACCACAGTGTCCATAAATAGCAAGAACATTGATCATTAGTTTCCCACTTAAACAAAGGATGTGGGAACATCTGTCACTGTACTTATAAGACCTCTCCATTAAGTTGGGCTCTGCATGTCCTGAAAATCAAAATGCAACATGATCTTTAGCTTGACTAACTTTCACTAACAATTAAAACTCTTCGTAAAGGTTAAGACTGCTTCCATCAGATTTTCAGTGCGCTTCTCCGATGCTCTAAAAACTTGCTGGTGGTCCTCATTAGAGCTCACCTTGAGATACTTCAGGGCACTGACTGGATGCAATCCAGCATACTAGAAACATGGTCTCACTTTAAAAAGTGGCTATAAAAATTCTGAGTTAGTAGGGAAATGAACATTTAGGTTTTCAAGCAAGGTGGTTGCTTAATCCAAAGCAGCAGAAACTAAATCTCTCTGACAAGCATGGTTCGTAAACTGACTGATAAGGGAGTTCAGAAGGATGCTTCTTAACAACCGTGCCAACCTGAGAATGTCCATGCAATAACAAGGGCTCAGGTGTTAATGATAACTGCTTTCAGTCATGGTATTACAGCCTGACTCGACGCAAAAACCTTTTTAGAGGAAAAACGTGTATGATCTTGCTGGGGAGGAGGAAGGGCAGATTTCCAAAGCAGTCTTGACCAATGCACGTATTTGTGGGTCATTAGTTCCGCTGTAATCTGCACAGCTCACATGTATACCAGTGAAAAGTAATTGCATGTATCTGTGTATTATTATACTGATACATATTTGTGCAATTATTCTTGGTGCTCTGTTGGTCTCTAATCGGGATGCTAACTGGGGTTTTCATCAGTTTTGTTTTCTTTGTAAAGGTTTCAGCACAATGACGTTAGACGTTCTTGTGTCTACGACGGGAGAGAAATGCTCCCCCTTCTTCCTTCCAAGATATTTGTTCTCAGTTGACAAGAGAACCAAACTGTGTGGTGGGGCTGGAAGGCACACAGAGCTCCACACAAACATGTATTTGACACTGTAGAGAGATCTTGTGGGATTCTTTCAAAACCAGCTGAAGTTTTTTTGTTTGAAATGTGATCTTAAATCACTTGAATGGTTTTTGGGGGAAAAAAATAATTCCCAACTATATTTATGAAAGAATCTTCACTTCATAACGTGTAATTGTTCTTCACTTGAGTGGTTTTCAGATTAGTAGGTCAAGAGATGAAAAAATTTGCTCCTAGACAGTTCTTAAAATCTCTTTCACTGTCTTCATAAACAAGCAGCTATGAAAATAACGTTCAACATAGAGCATCGTAGTTAGAAATGGAAAAGGGGCGGGGGGGAGAAAAAAAATTAATACCTAATATTTGGTACGTGAATGCTAAAGCCTTGAAAGCGTATGTTGTTTTTCAAAGAGAAGGCGGCAAAACCACTTATTGCGCTGTTTATTTTTAGAGAACACTTCTAAGGCGAGCCACTCCACACCCTGGAGAATTAAAGAACATGAAAAAGACAGTGGAGAATTTACGGAATGATATGAATGCTGCTAAAGGACTGGATTCAAACAAAAACGAGGTCAATAATGCCATTGACAGAGTGACCACTTCTGTGTAGAGTTTCATCTCCAGGTTTTACCTCCTGTGTCTTCCCCTGCTGTCGAAAAGTTCCTGTCGTCTTCTGGGACCTCATTGAGCCCCTTTTTTGTTTTTAACCAGAACCTGATTCATCGTCTCCATACATGTGAAAATTGCTGCCCGCTGGAAGAAAGTGCCTTATTTCATCCAGGCAGTGAACCAATAATTTCCAAATCAATATTGTAATTTTAATAGTGCTAGGCTTTTTTTAAGTATAATACACTACTGTATGCAGAATACAATATTTTTGTCTTAAACACAGGGGAAATAATGCTTTTCTTTTCCAGTGTGCTGGGGTGTCTTTTTCCCAGTGGCTGGATGTGCTGGTGAGAAATATAGTTTTGTGGAAAATTGATACACTTTTTTATTTTTTTGGCAGCTCAGATGGTGTAAATTTTAAATTTTTGTATAGGACTTTCATAACAAAATGATGTATTTCATTTTTAAGAGAAAATTTATCTTGAGCGGTACATATTTTAGTATTTGTGGAAAGAACTAGTTTCATGGACAACTGTATTCATTCATTTGTACCACCCATTGTGCCTTATTGTGTCCCATATGTCGTAATAGTTTTAAATATAACAATTCTTGAAGAAAGTGAGTAGATTGAAACTTGGTCTCCTGTTTTAGATATGTTTTTCTTTCCGGACAGTAATTTGTTGGGATTTTTACAACAGAGAACTTATCTTTATATCATGGGATTTTAGGTCGTGAAGCACAAATGTTAGTTTTGTTGTAAACAGAATTAAGATTAAAATGACCGAACTGCTATTGTTTATTACATAATGCACTCACACTTTAACTTAGTTGTAATGAAACATCTTGTTTTGGATGCTGTGTTGCATTGCAGTCACTAGAAATTCATGCTTCCGTTCATTTTGGGGTTTTTTTTATGTGCCATCTGTAAAATAACTTGAAAAACAGCACGATAGACTTTCAGAAGCACAGTATGAAACTAGTTTTATGTATTACACAAGAAAGCATGATTCTTTAAAGTGCTTTGGTGGTTTTATATAAATATATAAAACCATAATAAAAAAAAAATCTTTAAAAGCTTCAGTAGATTTATTGTATCATTAAAGTAGCAATTAAAGTATGTATGAATTAATACTGGAATTTACTATCATTGTTACTGTGTTGCACTTCCAGTCGTCCAATGCTGATTTCAAGGTCTTATTAAATCTGTGGGTTCTGGTTTGTTTGTAAAGGTAAGTATTAACCAAGTTGAATTCAGTAAATAACAATTTTGCAAAAGGCTGGTAAAGATTGATTTTAGTGTCTCTGAGTTCTACGTGCGCCATGAGCTAACAAAGACCACTAACATGTTAAGTGCAGGGACTTGAGCAGTCTGAGTTCACAGCAAAGATTTGACATATTTTTTAGCGTGAGCTAATGCAATGAACCCAAACTTCAACAAAATTCAAGACCCGACACTTCATGTATGGCTAACCACGTCCCTTCTTCTGCTGAACATTTCTTCCAGTAAGTGTTGGTTGTATGAGGGCTTCTGGGAGAAGATGGGAAAGGAGGAGATCAGGGGAGTCACAATAGCTTCTGTGTTAAAATTAATAACTGCAATCTTTGATAATTTTTGTCATTTAACTTTTTAAATTTTGATTTGAAGCCTTTGCGAAAGGCACTGCTTTCTTGTTGATGTTGGACAAGTAGGTATGGCAAGCCATCTCCAAATATTCAGATCTATCCTGGCAAAATACATTAATTTTTGTGATTTCTTCTCTTCCCAAAGATTTCTCATTTAAGCTTCAAGGCTGGTCATTTTGCAGGAGCTGCTGCAGGTTGGTAGGTATTAGGTTAGTTCAGGGGTAGTGCAATTTCATTCTTCCCAAGGCAGAGCTCTGCCTGTTGTTCTCGGCAAGCTGCTGTTAAAAGAAAACCAGGAAAAAAAAATGAGGTTTTGGTACAATTGACTCCAGCCTTGGGTAGAATTTTCTTTTTAAAGTGCTTACTGGCATTGGCACAACAAAAGTTTAAAAATGTAGGAAACTCTCTATCCGAAGTCCAAGTAAACCTCAGCAAACCCATTTGAGGTGAAAATGAGTTCCTAAAAAAGACAGACCAAAGCCAAAACGCCAAAGGCAGCAAGACTCTGAGCTCTGTGATGACAGTTTTTTATTTGGAGGCTGTGGCTTGGTTTTTTTGAGGGTTTTTTTATTTGGTTTTGTTTGGTTTGTTTGTGTTTTTATTTTTTTTTTTAAGCATCTGTTCCAGATATAAACAGGAGAGCTGCATCAGCTAGATGAAATGAATGTGTAAAGCCTGAATTTGGCCTTGCCTAATGTGCCACCAGATGAAAACCATTAACTGCCTGTGTGCACCTACTCCCTCCTGCTGAAGTCGGAACAAGACATAAACCTTGTTACAGCTCTTATAAATCTTATTTGGCTAGTGATAGGTGTTTGGTTCCTAGGCAGTTGCTTTTTGTTCATGCCAGCAAGGTTGTGGAGACTGCACCGTAGCCCAAAAACCAGCCAGAAGACAGGCACTACTTGCTTTGACATGAAGTAACTGCTCAGCGATCAATTTATTTATTTTTTCTTTTTAAATAGTGGAATGAATGTTTTGGTTTCTCTGGCTACAGAGAAATGGGTGATCCAGGCTCGTTGCCTTCATCTGGGGCAGTTCCACATTCCTACACCCTCGTATCATCTCCATGTGGTCGTCTCAGCCAAAGGCAGGTGGTATGAATTGCTTATTGAAGGTGTTTGCCTCCATTTGTTTGTAAAAGTAAATAAGTTGAGCTCAGAACAGAATCCAACAGTTGCTTGATGAGAGGTTAGAGGAGCTGAAGCCCATCATCAGACCACGCTGCTGCTGTCCCCAGAGAAGCATTGGTGTTCCTTGCCTTTCAGTGCCATTTGTCTTCACTTTGTGAATCTGGGTGGTGAAAAAGCTGGATTTTCATTATGTTTTTTCAGCGAGTCTCTGGGGAGATTGAAAGAGGAGGTGTATTTTTCAGTCTTCTACACTAACACCGTATAGCACAATGTGTTTTGTTTGTGCTCTTCGGGTGAGGCAATTTGCAGGTAGTTCAGCAGTATATACAATTTAGTGCAGGGTGTTTGAGTCTGGCAATAAGTGCATTTTTCCAGGCTAGTAAAAGCTTGAGATATGACAACAGCTGCTGGCAATGTGGCATAGTAGCAGTTGAAGTGTCATTTGCTTTTCAGGGCGGGAAGGATGCTTGGATCTGTGCAAACAGTGATGAGTGGCTACCCTCTTTCTCCCCCAAATCCTCAATGTCTGGTTCACATCACTTTTTATCATGAAAGACTGACTTGCATGTCATTCCTGACTTGATCCAACCTCCAGCAGCCTAGACTCCAGCAGTCCCTCTGATCTCTCAAATGTTCCATGTGGGTGCCGTTTTATAAAGTGGTTTACATACACTTGTCCTCCCAACAGTGTTGATAAAGTTCCAGGCACTTTTAACTGTATTTTATACCCAGAAAAAGCTAATGATGTTTGTTATGCTGAAGCAGTGTGTGTCCTTGAAGGCATGAGCCCTCCCTTCTCAGGCTCTTCTCTTGCTGATGCTTTGAAGAGCCTGAGTAGCGAATATAATTTTGGAAGCGTAACTTTTTTTTTTTTCCTCCATAAGCTTCTCCTTTTTCAGTTCCTTAGTAAGTCTTTTGGGAGGTGGGTTTACTGCAAGGAAAGAAAAGCTACAAAAGTTGCGTGCTGCTTTATTAGCTAGAAAGAGGTAACCAGGGAAAACCAATTGACCGTAGTGGTGGAGTGGATTTAATATTAACCTGTCAGTTACTGCATGGGAGTTCTCTCTATTGAAAGACACAATTCCATAGTCTTACAAGAATAAAAAATAACCAAGCAAAAAAACCCAAACAAACCAAAACGACTCTTGCTATCATTGTTAGTGTAGGAACAGATTTTTCCATCCCCTCTGTGTTGCTCCAGGCTTTTTCCACAGCTTCCGTATAAATTACGTGTCGAGATTATTTTTCTGGCTTCCATGCCATATTTTTGATAATCAGCGTATTGTGGGAAAGTGCGTACTGGAAACTTGCATACTGCTGTCCTTTCCAGCAAATGACTTGTTTGTGTCCAGGACACGCTGATCGTCCTGCTTCTTGTCTGATATTAGTGTTTTACTAGTGCTGGGTGAACCATTTTTAGCTGATGAGCTGCTTAACAGGTTTCACTACTTGTAGCTCGTGAATTCAGCTTTTGGGAGGAGAGTAGTGATGCCAGGAATTTAATTATTTTTTTCTGAAGTATATTCTTCAGTACATCCATTGACCCTATTCTGTTTCACTGTAAATGTCTACCTCCCACTGAGACTATTTATCAGAAACGTCCTAGACCTTTTGTTAATGGAGAATTCATTGCCGTTCTTTGCCTTGACTCCGGAAAATAAGATTACTTTAGTTTTTCAGTTGACTTGATAAGAGTGTTCCTCATCTTCAGCTTCCATCAAACACACAAAATCTGCTTCCATGCTTAGGTTGCTGTTAGGCAAGATGACAAAAGGAGAGTGCTCTCGGCTATCAATAGATGTTTTGGGTGTTCCCTTCCTCCAGAACCAATTGGGACGTTTTCAGAGGGCCAGTGCCTTCCTTTTTCGTTCTGAATTCAGGAATATAATCAGTATTCAACCAGCTTAATGAAAACTGTGAGATTTTTCAAAGTGGAAAAGCAGATACGTGGTTTGAGGACAGCTTTGTGAGCTGCTTTGCAGAAGCTGTCGTATCTCCTCTTCTGGTGAATGTTGGAGACACTGTGCGTTTTATCGCCCCTTTTACGGTTCTTGTGGCAACAGGATGGCCAGTCGTGGGTTCTGCCAGAGCAGAGGGCTTTGAGGAGCTCGGTGCGTGTGGTTGGACTATGTCTCGTACTGATTTTAGGAGCAAGTGTTCATGGCAGTTTGGTTTTGAATTTTTAACATGTTCAGGGTGTGCCTCTTAACACTGATGGTGGCAGTCTGTTAACGTTGAGGTCTTAAGAAGTAGCGTATCTTTATACAGGAGAAGTCCTCTCCTGAAAAGTACAGCATCAGTATTGTCCATGGGAAGAACTCTGTGGCTCCTCAGTGATGTTTTGGAGAAGGGATTTAGCAAATCTCCCTTGGTGTTAATACCGGGAAGTTGACACGTGATGCCCAATAACCTTTGATGCTCTTTCTCTTCCTGCTCATCTGTTGCTGGAAAACGTTGTCTTGGCCGAAGTCTCTGGATGTGCAGCTGGAGGGACGGTAACAGCCATACCCAAAATGTTAGCAACGCTCGCTGCAGTAGACAAGTACTGACTGTGGTAACTTTCCTCACAATCCACAGATGCGCGCTCAGCTTGCAAATACCACCAAAGCAGCAGCAGCTCGAATTTCAGTTTGTAAGCATCGCCACAATAATGCAGAGACAGGACTTGACTCTTCAAAGTTAGTTTTGTGTTGCACTAAAACTGTCTCCTTTTGGTCCTGACACAAATTCAAGCAACTGATGAGACTATGCCACTGATGTAAGCAGTCTGATTCCCTGATTTCTCCCTGTAACTTGCCTGTTTTACCCAAACCCCAAATAAATGCATGAAACCATTTTGAAGTAGCTCATAGGAGATATGATTGCCCTGTATTTCTGGAGGATTAAACAAGGCACTGCATGGTTATAAACGTGAGTGAATTTCTTGGAGTTTATTGGTGACATCATGGGCTTCCACTAAGCAACTTCAGAACAACCCAAAACCTAAACTAACAAGAATTACTTTAATGTTGATGATGATTTTTTTTTTTTTCCATTCAAAAGGGGAGAGAACTCCAAGCCTGAAGAGCATTTACATAGTGGATGTTTTTAGGATAACCTACAGCATTTTTATTTATTTTTTTTTTAAATGGTGTCTTCAGGAAATGCAAAAATCTTACCTGGCTTGTTAATGCTGGAACATCTAAGTTTAAAATTAAGTCATGTATTTACTGCTAGCAAAGTTTCCCTGTGGAAGGGTTGCTTCAGTATTCTGTTCAGGCAGCTTTTCTGCTGCCTCTTCTACAGCGAAAGCGTGTTCAAGGATGTCTTTGTTTTCAGCAGCATTTTGTTTAGCTTTCCTTCTTACTTCATGCGAACCACACAAAGCTCTTTTAGAGACAGCCTTTTGTACTTTAAAAAGGGAATGAGTCTGAAACAGTTTTCCGTTAGTAGAATACTGTATGTTATGCATAGTTGTACTTCAAAGGAAGAGAATGTTTATATTCTAGGAAATACATCTTTACAGATATTCCCCCCCCCCCCATATTTGCTAGTTAAGCTATTTAAGCAATCTTTCTTTAAATAGAAGAATAGGCGAGAATGTGTGCCTGGGGTTTTGAGTGGAATTATAGGAGCAGGTGTATTCCCATCGAAATGTTCTAGGTGGCTGAGAACACTGGCTTCTGCTTGCCGATGGTGACCAGTTTGTCGCTGTAAGCAGGACGTTTCCTTGTCCCTGTGTGGTTTCAGTATGGTACTTCAGAAATGTGGGTGGTTTTCACATCTTGGCTTTTAATGTCAGGGTGTTTTGGATGCTTTTTCGTTTGCCAGAATGATTTAGGGTGATACGTAGCATTTGCACACCTTTGTTGCCTGGAGGGAATTCATTCTCTAGAGGATTTATTAGCAAGATCTTATCGGAATAGACACCTTGTACTTTAGGAGAACAATTTGTCCTCTTAACATACAGGGGCACAATACAAAGCAGTATTTATGTTCTGAAGAGGTGGCCTTTGAAAACGTGAAAAACACTTTAAAAGGAGGTAAAAAAGGAGCCCACCTGACTTGCTGGTGAAATATTGAAGGAAAATGATCTCTTACAAATCAGTTAGGATCATTACTAACGAACGGAGATGAAAAATGCATTTCTATGGAACAGAGCTGCTGAGGCCTGATAAATAGTTCCCCCCTGCCAAACATTTCTTCTGCATTTACAAAACATCAGTGTTACACAGTCCAAAATACCCAGGAAGCTTGAAGTCCTAGATACCAAATTCCCCGTTTCTCATTGTTTTATTCCAAAAATTTTAAAGAGAATGTAAGAGTATGTGCCTCACTCTGTATTTGCTAGTAATGACTTAAAATACTGACCATTTTAATCTTTTGGGGTCTCAGTTTCCTCATGCATAAAACACAAGAAGAACTTCCTACCTTACTTGGGTAGTAAAGAGACCAATTATCATCCGTAACACTCTGTAAGGAGAACTGATTTTTCTCTCTGAATATTAGGATATTTGCCAGTAGCCTCTTTTGTCTCAAAGCATGGCTCTATAGTATTGAATCTAATGAGAATGAGCTAATAAATTATTTTTGGAGTTCAAATCTACTATCTGTTGGCTACACTTAGTGATTTCCACCTTGAGGGATGATAGGAGTTTTTTGCCCGTCTAATACCCTTTAATACATCAGAGTAATGAGTTGGGTGGGACCTTTTGCGGGGAAAAACGTATCCACTAAAGAGATCGAGTGATCGCTTTGCGCTAAAGCGCAGCAAACAGAGCTGTACCTTTGCTATCGCTTCCTTCTAGCAAACTCTGCATGTGACTAGCGTCACTAAGAACTCATGGCATTAGCACTGTGCCTACTCTTGGCTTTGTCCGAAAGGATGCAAAGAGCCTGGCACAGTAACACCTTGGCAGTCTGCGGGGCCAGCAACGGCATCCCTGGCATTCTCTGTACCTCACCTTGCATTGCTGCTGAACTCTGGATTAAGTCCAGTATCTTATTTCCACCCCCCAGCCCTTTTCCTTCATCAAAAAGGATCGAGTTGTGAAAAATGAGGATTAAGATTTGTTTTCAAAGCGGTGTTAGCCTGCGCTCACAGCGGCAGCATTCATTGGCTTCGTTTCTCCATTTTGTTTCGTGAAAGCGTAATCCATGGGGTGTTTTGCTTACAACAGGTACGTGTGACTGTAGGCTAAAAGGCACTTCTGGTTGTTCATTCAATCTTTTGCCGTTGATATAACCGAACTGTGAAACTTCTTTCATAAAGATAATGCCATCCACGGTATTGAATAGACCTAGTGAAAAAGTGAGCAGCCCTTACCCAGGATTGTCCTTTTGTTTCTATTTTACTTTAAAGATTTATAGATCAAGAATAAATGGAAGACTAAAATCTCTTGAGTTGCAGAAGATGTGAGGTGTGAAGCAGACGCTGGTTTTCCATTATATGTCAGTGTGAGGAGAAGCATCCTGCTGTAGAAGACAGGATGCCTGCAGGAAAGATGAGGAAGGACTCTTTATCAGGGAGTGGAGCGATAGGATGAGGGGTAACAGTTTTAAACTGAAAGAGGGGAGATTTAGATTAGATATTAGGAAGAAATTCTTTACTGTGAGGGTGGTGAGGCACTGGAACAGGTTGCCCAGAGAAGTTGTGGGTGCCCCATCCCTGGAGGTGTTCAAGGCCAGGCTGGATGGGACTTTGAGCAGCCTGGTCTAGTGGGAGGTGTCCCTGCCCATGGCAGGGGGGTGGAACTAGATGATCTTTAAGGGCCCTTCCAACCCAAACCATTCTGTGATTCTAAGACAAGTGGGAGCAGGAGTGCCCTGCAGCTCTGCCTTTCCAGCTCAGCTGCGAGCAGCATAGGGATGTAGAATCTACTGATGGACACCAGCTGCCTACTCGTATGTACAAGAAGCTACCACAGCACCTGAATGCATGCCTAGGACAATGAAGTGATTGTCACCTTAAGCTAATTAGAAATCTGGCCAGGTGTACTGTATTAGCTTTTCAGCTTCTGTTACCTTGAGCAAATAGCCATATACTGGTCGTACAGAATTTGGCAGCCTGGGTTTGAGAGGCTGTTGTTTAGGATTAGGGATCAGGGCCAAAAGAGGAGGAGACAAACAAGTTCCCTTGGAAGAAGTTAAATGCTTCACTGTACCTGTGTTTATTTTTAGAGTGAAATTGCTTTATGACTTCCTAATGAGCTTAAAAGTTGACAAGGATTTAAACTGTCTCTGGCAATACCCGGAATGTATTGAGGTGTCACATTAGCTATTCTGAAATAAAACAGACCAAAACAATAGCAAACAATCTCAGCTGATTAGAATTTCTATCCACCTAGTTAATATTTGTAGGAAGCAAAGAATATATTTAAGGGTACCCTATGCTTTCTTATTCAAGGCAAGCATAAATAAATGCCAGGAGATGTCCTACCTTGTGTTTTGAATTGTCAGGAGGAATGGGAGCCACTACTGTGTCATGACTCTTTGTGCTGCATTTGCATTCAATTCACTGATGAACTAAATCGACAATCACCTTGAGCGTCCTGAGCGATGTCGTTTAGAGTAACCAGAAATCCTGGCTATTTATCAGTGAACAGGGGTATCGTTGAGCATCAGCGCAGTTCAGAATTCGATTTAACAGCAGGTTTCTTAACAGAGGCCAATCACGCCTTCTGTGTACAATGCAGTAAGCCTTTCTTTGGGCTGTGGTCTTTTCAAGACTCACAGAAAGGTCTTTTCCAAGGAGACCCTGAGATACTGTCCTTGACCATTTCCTAGTCTTTTCAGCCATCCTAAAACCAAAAGCAACTGAAGAATCCCAAGGGCAGCTCCTTTGGCAGCTGAAGATGAATCCGTATGTCCAGCATGGGCAACTGTGTCCTATCTCCTTTCCTTTCTCAACATTTGATCTAATAGAAGTCATGACACCTGGGGTGCTGATAACAGCAAGAAATCTGTGTGTGTGTGAGAATGTCACCATTTTGCATTAAAAAGGGAAAAACCAGACACTTAAAGAATTGTTAAATCTGAGTCAAATATCTATTTAAACAATGTGAAAGTTACTGTGTGCTGCTGATTACCCCACTGTAAGCTTCTTGATAATTTTTTTTCGTTAGTGTGTGTTCTCCATCTCTTTGCCTTGTTGGAGCATGTGCATTAATGTATCTATTGATATACTGTCAGGCTGCTTTCTGTGGTTCAATTTGTATCACTTTAATGAAATTTAAAGACAAGTTTAAAATAAAGCTCAAAGGGAAGATAAAGATTACTATGAAAAATAACTTTGGAGTAATTAAGGTATATAGGCAACCTTGACACAACTTGTATATGAAGAAGAGAGATGGGTTTTTGCATGTAAGTAAGTAATGGGCGTTTTGGGAAAACTGGGCTATAATTACTTTGGAAGTCAGCAAACATGAAATATCAATTTAGTATTGTACCTTTTATTGGGACAATTCAGTAATGAGTAGTGGAAAAGGGGGAGGTGACTCGACAGGTTTTGTAACCCAGGACATGAGAAGAAATGGTCACTAAAGGTCTAAGTGCTCTTGTTTGTTTCTTTAATAGTATAACATTATTGAAGACTGTTGTTGATCACTTAATTCTTCGTTACAATGCTGAAGGTGGGTTTGTTTCCACGCTGGTGTAAGTCCCTGAAGGCTTCCACTATTTTCAGCAGCCTTTGCTTGCTCTTTGCGTCACCAGTATTGCCCATTAACTGGTGCAGTGTCTCTCTGGGACTAAAGGTACTTCTCGAGGTAAAAAGAGGAAACCCAGTATTTACGAGATACTAAAATACCTTGCAGAACTTGCCAGACAATTTCTGCACTTACATACTTCTGTCACTTTCTTATTCATTGCCTTTTTTTTCTTTCTTTCTTCTTTTTTTTTTTTTTTTTTTTTTTTTTGTGTCATCTTCCTCTCAGGACTCTATTAAGTGGCTTCCCAAGTCTCCTAAACTGCACGGTGGCCACAACTGGAGCTCCCAGGGCTCTCGCTGGGCCTCCTTGAAAGGAAAGGAAAGTTTTCGTGGTGGTAACCTGTACAAATTCAGCTCCGCCAATGGAAAATGGAGGGAAGGAAGGATCAGTCCTGAGCAAGAAGCGGAGGAACTGGAGGATCCTGATGAGGATGTAGGTAGTTTCCTTGAAGTCAGGAGGGACAACGTTGAGTTTCTGTCCAGAAACTACAACCCGCCCACGGTGCTATGCGGCCGAGCACTTTGGGTTAGCGGGAGGCTGCACTGCCTGTGGTTTCGTGTCCTTGCTTGTGCAGAGGGTTCAGAATCATCCTCAATGTTTTATTCCTTTACTTTACTTGCAATTAAATAATCCATCCAGACCCCAAGAGTACAGTGCAACTTGCAGTTTAAGACAAGTAACCTGAGCAATGATGAGGTATACATATTTTTTTTGTTTTACTCCTACTTTTATCCCCGGTTACCAGCATCCCTCCATCTCTTTCAGGTAAGCAGGTTGTTAGCAGCGCATTTGAAGCTCAGTGTCTCCCAAGGAGTGGATGGTAGAAAAGTGAGGTTGCAGTACTACTGCACTCCATGTTTAGTGTTCTGGGCAGTGGTCTTCCGGAGGGATGATGTCTGGGAAACCCTGGATGCTGTGGTTTCTCTAACCTGCGCCCAGGTCACCTGTGACTGTCTTCTGGGTCACAGCCTGGGAAGAGGAGGTTGTGATTGCACTCTCACAGCCTTTCCCTTTCAGGGCATTGCTCACCAGTCTTTCCTCCAGATGTTTGCTGGGAGTTGTGGGAGGAACTGGAGCTCCTGCTCCTCTGCCAGGACCTCCGCTCCCTTCCTAGCCCCCAACAGCTGCTGGTTTGCCCCCTCCTTTGGCCCCTGCTCCCAGACCTTGCTCCTGGCCTTTCTCCCTGGCACCCCGGCACTGCAGCATCACTGATGGGTCCGGCTTAGTCAGCCTGGCACTGTTAAAGAGAAATCTCCCGCAAGAGTGAAAAAGATAATGAAATTGTTATGTGAATGAAAGCTAAGCAAATTCCCTTTTAATTTTAAGTGAAAATAGGAAGCAGTTGTGCCTTGCCTGCTCTCCCCAGGGTTGGTGATGCTTCTTTTCATCCCAACTGAATACAGATTGTGGGAAAGCTCCAATATAGATTGAAAAATGAAGTGTCCAGTGGGGTTTCTGTACAGCTGTTCATGGTAATGCCACTGCCTTTTATTTCTGATATTAAACTTGCAAGCTTAGGAAGACATTTATTTTCAAAGGTGTTGACCTTTGTTTGCTGCATCATTTTACTGCCAGCAGAAGATACAAAGATTATGGTAACACGAAGATCTGATTCAACCTTACTCAGCAAATTAAGGAGAAAAAATCAGCTAAATATAAATAAAGCATCAATAAAATTTGAACAGAATTTGGAGGTCTTGTCTGAATTTCAGTTAATCACCTTGTTAAGCAAAACTGATAAGTGGAAAATTTCATTGTGTCTTGCAGTCAAACTTGTCTGAAGCTTGTTTGGTCAATCTGTTTTAATTGTCTATTTCTCTTTTCAAGCCCTTGTGGTTTAGCGAAGCATAGGGTGACGTTGTCAGTTCCTCGCCACATCCCAGGACAGCTACAGCCTAGAGCCAGGAGTCAAGGCATTCTTTGGGATGCCTCACCTCTGAGACTCCACTTCCAGTGGACCCCTAAATCACTAGATTGTTAGTAAGTTTGCAGGTCCCCCACTCGCTGCCGTTTGCAGCTAAATAATGTCAATCCAATTACTCTTTTCACTAAGACTTTTAAACAGAATCTTCTTAGAGCCACAGATGCGAGGCAGGGGCTTGCCTTTGCTCTCATACCTGTGCTCCCAAATATAGAAGGTGAGCAGGAGACTGCCCAAAATAGTTGCATTCCTATGCTCCATCCTTTTCATAGGGCATCATGGAATTTCGTTGGGTATGTATGGGTTATATGTACTTGGCTGGGCCAAAGGACGTAGAGCAAAGCTGTATGAATCCCTGTCCTCTCCCTGTTCCTGTAATTTCCACTCCCATGTTGAAGGAAACCAGCCCAGTGGTAAAAGAAAGATGTTTCTGTATATTTGCTTTGAAGTTGCAGTTTTTTCTTCAGTGAAGCAAATCCTAATGCACAGCAATGTGAGAGAGAGGAGCAAATCCGACTTACCACGGGTAGTGTCTGGGTATCAGATAGGTGTTATCCTTGCTGTCACTGTGTTTACCTTTTTTATCTTTAACCCCCAGGAACCTATTTCCAAGTTTTCTGGCAGCCTTTTTGATACCGACAATAGCATGAGAGATCAAAGAAATGCACGAACGGCTCTCCAAGAAAAGCACAAGTCAGCAACAAAAGGGAAGACCCTTCCAGGGACTAGCACTAAGGCGCAGCCGCCCGTCTCGGCAGCTGGCAGCTTCCCCAGTGAGAGCGGCCAGTTCCCAGAAGAATCGGGAGCGGTGGATGCACCGCAGCCCCCGCTGAAGGTATTGAACCGCTGCGTAGGCTGGGCTCGCTGATGGGGGGTCCGCGTCTCCGCAGGGAAGTTTGTGCGTCCATGGGGAAGTCCACCTTGTGTGCGAGGCAGTTTATAAAAGATATAAAGAAGGGCGAACGTTGCATGGTAGATGTCATGAGAATTACCGTTCACAGAGTGTGAGCTGAGGTTTGTCCTTGCTTCTACTGGCTTACATGGAAGAAGAGTTTTCCATTAAAAAAAAAAACAAACCAAAACCATTCAATGCCGTCTCATTTTGTATATCCAGCTTTGGACTCTTGTAAGGTCAAGTCAAGGGTGTGCACGGGTGGGCACTCAGCTAAGTCTTCACTCAGTCCATGGTTTAGGAGCAGTGGCATGGCTTTACCCTCATGGTGTGAGAAAGCCTTTGTCCCGTGAAAAGGGATGGGAATGTTTGGATGAAAATTTATCAGTCGGGGGTGCAAGATTTGGGCTGAAGTTTATGGAGAAAGCTATGCTCTGAATCCAATAGGTGTATCCCATCTTAGCATGTTTCGGAGCACGTGAGGAGGAAACGTGCCTTATGGGCTGGCTCCCAGGGGTGGCCCAGTCGAGATCACACCTCCGCTGACTGCCCATGGGGCGGGAGGGAGGGGGCTTTGGGGGAAACAGCCATGGCTCATCTGCCGTGCTCTGGCAATAGCGGAGATGCAGAATCGTGCTGCATCCCCGGGGTCACGGGATGCGGTGCCAGGAAAGGCGGCTCGCCCAGCGTGGCACCCGCGCTGGGACCTGTCACCAAAGCACTGCTGGCAATCACGGGCTTGTGAAGTGTCCAGCATGCGGGTAATGCTAAGTCTAAGCTGCGTTTAGCAGGGTGGCTTTCATTTGGCTGATAGGGTATTTTCATGCCTCTTCAGGAATTAGGAGTTTCAGATGAGTATGTTATACGCGCAAGACTAACTGCATACGTTTGTTAAATTTTGTAACGCAGCTGTGTTGAAATATTCTTAATTGTGAAATATACCAAGTTATTCAAGCCTGAACTGTCTTAAAGATATGAAGCAAATCAGTGAAAATAAGAGCATTTTGCAAATGTGATAAGGTGAAATGCAATTTGCGTTCAGATTCAGCTACGCTATGCAAAGTGTTCCTTAAATTTAATGTGATTGTTGTTTTAGCAATTAGCAAATTATTATTTACTACCGAGCATATTATATATTAAGTAAAAAAACCCCATCAATTAGGGGGAATAATTCTTAAATGTAAACTGTCTTTGGAGCTTGAAACTTATTTTGTTTGGCCTTGGTTGTGCATTATGTAAATTCAAAAAATTATGTAAGATACTGAGCAGTTGTGCTAAATTTTGCTGGTAGCAGCAGGAGGAGAATAGACCAGATAGATTACAATTTGTGCTGCTTTTTTAAAAGCTTTCTCGACGCTTTTAAGTCAATGGTTAGAGCGCCGTCAAATCTTTTGACGGAGTAACACATTCACACAGAAAGCCTGTTTAAAGAAAAGAAAATTACTGTAGTAGTGCTCAAATTCAGTTATCCGCCCTCAAAAGAGTTGAGAGTAATCAAATCAGACTGTAGAGGAGGTTCCAAAGCACAGGTTTTTCACAAACTTATAAAAAAATAATTACTTTTCACTCCTCCTGTCTACTGGTGTCGTTGCCATCATGAATACTCGGTAAATTGCTGGGTATTATGAAACAACTGATTTGGTCAGCAGCCTTATAAACAGCCTTATATGGTTTTGGCATGACTCTAAAACTTGGAGAAACGACGCATTCTTGGTGTTATGAAAGAGCAAAGACTAGCCTTGCATGTGCCAGTGTTGAAGCGTAGTACCGTTTTAATCTGGGCTGAGCTCTATAGGGGCAAATCTACTGTTCAGAGTGGAAGGTAGATTTTCATTGCTCGTGTAATTAATAGGCAATGTTTTTGATTAATCAGGCCACTTATCCCTTATAATTCTTTTCCAGATAACCATTACTGTGTGCAGTCAAATGGGGAGTCTTGGTATTAGCATTGCTGGTGGAAAGGGCTCATCTCCATGTAAAGACAATGATGAGGTGCATTTCATTACTCAAAATTTATCTAGTAATTGTTAGATAGAGACTAATAAGCAGATCTTTGAAGTTATTGTGTTTTGTTATTTTCTTTCTGAGGTTGTCCTCTATGTTACATCACTGTCTTTGTAATAAAGCTAACAAGGGGAAACATGGGTAACATTTCCCAAAGTAGAAGCCGGCAGTAGATTTTGATGGGGGAGCTCCTGGAGGGATGATTTTGGAGAAAAAACCTGAGGTAAACCAATTGTTTTCCAAAAACAGCCTGATGGCTGAAACACTGTTGGCTAGTTTCCACTTTCTACCTTAATTTGGGGTCACTCCCTTGGCAATCCACATGCCTCTCCCATCCCATTTGCTCATTCCCAGGAGCTAACTTGATTTGAGAGAAGTATTTCTCACATCTTCTCACTTAATTATCATTTAAATAAATCTTTGTTTCCCAGTCCGTCCCCCATGGCACAGTGTAAACAGTTAATGACTTTTGTTCATTGTTGTATGTGTCAGCCATGGAGGCTTCTTTTTTCTTTCTAATGTGCTAAGACACTTAGTTTTTATTTTCATAGAGGCAGCAGAACAACAAGTCTTGGAAATTAATTGCTTCCTGTTTGGTTTTTACATCTAAGAACAATGGAAGAAACTGTGTCAGGTCTGAAACCTGTCCTTTTGTGTTACCAGGGGATCCTGATTTCACGGCTGCCGAAAGATGGTCCAGCAGACTTGGCTGGGGTACAAGCAGCCGGAGACAGAGTGGCAGAGGTAGATGTGTGCTTTGTCAATGTAGAGCATGTTCTCTTGTAAATTATCCTTAAATCAAATCACCCAGAGTAGGGCAATTAGAGATCTAGACCTAGGCTTGCTTTAGCTTTTTAGCTACTTCCCAAACTACATGATAAAGAAATTATAATGACATTAAATTGCTGTAGTCCTTCTTATGTTCTGGTTTTCAGATCTTTGTGTTCAAAGCGCTTAACAAAATATTACTCACTTAAATGGCTGATTCCTGAAGGAAAATAATGGTCTTAGTAAGCATTATATGAGCAAAAATGCAGTTGTACTTGGTCCAAGAAGCTTTCTTATGACACTGTATTAGATTTACCAGATGAGTTCATTGCAGTTGTTACACAAAAATACAAACTAGATGAGCTTGTTTCTCCATGGTAGTTTTTTGGTTGGGAGAGAACAGCTCACAGTAGCTCCCCTGGTGGAGGCTTACAGTGCCAAGTGCCAAGGGATAAATGTGGCGCTCGGGATGCTCCACCTCAAGCCTCGTCTTTCCTAGCAGAAGCCACTCTCTTGAGCTTCTGAGGTTCCCAAGAGCAGTGGTGATCACATACAGCTTTGTGATATATATTTTTGACCTACTGTTAGGTTTCCACCTGCTGAGAAAGGCAGAATGGGAGGAGAGCCTCTACAAAATTACTTTGAGGTGAAACCGGTCCATAAATTTTTTCAGCTCTTGTTCTCTTAAACTGTTATTTATACTTGCTTAAATAAATAGTTTTTTACTCCAGCACACTCCTTGTTGAATTAAGGTAGGATAGAGCAAGCAATATTGTATGTCTATTAAGTTGCCAGGAATAAGGATACAACCTATATCAGCCAAAGACAAATTAACGATAAATTAATCTACTAATTTTGTAAAGCTATGCTATAGGCTTATTAATAGCGGACTGTGCTCCACAATCCACACGTGGAAGTTAGCTTAACATTTTTAAAAAGGTTAATTACAGATAATTATCTGTATCATTTTACCTTTTTTCTTTTATGAAAGGGTTATCCTTATCTAATTTTTGTCTTTTAACAGATGTGAGAGAATTTAAATAATTCTTTACATATTTCACATTATGAGATCATCAGGGAAAAAAGAATCAGGATTTTTAGTTGCAGTACCGTTAACTTCTGAACAGAATTTCTGGTAAAGTCAGTATCTTAAAAATCAATCACTTTGCTCAGGTTCCTCCATGAAGCTATAAATCATTCTTATTTTGGGGGCTATTTGAAATATACTGTCTACTAATGTCTGTTCATTTAATGAATACTGAAACAAGTTAAAGACAGAAGAAATTTCTGTTCCATACTGTTCTGTTCCGCTGCTGTTATCCTACAAATAGTTAAGATTTCTCTGTCTTCCACAAGATGGCAGAATCATTCATGTATTTAAAGAACATAGAAAAAAAAAATTCTGCTTTTTGTGTGTGTGGGAGATGAGAAGGAATTGATGCATTCAGGTGTGCTATAGGACTCCTAATGTTTTGACCACAGGACTAATCTGTGTACAAATAACCAGCATTTTTCTCTTGTTACAACTTCTTATTCTTGAACTGACCATTTCAACAGTTCACATATACAGTGTGTTTGTCAAAACCAGCAAGAATTGCAATTTTATTTCCTTTCGTTGTCCAGCCACATATAACGATAGGGCCAGGCGTTTGTATGCTAACCTGAGAGGGAGGGAATTGCTCTTCTCAAACAGCATTCAGAATAAAAATATGTATTTCTGCTGCTTTGTTTTTAAAGGCATCCGTCATTTCAGAACCCGATGCCCTTGATGCTGGTCCTACTGAAGCTTCATCCAAGGGCAGCCCCTTCCCAGCAGTAAATCACATCATAACAGTAAGTCAGATGTCCCCCGTGAGTAACAAACCATGCTTAGCTATGTCCTCTGTGTTGTCTGTTGTTAGTGCTAGTAAGGATGGTAAAGACCGGCACAAAACTTGTGAGTAGCTGTGTAAAAGGAGAAGACGTACCAAAGATCAGTGACCCCACCATGTGTTTACTTGGCTGTCACTGCAGCTGGGACGTGGATTCTGGAAGAGCTCAGCTCCTGGATAAGCACCAGTGTAGCAGTCCAGAGCTTTTGAAACGTTCGGTTTGGGGACTTTAAGGGTGGCGTCCATTCCCTCCAGCTGGAGTATTTATTCTGTTGTCTGGACTCCCTCTCGAGCTAATGGAAAGAACAGCATCTCCAGGGTGCCTCTTTTAGGAGGAAGAGATTGAGCTGCTACCTGGAGGTGACCATTTTTATCTTTTGACTGGAGGGGGAACTTGCATGACGGGCTGAGACTGCATGCCCATATTTTAGGTGACTGATGTCAGACAAGATTAAGCCTACCACACATCACACGAGGAAATGGCTGAGCCCACAGGGTGCCTTTTAGAAATCAGATCCACTTTTGTGAACTTCTGTAAAAAAATTCAACTCTCTGAAGACCTACCGCAATCACGGTCATCTGCCTGCACACCTGAAATTATGGCTTTGCTCAGAAGATACAATAAGATCAGGGTATCTGACTGATCAAGGCCAAAAAGCATCCTACTTGTATTAAGCCTGAAGTACCAGGAAGCAACAAATGTTTCTCCTGCAGCAAACGCCAGAGGAATGCTTTGATTCCTCTTCTTCCAACCTTTTTTATCGTCTTCCAGGAATACCACTCGCAAGCCAGCTAGTGGCAAAGTTCATCTACTATATAAAAGCCTATAATCAAAGATCACATTCAATTTTTATTAACCATTCACATTTTTTTTTAATAATGTGATTTGTTAGTTGACTGAAAAATAAGCAAATAGACCATGGAAACCTAGTTTCCTCTCATTTCCTATGTGGATTACTATTTAAGAAGGGTTGGGCTTAAGCTGCAGCTTTTGTCTATGAGATGGACGAATAAAGGTTTTCTCTTCTATTCAGTTGCTTAAGGAAACTTATTTTAAGGCCTCTGGTCTCCAGCATCACCTTGTGAAACATTTAGACCAGTTTTATTTTCCAGCTGAAAATGCCTCCATTGATTTTTTTTTTTTTTTTTTTTTTTTTTTGTCCAGCTCTACTTGGTGGCTGTTTTTTACGGTGTTAACCCACATTGCAGGAAACACAAGGCTTCCTGTTGGAGGAGCCACTGTTAAAAGTGTTGATTCACACATTGCTAGTGGCCTGGATCTGTTGCAGTACTATCTGACTTTTAGTGTTTTTGGCCAAAAAGAGTAAATTACTATTTTTTATGTTGTATGCCTCTTGGAAAAATAATGCTTGCCTCTAAAGAAGTTCTTCAGCTGCAAGGAGGGGAGGAGGCAGATTAGTCCAAGCACGGTGCACAGAGGGAGTCAAGTGGCTGAATATGTTCCAGGTGTCAAAAGTAGCTAATGTGCAAGTTCTTTTGTGGAGAAGCATTTGTATTTCTGTTGTGGGTTTTTTTGTTTTTGTGGTTTTGTGTTTGGTTTTGGTTTGGTTTTTTTTTTTTGAATCAAAATCTTTGTGCTGTAGCAAATTGTGTATGCTATTGCCTTTAACCTAGAGCAACATTTGTCAGTCTTCGGGATTATTGGCTTTTGAGGAGTATCCTGCTGGCCGGGGAACTGGTCAGTATCTTGTCTACTCTCTTGCTGGGTTTACTCTGGTGAAGTTCCTCTTATTCCTCAGTAACTATCTAATCTGAAAAACATGTACAGCTTGGCATCTTATGGAGGATATGCTTTGCAAGTTGAGATAAGCAGATGGCGGTAGGACCTTAATACGGAACCTTCTTTGCTAGGAATCTAGAAAGGTTCGTTTCCTTCATATTGCTGATGAGGTTTCAAGAGTTGAGTGCATCTACATCAAGGGAGGGAAGGAGAGAAGCATGGTGTCAAAGCAGCCAAAGGCTCCTATTCTTCCTGCAAAAGCTGCGTTATGTGTTGGATGGTGCACGTCCTCCTTCTCCCTCTCTTCCATGTCATCGCTGCTTCCCGCCCTGCAGCAGACTCTGTCTTCATCTATTTATTTCTCTTGAATTTTTGTAAACATCCTCTTTGCATGTACTATCTGTGATAATATTTGTCTCTTACTTGCTAGCCATAGCCCTCTAGCCATGTCTTGCCGTCGCCCATCCCGTCTCCGAGCCTGGTGCTCTGACATTACAAAGGCTGATGACGCTGCCAGATTCAGGTTTTCTCTCTGTTCTCCATGGACCCGGTTGCTTTAACTTCTTCTAAAAGGCTCATTTGAATTGTTAACTCATCCAGCCAAACTCAATTTCAAACCCTTTGTGCCAGCTTTAAGATTTCATGGCAGTGTGAATGACCAGTAATTAATTGGACAAACAATTAGAAGTTCTTTCACTCTGAGTCATTGTTTTGCAAAGGAAAAATGAGCATTGCCCTTGGTTTTAATGATGATTGAGTATTTCATTGAAATGTAGAGGCCCCAGAACTTTGATTACAATTAGATCCTTCTTTATTTACTGTATTTTATAGACTTGTCTCAATTATGCTAATCACACCTCAAAAATATGGAATCTGCTTATTTTAATTTTTTTAATACATATAGATCAAAATAAAAATATTTTAATTGAACTGAAACCAAGTCTTTGAATTTTAAAATGGTAACCTTAAAACGAGGGTATCTGTGTAAAGATGTGCATCAAAATATAACAGATTAGAGCCGCAACTGATGTGGCTTTCTACATGCAGGCTGTGTGTAAAATACTGCATGTCTAACTATGAGGGGAAAGAAAACCAGGAATACAAACATTGCCAGTAGTGCTCCATGCTGACTTTAACAGAAGGAACTTTAACTTGGATTCTGGAGGCTCTGTTTCCAGTTCTCTCTGTTTTCTGTCTTCTGTCCTCTGCTCCTTGTTTCCTACTCATCCTCTCAAACGCAGAACCAGCTCTGCACATTCCTTCTCCGTCAAAAATATTTTCGTTCAAGCTCTGACTGAAATTCCCAATGGATTTTGTCTGACTGAAAGGAGAGTGTTGTCAGGTTTCAGCATTTCCGATCACTTCATGACGTGCATCATTGTGTTGTCTTCTTTGATCCATTTTTGGGGCTACCGACATCATAAGGCTAGTAGCTACTTTCTAATTAATATCAGCTCTCTTAAATATTTTAATCTAGTATTTCGCTTTAATTCTTGCCATATTATTTTATTTAATTGTATGCCTTTTCCCTGGGAATTTCCTCAATTAGATTTTTTCATATAGTTTATCAGGTATACAAGTGTCACTTGTATCAAGGGTATTCAAGGAAGTTTGAAGTAAGGCTTATCAATTAAAAGTGATTGTGTACAAGAAACTTAGAAGTGTCGGAAAAATCTGAAGAACTTTTTCAAGCTAAAAAAGCCAGATGTTTTGGTTGCTTTCTTAAAAATGCAGAGATACCAAATGTTCCTAAATATGGTAAGAGAACAGAAAACTTCAGTGTGCTAGAACCTGTGATGTACATCAAAGTGAAATGCTCCTGTGCCTGCAGAAAGTGAATATACCGTGTGCCCACGATGCGTAGGTTGCTCGTTTTCTGCCTTTCTCCCACATCGTTTAGATGCAGGTCATGAGAAACCTTACATGGATGAGCAGATCTATCTTCTTCATTTCTAGCTGATATAGAATTTCCAGGAAAAAGTCTTGGTGCACTTACACCAGTTAAAAATCTTCAGAAATCGAAGTAGCAAACATTTTCTTCCTTCATCTGAGCAGGTTAGTTCTAGCCATATCAGAAAATCGTAATCATATAACTTAAACATAATAAAACTTATTTCATGTTTCTTAGTCATTGTCTTACTTTTTTTAATTTTTCTTTTAATTTTAAAAGCGAAACCAGTAGAATGCTCAGGTCAGAAAAGCACTATAAAAGACGACAACTGAAGTGGGGTTCAGAGTGTCCCTGTCATCATCAAAGACAGATTTCTTCTGAAACTCATTTCAAACAACGAAGACCTTGCTCACTGTGTTTGATTGACCTGTTCCCATAACACCGTATGACCCAATATTTCAGTCTTCAAGGTTGTTTGTTTGGTTTTGGTTTTGTTTTTGTTTTTAATAAAGAACTGCTTTATCTCTTCTCCAAAACATTTTCGTGGTTCTTAATCTTGTCAGGTAAGGTTATCATTTTTTTATTCTGAGGAGGTAAGTTGGTTTCAGAAGTCAGGAGCCTGGCTCCTCCCTGCCTTGCATCTAGTGCAGGTTTACACGCTTGTGAAGAAGCCCCTGCGCAGCCTTGTTGGCTTTGCTAACCCTGTCCTCATCCTGTGAGCTTCAGCCCAGTGTGAGCACCCGTCTGCCATGATTCTCCTTCTCCATTTCATCTGCTGCCTTGGTTCCGCTTTTATCTAAGTAACTGAGTGCTTCAGAGTCAGGATGAAAGACAAAAGGTGTGTGGTATAGGCACTGTATTTATCTCCCTAGTGTAGTGGTTAGCGAACTTATTTTGTGAATTTGGGGTTAAGTTCCTACTCCAAACAAATGCTTCTGTTTGCACAGCCTGTCTTTGATCCTCTCTTCCTTTTAAGTAGTTTTCTCATAGGACTCGGTCAGAATTAACTCACTTCCAACTTTAAAATCTTGGATGTTGCAGAGCTTGTAATTAACAATGCTAATAGGAAAAACCTTTACAAAATAAAAGTTATTCATTGATCTTTTCAAGATACCATATTCAAATACCTTGAAGCTAACGAAAAAAAAAATCTACAAAGTAAACCCACTGTACGGTAGACCATGTAAGCACTGCAAACAATATAAGCAAAAAGAGACAGGTAGACTTAAGCAGGGCACCTGGAATCATGCTGTAGGACACAGCATGCTATTTGAGAATAAAAGAGGATAAATATTTGAACAACCACAGTGATACAAGTGATCGGCATCATCTCCCCTTGTGAAAGGTGTCTTCGTGGAGTGTGGGAATCCGTCAGGGGCGAGGCTGTTCAGGAATGACCGCTGCATTTCACAGGAGCAAGGAGCTTTCTTCAAAATCAAAGGATTGGTAACTTGGGCCACGGGTAGCATAGCTTATGGGGCAGTACCTTTTAATTTTCTTCAATCTTTTTATAACATCAGGCCATAAATGTTTATACAGAAAGCACTCAAATGAAAATCTGTGTATCAGGTTCCAGTGTCAAGAAAGTCATTATCCAATGGTACATTAGGAAATGAAAGAAGTGGAGCAAGGACCGTTTCCGTAAGCAGCCTGAAGCATATAAAAGCCTTTTGTGTCCAAGATGCAATGGAAATTGTCTTTCATTTTTGTCTGTTGCAAAATGCAATGGTGAGTTTGACTGACATCCACCTCCTTTGCCTTGTGCATGTCCCTCGGGAGGCACTGAACTGCCCAATAGGAAGGACAGAAAGGAGCTTCACTCTACATGCGATATGCCCAGACGGTATATATACTACACACTAGGAGACAGATGAAACTTTCAGGGTGTTCTCTTGCTATCCCAATAACAAGTGGAGAAAATACCCAGTTGTAAACCTGGCCTCTAAAAGATACCAATCTCCAGAAAATGCCCACAGAGGAAATTGTGGGAGAAAGCACCTGTAACAGCTCGTCTGGTGCATTGATCCTGCAGTAAATCACGCTGAGCTGAATTAGATTTCAGAGCAGATCACCAGGCACAGTGTGGGAAGAGCAACAAGCTCGGGCAAGAGGGACGGGCTGGTGGGGTAGCCCCTGCTCAGAGCCCCCACCAGGCTGATGCAAGCACAACTGAGGCAGCGCGTTCAAAAATACGGTGCCAAAACTCAGGCACAAGTCATTGTCAGTGCTCGAGAGCAGCGTGGCTGCTCCAGACATAAGGATGAACTGAATTATGTGCTCCCCTCTGCCAACCCGGAGCAGCAACAGGTGCTGTCCCAGAGGCCGCCCTGCTTTCCTTGTGAAGAGGTCTTCTGCTGCCCTGCGTAACGAGGTGCTTCCACAGTGCCTGTGGATGGATTTGTCTTCCCCATGATGCAGAAGAGGTTTATAGCTCTCTCTCCATCTGACTTGACAACTTCTGGAGTTTAACTGCAGGCCTTGAAAGAGGTGAAATAGCTCTGTAACACACGGGGGAAAGCGATGCAGCCAGGGATTTCCAAGACCTGGAGCGCTGAGGGCGCTCCATGAAACACGTGCCAGTGAAAACGTTCCTGATAACAACGCTACATGACAAGAAGCTTTGTTGAATGCCTGGACGGGGTTTGCAAATTTGTAGGGTTTCGTACGTGCGGCCATGTGCTAGGTGGTCTTTGTGGTGCCCCCTTGCCCCCTGCCCCAGCCGCCTTCCCCACCGCACCCTGGCTGCCCAGACCACTTCTGCCTGGCGGTGAGATTGCTTACGGGCAGTAAATTCACAAGGAACTAATTAGATCTTTTTCTGCCTCTCTGACTTGTATGTCCTTGTATGTTTTCTCTTGGGGAGAAAGCTGCTTTTATCCATTGTCTCTATCTTCAGGAGCAAAGCATCACATTGCTTTAATTAAAAAAAGCCACCAGATGCCAGTTTTCTCTGAACCGTGCAGCAGTTGATCAGCCCATTCTCTGCGGTTCTTGGTGGATACATTTTGGCATCTTCTTTTTAAAACCATTATTTAAAAATCCAGCTGTGTAACATTTTTTAGGTGTGACTAAATGCCCTTCTTCATTCCAAATTTGATTTAGGCAGTTTCTTTTATGAACACAGTCATTATCAAGTGCAACCTTTTGCATCTAGCAAAGGCGTGTTTTCAAAGTTTAGCGAGAAGCCTGAATTTCTTATTGTTCAAGTTTAAAATACTATTGTCATCACCAGCGATGACAAAAAAGGTAAAATTAAGATTGAAAGCAGAAAATGATTCATGAGGTTTATGCAAACCTCTACAAATGCTCTCAGCTTGGTAGATTATTTCTTTTCCCCTCTTTCCACCGGCTGAAGCGTACCAGCCTTAGCACTGCTGTCAGTGAAGATCAGCTGTTAAGTCAAATTTCAAAAATATGTAGTATTTAGACATACGGAGTTGATCTAGGCAGGATTCCCTATTAGAGGTGTTTTCTAGCTGAGGAATATTTTCTTTAAAGAGTGATCTGTTCGAACTAGGGTTAAAAGTATGTCTGGTTTTCTTCCAAAAGGCCAAAATCCAAATCCTTTTCCTCTGCTCCTATTCTTTCAAACTTGGGCTTTTCATGTGTCGTGTCGTCTTCTGATTCGTAGCCTCTCTCCCCGGCGGCTGGCCATGCTCTCAGCCTTGCTCTCAGCCATGCTTTGCCCTGTCGTTGCTGGTTACGCCTTTCCTGTGAAGTTTGGGCTTTAGCCGTGACTCTTGCCTTGAGAGCTTTCTTCTTCTGCTAAGATTGGAGTATGGACCTGTGAGAGGGGAGGTCAGGGGAAAAGGAAGGCTTATGAAGGGGAAAAAAGATGATGGGGTTTGTTCTATTTGGGTTTGGTTTTGAAAAGGTTATAAAAAGCCATAATAAACTGACAGTTCTGTAACCTTTTGGACAAACCTTTTTATTAGAAGGGGAAAAGGAAAGCATATGTGTACAACTGGAAGTTAAAAATTATTGCACGTTAACGTGATGGCAGGACATCTCATTTATCATGCTTTAAGAAGATGCTTTTGACTGAAGTGTCGTAGCTAGTTGTGATTTTGTTCCTATCCTGTTTCAATATGAAAGAATTTTTGCAGGCAAGACTGCAGCTGAACTGCCCCAGGGTATTTAGACTGGTTTGTTTTACTGCTTGTTGCAGTGGACTATGAGTCCCACGTCTTTGCTTCAGCTGAAGGACTCCAACATTCAAGGGAGGGTGGTAATTCCGCTAAATAAGAGTATCTGAAATAATTTGATTTTTAGCTATGCCTGATTTAAACAAAAAATCACAAAGTGACTCTTTATAGTTTCCGAAGTCTTAATGTTTTTGTTGAAAAAGCATAAGAAAGATGCAAACAAGGTAGTGAAATTCCCGTAGTGAACACACTGGTTTTAGAATCATAGAATGTGTTGGGTTGGAAGGGACCTTTAAAGGTCATCTAGTCCAACCCCCCTGCAGTAAGCAGGGACACCTTCAACTAGATCAGGTTGCTCAGAGCCTCATCAAGGCTGGCCTTGCATGTCTCCAGGGATGGGGCCTCCACCACCTCTCTGGGCAACCTGGGCCAGTGTCTCACCACCCTCATTGTAAAGAACTTCTCCCTAATGTCTAATCTAAACCTGCCCTGCTCTAGTTTAAAACCATTGCCCCTTGTCCTATCACTACATGCCCTTGCAAACAGCCCCTCCCCAGCTTTCTTGTAGGCCCCCTTCAGGTACTGGAAAGCTGCTATAAGGTGTCCCCAGAGCCTTCTCTTCTCCAGGCTGAACAACCCCAACTCTCTCAGCCTGTCTTCATAGCAGAGGTGCTCCAGCCCTCGGATCATCTTTGTGGCCCTCCTCTGAACCTGCTCCAACAGATCCATGTCCTTCTTGTGCTGAGGGCTCCAGAGCTGATGCAGTACTCCAGGTGGGGTCTCACGAGAGCAGAGTAGAGGGGCAGAATCCCCTCTCTGGATCTGCTGGCCTCGCTTCTTTTGATGCAGCCCAGGACGCGATTGGCCTTCTGGGCTGCGAGTGCACATTGTTGGCTCATGTCCAGCTTTTCATCCACCAGTATCCCCAAGTCCTTTTCCGCAGGGCTGCTCTCTATCACGTCATCCCCCAGCCTGTATTGATAACGAGGATTGTCCTGACCCAAGTGCAGGACCTTGCACTTGGCCTTGTTGCAGTTCATAAGGTTTGCTCGGGCCCACCTCTCTAGGGCTCACCTCTCTTTTGGTACGCTCAGGCCCACCTCTCTTCTGCTGACCTCTCGCCTGTCCTTTGTGACGTTTACTTTTTAGGCACTGAAAATATAATTTCAGGGGAAAAAAGGAAAATAGTAATCTGCTCCAAATGATTAATCATACATTTTTCTGAAAAGGTATTCTACATTTTTTGATGGTTTGGGTTTGGCTGGTACTTCAGGTATTATTTCAGTAATGAACGCATGATGATGGAAGGTGAGTAGGAAGACTTTGCGATTTCAACAGAAATATTTTAAACAAGTTCAGGCACTATTCAGTAAAACAGTGGAATAATGCAGGGTCCTGGATAATCTGTCCTCCTACACCAGGATCAGCTTCTTCTGAAGAGTTACTGGTAGAAGATGGTAATTCCACACCTTCTCACATGCCTTAGGCAAGCAATTTGAACTCAGCTGCCCATGCTGGAAAGCTTTTCCTTGTTTCTGTCCTAAATGTCTCTGTCTTGCCCTGCCTGTGATGGACAGTGGAAATAGTTTGCTTCCTCTTTGTTGTGACATTTTTTTGCACATGAAATCTGTTTTCCTGTCTTCCCTCAGTTGTGATGCACCAGGAAATGTATGTTCAAATATGAATACTAAAGAAAAGCTCCAAGAGCAAAGCTTGCCTATTAATAGGGTGAAGCTGCAGTCAATGAAGATAAGCACGTAAACCTGAAAGCAAGGGTAAAATTCCCCTGGGATTCTGTGAAGAGAAGCACTGGGTTTGAGAAAGGGATTAAACAGAAGATAATACAAGTTTAGAGTTGTGGAATTTTGTTACTTTGTTGGTTTTTTTTAAAAAAAACCCAAAACTGGAAGAGGAAAGGAAGCTGATAAAGCTTAGACTGTGATTTTCCTGGGGGCAGGGTGAATGTGAAGGCAGTAATGGAGGGTGCTGGCTTCCCAGGGGCTAGGTAGGTAGGTGAAGATGGAAAGGCTGCTATGGTTAGAACTATCATGTGTATTTCTTATGTCCATTTTGTGTTGGTTTTTTTTTTTTTTTACAGGAGATTAATTGATAACTTTTGATGCTAAGAGAGAGAAAGTAGACGCCCGAGTCTCTTTTTGCTGAATTAGGTTGTGGACAAATGCATAATCTGTTACTTAATTTGGTTTGCTTTCTATTTGCGCTTGTGTCGGTGGCACAATCCACAACCAAGAGTTGTGTTGTCGTTGGTACCTACAGTTCAGCTGTGAGGAAATCAAGGCTCCTCCCCACCCTGTCGGGGAGGCGGGCATGGAGCAGGACGGTTTGCCACTGAGGAAGGAGCGATGGTGGGTTTGGGGACAGCAGGAGTGGGTCTGGGGACAGCAGCGGTATGGGTTCACATGGGGTGTCAGAGGGGGAGTGGGCAGGGAGATGTGCAGAAAGCAGAGGGACAGAGGACATGTCTGTGCTTGGACCAGATAATTTGATTTGTTAGAGAAACTCAGCAGTGTATCTCTGAATCAGCATGGGTGGGTGTATGTGTGAGCTTTCACCTGCCTGGAGAGGATACGGCAGTGCTGCTGTGGATCAGAGCTGAGCTTGCTCTCCTCTCGGGAGAGCAGGTTTCCAGCCTTGGCAGCGCTTCTGGGCCAAGAAGACGTTCACGTTCAGCCTCCGCTGTAGAAAGTTGGTCGGTCGTCTAGTGCCGGTTCCTATTTCTCTGCGGCAGCTTGAAAGATTAGATGAAAGGCTTCCCCCCACACCACTTATTTCATGGAGGCGGTTGATACACTTGCTGTGGAAATATTGGACCAGCGTGAACCGCTGGGCAGGTGGTTGAATAACGGGGAGCCCAACCGGGGACGTTGGTAGGAAAGTGGCGGTGCCGGCGGGGAGGGGGTGTCCTCCAGAGGCTCCACCTCAGCTCAGGCGCTAGAGGTGTGCAGGCTTTCAGACCGTGGGCATAGGAGAACAAACAGGGTGTGTCATCAAGGAAATGAGATGAGTTTTCGGGAATGTTGTGAAAGCCTAACTACAGCTTGCAGCATGTTGAACAAACAGCGAGAGATGCAACAGAGTATTCGTGCTGGAATGAAGCATCCTGTGGGACTTGTTCCTCTGGCAATATTGTTACAATCTCAGATTTATGTTTCTTTCAGATGTAGGTAATTAATTAAAAAAGAATGACTGTTTTTTGGGGGATAATTAAAATGAACAATGGTCTCTAAAATAAGGAGTATTTCAGAGTGCCTAACAAAAAAAAACAAAACCAAAACGTCTCCAAAGGACCTTTGTGCCAAATCAAAACTCTGAGTGCGTATATTTAGGAGTGGTGGTGGAGTGGAACAATTCACAAGAACTTCATGTTATTAGTTTCAATTTTTAGGGTGATGCCTCACCAACAGCTAGATTATTTTTGTTCTGTGTCATTGATTGAATTTACTTTGTGATTGTAAGACCTACTCCCATCATAATATTGGAAAGATAATATGCAGGAATCAGGTTTCAGAAGTCACGAAATGTTTGAAGAAAAGCTTTATTAGAGAACCGTGTTTGATTCCTTGCAAGTGGGATCGCTGGGGAGTAGAAACCATGCTGATAAAGAGTATTTCAATAACTGACATTCAAAATGGCTAAGGGCTACTCTTCAAAAGGAAAAAGAAGCACTGGAAACTCTTCCTTCAGACTCGCTTATGCAGTACATGCCTGGTCTTGGGGAAATGTGCACACGTCGATTTTCAAGCGGAACCAGCACACAAAGAAAGCTCTTCCCTAAGCTTTGAACAGACAACTCAATGAAATGCAAAGCTTGGTCCTGGCTATTTCTGCAAGTGACTTCGGATAGGGCATAGAACTCGGCACCAGTTTTTGAGGTGGCACAATTTCAATACCTGACCCAGTACACCACCACACGCGCACAAAGGATGTGCATTTGCTGTAGCACAAAGCAGTCGTCTGCTGGCTATTGCTAAGAGAGCAACATCTTTCATCAATCAACAGAGCCAAGAGAAACACCCAGTGTGCGGAAAGCTTATAAATGCTGTCAGGTGTGCATAGCAGAAGCAAATCTTCCCGGCAGTTGTGAGCTTGGCCAATACTTCTGATTTATATAGCCTATTTAAAGCTTCCAGAAATGTGTCCTTAGTATAAGCAAAAGGAAAATAATAATAAAAAAATATATAATCGGGCATTCAGGACACCAGGGAACATAACTAAATTTATACCTGGTTTTAAAATTGGTTTACGGCTATCATGGGTGAGACTCAACTCCGGACTGACACCTGCAATTTGGTATCTGCGTGGAGTGAGCCTCCTGTGAGCCAGGGGGGTGCCAGGGCCCCCATCGTCGGTGGGGTCAGAGCTAATGCAGTCGGTGGAGCCTGGGCAATAATTAATTTGACATCAGCGCAGACACCTACCAGCTGGCTAGCTGAATAGCCACGAATAGCGTCTATGTGCTTATGTCATCTCCTAGGTCAAATAATATGCAGTAAGGAAATAATCTATAACCAATTGAACTGTGTGGTGTCAATATTAAACATTCTTATAAAGTGAAGAAATGAACAAAGTAGATAATAAATATGAAATACTGCCTTTCTTGAAATGTTTCAGACTGTTGGTAAGATGGACATTTTATTTATTACACATTATTGTATTACCTACTTGTTAGATATATCAGCTTACTGTTGTGTGTGTTTTCATTGCATGTTAAACTTTTTTGGAAAACTAGTAAAAAAAGCAGGATGACTTTGTACATCAAAGTTAAATCTGTAATGATCCACTCATTGATACAAACCATTACTGATACATTATTTGGCTATACATGAAGAACCTGACATTCTTCTGTTTTCTCAGTTACAGCATTTAAATTAATTTTAAAGCATTACAATATGGTTCTCAAAGAACACAAAGTTCTTGGCCAAAAAATTGATATGATTCAGATCCATGTATGCATATTTATTAACTAATGAATTTACACATTGATATTTCGTCTTAATGTTTCCCTTAAATATATTTTGTCAGTAAAAAAGCCAAAATATGTAATTTTTCAAAGCTCAATAATGTATAGCCTTATGATCCTTAATTAATCCTTTATTGCTTTCAGGTGCATGAATTTAATGAATAGTGAAGTTAAATAACAGTAGATGTGTATTTTTCATATTTACTTGTCTTTATATTTTAAAGATCTTTTTGTCTTTTTTTTTCTTTTTTCCCCATGAAAATCTTTTTCTTATTTGTTTTTTTAGTTAGCTAATGAAAGGAAAAGGCAATTTATCTCAGTTTTGCTTTAATTATCACTGCAATTTTTGGCATAGAACAGTTCGCCTGTCAGGAGGCCCTGTGGTGTTACGTCTCTCGCATGTTTTTCTCATCACCTGCTTCCCCTGTACCTTTAAAATATCCCCTTGAAACACTTCCCTGCTCTCGATCTGACTCTTTTCTCTGCAATCTTTTGCATCTTGCTGAAGATACCTCGGATAATCCTCACGCGCCCTTCCACTTCCGACGAAGACACCGACCAGTTGCCCCCAGACCCAGATGACTTTGAGCCCGAGGAACCCGACAGCGCAGGCGGCCGTGCCTATTCGGACTGTCTGAACAGTGCTTTTTATCCTCCCTAATAAAGTACTTTTCTGGAAAGAGTTCGCCGGTGGTTTTCTTTCCCATTGTTCGATTACATTTAATGTAGTACTTGAACTGCTATGCCTTATTTGTAGGGAAAACCGTGACACGGAGGTTGGATTTGAGCTGGGGGAGCAGAACCCGCATTTGTATTTCTTTGCCTTGAACTTTCCTTCGGCCAGAACTCGTGCGCTTGAAACAAAATGCGCTGGGGGAGGTTATGTGAATGTCACCACGTGTTTCAATAGCCACTTGTAAGGGCGTCCTACAGCACCTAAATGCAACGGTGAAAAGAGCAGGTGATTTTTATTCAGAAGGTACTTTACCCTTTTGTAAACACGCTGAAAACAATGGTATAGTTTGTTGTTTTTTTGTTTTTTTTTTTAAATCTTGTGTCCCTGTTTTGTCTATATAGCTCACCCTTTTGTCTGTCCCCAGGTTCCTTTGAATTGTCCCTTTTAATGTTGTTTTCTAGGAGAATAAAAAGTCCTTTTCTGTCTTTTAAATAGTGCTGTTTTTTTTCTCTGCAGAGAAACGTTATTTCCATTGGAATTCTGTATCTCATTCTAGCGTAATAAAGAACAGTTTCTCCAGGTATGTCAGTAATGCCAACGTAAACCAGATTTGAAGGGGACCTGTAAGTTACATCTTATTAGATCTAAATGCAGGAGGCGTCTTATGCAACTGTGCACCCACGAGTGAACTGAGAAGCAATTTCTTACGCTTGAGGAACTGTCTGAGACCTTTTTATTTCTTCTCCTGACTTGCATATAAGCAGACACCTTAAATTTGCCTTACTGCGATATACCAGTATTTCATGTGCATATATATGTGTGTGTGTGTATGAGGTAAGCATTTAAGAGCAAATATTCTTGTACAACAGTGTCCAATCCTTTAATTCTCTTCACCGCTATTCAGGTTTCTCGTGCATTTTGAGGTGCTTAAGAAGAACCTTTTGGGATTGATCTTTATTTGGGCTTCCATGGTGCTGCCTTAACCCGGAGGTGGGGTCTGGCCCTGCTAAACTGGGATGTCATGACTTTTTTTTTTCGTGTGCATTGATGCTTTTTATAATGTAAGTACAGTTTCTTTTCCTGTAAATATAATATAGCACAACTCAGTGACCTGGTAAATCCTCATCTTTTATTCACATTCTGAAAGGTTTCTCAGGTGACTGTTCATATATGACTTGAATGAATGCTGGTAGCTGGCTTTTCAGGAATTAGGAAGTTACCAGGAGAGTATGGCTGTCACAGAGTGAGAACAATATCTCCTACTGATAAAAGGGATATTTTATTTTGAAAAAATAGGCTTGCAATAGCACTATGGTATCAAGATTTCTCTTGACTCTCATCTGCATCCACTGTGGCTGTTTCATAATCTTGTACATCAGTATTTTAATTGAAGATGATTTATCGGTAATAGGAATATTAAACTAATTTTCATTCATTTGCAAAATGAACATTACTTTAGAATCTGCTATGGCTTTAATAATTAAGACTGCATTATGTGCATAAACATCGCCATTTGAATTAGCTTAAATGATGTTGATAAATGAAATTATATTTTAAAGTATTTGCTTCCCATCCCTTCTCTTCCCCCAAAATAAACAGGGTTCTTCCACCATGACTTAATGTATGACGAATGCATGTTGCAAAAATGTCATCAGGCTCAGAACCCGTAAACGCTTTGGCAATCCAGCTAGTAATATATGGTTTATTATTGCTTTATTATGTCTTACTAGGTGGCAGAAAAAGTGAACTCATTCTGCTGTTGTAAACCAGCCCTGGGCTGCAGAATAAATGGTAGTTGAGAGTTAGTGAAATAAAGCAGGAGTTCTGTTGAGAACTCTGTATTTTCATTCTTTTTCCTCCTCATGCACAAGTGTGTGTTTTAGATTCTTCATTCGGTCTTGGAAGTCAAAACGTTTGCTATCAAAATTACATGCTCTTAAGCAAATGCTGTCAGCATTCAGCTAACTTTTAAACACTTGGATCTTTATCTGTCCATCTCAACTGGATTTGTTTTCAAGGCAAATTTCCTATTGCAGCGTAGGGAATTTTGCTGTGGGTATAAACTTACGGTGATAACACTCTCTATGGAAAAAATTGAACGTACATTGACAAATGAACCCAAAGAGTTTCGTAAATGGACATGCAACTCTACAAAATGTAGCAATCAAAGCCTCTGCCACACATTTATTCAGGCTTCGCTTAAGCCAAAAAATGCTGGGTCAGGCGATTACGTTTCATTTTTGTTCTGCAAAAGAGAGGCGGAGGTGGAGGTTGGATGCTGGTGTCCTTATCAGTATTGAGTAATATCTCTCTTAAGGTTTGGTGTTTGATAAGAGTGGGCAGAGACAGAAGGTGGAAAAGGCGGGATGGGAGTTGGTCTGTTAATGACAGCTCATATCCTGTGCTCCTGCTGGCCTGGGAGGTGCCTAGAAAAAGCCCAGTGTCTGACTACGGAGCCTTTTCCCTGGGGAACTTCTGGCTTCTCCTCATTCCCAGCTGCCACAGCAGTTAAAAGATACATAAGAAGGTATTTAATGCTTTCCTAATGTATTTCGTTAGTCACCTCTCATCATTGCCACGTCCATCCTTGTGGAGGAAAACAAGGAAAACATTACCACTGAATATGGGAGGGAAGATTTTTTTTTTTGTGATACATCTACTGAAATAAACTTTACAGCCTGACATGATTTGGTTTGCTGGGATATAGCAGTAATATTGAGGGACATCGTGTGTATATGGCTGAAACAATGGACATCCAACAGAAGAGAGGTCAGTTCTTCCGCTGCCGTCTGTACACCTGGAAGTGTACAGACACCTTGTCCTGTGGGACCTTGCCAGCACAAGGATAGTCCACTTTTTAACACAATTGACTTGAAAGACCCATGAGGAGAAGAAAGCACTTACAGCTTCCATGGACTGCTTTGTCAGGGGAGGCTCAGCGCTCTCGTAATCAGTTTACTGTAATGTTGAAATAACCTTCCTTGTTTTTATCCTCGAATGTATTCAAACTTGCCCCTTTGGAGAAAATCTGCTATGGAGCCTTCTGCTCCCTGTACCCGACATGTAGGGCTCTGCTCCCTCACATGCAAAGCAGGGACTGGCGGTGCCCGTGGTGTTTCCCTTTTTCCACGCCTGCTCCCTCCTGCTCCGGGAGTGTTTGCGGAGCCAGTGGGGTGGACCAGGGAGCGACAGCAGCAGCTGCCGGGTGTCGCAGCAGGAATGCGGACCCACCTCTCCTAAGGATCAGCTTCCCGCCCTCGGCTCCCTCCGCTTGGAAGGTAAGCCTGCTCCGTATACAGCTCCGGCGTGCTTTTCGTTTCAGTGAGGAACATGCCATGAAATACCAGCTGGAAACGCTGCCGAGGTCCTGACGTTTCCAGGCATGTGCATGTGACCTTGGGTGGACGTGCCGGAGTAACGTAGGGATACTTGCTGGCATGGCACGCTGGGGCTGACGGAAGGGTGGGCACCAGGAAGAAGCTGGAAAGCTTGACTTGCAGCTACAAGTAGTGAGGGAGCCGACTGACTTCCGTGCTTGTTTTTTTTTTCTCTTAACTTTTTGACTTGTTTTAAGTGCGGGATGGAAATTCTCTCTCCAAATCAGACTTCTAAAAATCACTGTGGGTGTGATTTCTGTATTAATCTTAGGGTTTTTTTAACTGATATATGTGACTTAGGTAGGTAGCTTTCAACGGAGCACGACTGAGCACATCAGGGTCAGAATTAATACTTCTGACTGTTGAATGCTTATGGAGCGTCTGATGCTGAGCAGGTAAAACCTGCCAGCTTAAGAAAGAAGCGGTGCAGATGTGTGATGTGTGATACAGCCATTGGCTGGCAGCCCTGGGGTACAGCCATGTCAGGCTGAAAATGAAAATGTGCAAAGTAAAAGAATTGCGGTACCCACATGAGTGAAAACACAGCTGAGAGTGGCACGCAAACATTATGATAGATAGTCCCTTGCTTGCTCCTCCAAGAACAGCAGATCAAGTGAGCACAGAAAATACATCTGCTTAAATGGTTTGTTTACACAGTACTACTATTTTACTATTTTGGATACTCAGCACTTGCCTCTTACAAAAAATAAATAAAAATACAACCTCCCCCTAGTCACAATCAACTTAATCTCTTGGCCTCTTGTTAGGTTCTGCTCTGGGAAGAAAAACAGGTGCCAAGAGACCAGTGACTGTAATACAAAGAAGTAATTGAAAATAGCACAGTACTTTAGGTGACGTCTATGACATGCTTTTACTTAGCACCTGTTTACTATGTTGTCCCTTGCAAAGTAAAACAGGAAATATACAGTTACTAACAATGTTTTAGAAAGCCCTCAGAGTAAAATAACCATTATTTCTATGTAGGAACAGGAAATGTACTCCCATAATTATATAAAAGCAAATTCTCACACAGTTGGGATCGTGGTCTTTCCTCAGGTTTAATGTTGAAATGTCATGCTAAGCAAGGTGTGGTAGATAACAAGATGACGTCAGCCTTTTCTTGCTGTCTCCTGGGTCCTGGTATATCCATATCCAGGCTCTGGAAGAGCCCTGCATCCAGTGTCTCTAGTGCTCCCAGATTTCATCTCAATGGCATGAAGTTTGCTGTCATATTTTGTTGCATTCTTAGGTTTTTGCTCCAATTCTCATCTCCAATGCATCGTGCTCCAAATCCCTAGTGCTTGCACAGTCAGCAGCATGAAGCGTCCAGAATATAAATTTCCATTCACAAGAAATGGAGAAATTAGGTCTCTCCCTATCCTAGTATTTTAATGTTCACTTTTTTTTTTTTTTCTTTTTTCTTTTTATGGAATCCAGTGTTCAGGCTGTAACAGTGTTAATTTTTTCTTGTAAGTGCTAGTAGACACTTTTACAAGACTAATGATGGAAAACCTGTTTGTAAAACTGAATACTCTCATCAGCGTCTTATGTTGGAATTATTATGAGTAAGGTCACTTCATGGTCTTGGGTCTTTCTGTAGTAATCGCCTTTGACTTTCACGTGGGTAGGCTGACAAATGAAAACTGTGTCTGGAAGTAGAGAGTATGAAGGTGATTGAAGATTTAAGCTTTAGGGTAGTTAGCTAAGAGTGCTAAGTTACACATAGCGTAAACTCTGGATAAAATCTGGTGTAAGTCTGTATGGACTTACATGTGTTTTGGGTCCAACGTTGCTGGTTCGTTACACCACTGACAGCCTGCTCTTTTACTGACACGGGCATCCATTCCCCGGCACGATGGGGGAGCGACTCCCCTGGCCGTTTGGGAGCCTGCTGAAAGCCGGGGTATCCCTGCCACTGGTGGGACAGGGCTGAGGATCACACGCAGCCGAACGTGCCACTTGAGATGCTCTGGTCCTTATCCGTGATTTAAAACCTTTGGAAACAGACAGGTTAATGGGAGCGGAGGCGCTTCAGGTTTTTCACCTGCGCCGCAAGAATGGTCGGTAATGTGAGCAGCAGCGTAATGTAAGCTGCTTTTTGGATCCCACTGAGGACCTCCTTTGAGGACGTTGAGTGGTACAAAGGCACTCTGCAAGTCCCTCACCACAGGGATAAGTTTCACCCTCACGGAAAAGATTTTGAAGATATGAACTTCTTAATACTGTTTGCCTTCCTGCTGAAGAGCGAGGAAGTACCGCAGCTTTCCTCTGGGTATTATGTCGCTTTTATCCCAGCATTTCCAGGAGATGCAGTGAGGTGTATTTTTACTTTTGTGACATCAAGCTCATATTTATTCCCTCTACTACAGCAGCCCTTGTAGGTTTGACTGGTTCTTTGTGTTTGCCTTGCTACACTCAGTCGTCTGCTAGCTGCCTCACGCTTCTGAAAACTAAGGTAAAAGAGAGACTAAAGAGAAATAATTGTCACTGGAGTAACTTTTTCTTTGTTCTGTGGAAAGTTTCAGAACAGGAACACTCTAAGGTAGTTTGGGTTTTTTTGTTAACTTTTTATATATAAAGTGTATAGACTGCTGTGTGACTGACTTCTTTGACTGCCTTTTCTTCCTGTCCGAGGCTCTGAATATTACATGAGTATAGCATCTATCAAGAAACAAGCGGAGTAGAAAGGAGTGTGCCTAGTTTTGGCTGCCGTTTCTACAAAGACAATTGAAAAATGATAGATGAAAAAGGTTTTTTAGAGTTAGGTATTTGGTTATCTGTCTATCTATGTATCTATCTATCTATCTATCTATGTATCTATCTGTATCTATATCTACCTACCTACCTATTTATTTTAGAAGAGTCTTCTTTTACCGATGTGTTGAGAGGAAGAGGGGGAAAGAAAGTGTCTTGTCTTTACTAGGGATTTAGTGAGATGCTTAAACTGCCAGCTTTACAAAGGGTTGTGTGTTTCTTAATGCACCCCGGGTTGACCAGAGACCATATTCTCATTTAACAGTAGCAAACAGCTTCTGTGTCATTCTGTGTCATGCTTCCCCTCCCCTTGCTCGTAGATGCAGAACCAGCCTTGCGTGTGAATTGCCCCTGAGACAACATGAGCCCAGTTGATGTGGCAACCAGGGGGTGTGTTATAAACCAAGGCATCTGCAGCAGAGCCGCCGAGAGGTTCCCCCCGCGCTGCAGTTTCTAATATTGGCCTTCTGACTTTATTGTTGTGAACTGGAGCCAGGTTATTCTTCTGCAGTTGACTAACAGACTCCACAGCGATCGCCTGTACGGGTATTAGCTCCATTTTAGACGCTCACTGGTCACGTCTTGTATTTAGGGGTGCTCATGGTGCCCACTGAAAGTTTTGCAATTCTTTCTGCATGTCAAAAATCCAAGATGTCACGTCCTGATATTAGAAAGGGAGAATGCACTCTGCATGAACACGTATTAGGGTAGCTCAGACCCAAACACTCAACAGGGAAAGATCAAAAGCCAGGCTAAAGCACCATTTTTAAATATTGTTCCGTATGCTCTCTGTCTCTATGTAACAACATGTGGTGCCAGCTGATCATAATTTTCATTTTACTTGCTCAATAATCTCTGTGAACACGAGTTAGTGCTACTGAGACTTAGCTATTAATTTTCATGGACTTTTTAAATATGAGCATTTAGGGTAGAGGGGTTAGGGGGGGGAACGAATGAAGCTGATAACCAAAATCCCTCTTGAACAATTTGCTGTGATGCCAAACCAACGTTTATTGTTATCGGAGGCAGCTGCCTGCCCTGTCTTCATGCTTCTATTTGTGGATTTTCAACGGCTATAAATGGAAACACACGCTGACCAGAAATCACCACCAGCACTCCCTGACACTTCTCTCTCCCAACTCCAAAAATACAGGGATATCTAACATGTAGTCAGGTTAAATCACTTCTGCTCAGGATATTAGGCTGAGTTTTTTTTTTCCCCTGGGAAATGGAGTTAGAAAAACATGAAAGAAAACTCTCAGGAAGAGGAGCCTCAGAGGAAAAGCAAACGGTAAGAACTGTTGAGAAATGTTGATGTTTTTTTTTTTAAATTTGACAATAAGAAGGAAAGGCAAATCAGCTGTTGTACTTTATAGGAGTATTTCCTGACTTCCTTTAACCACTGACCTTGAAGATTAAAACTCCATTCGTGTTAAATCAATTACAAAGATACATGTCTGTGGAAATTATGGAAATTTGTGAATGCATTTTGTGTGCACTTGAAGTGCAAAAACTGAAATCCAGTTCAATGTCGATTTGTTATCGTAACTCAGATTGCTAGCTAATAGTCTGTGGTTTTCTTGAATTTTTCTTGAGGGACTGTTTCATGTTTTCGCACATTATTTTCCATAACTTTAGTTCAGTAAATGGCAGAGGAAATTGTTTGCCTGTGTCTGGAGCGTGTCTAGAGCTTACTGAAAAGAGGTGTGACCAAAACAAATTATTAAGAGTAAGTGAAAACAGGCAAAACGCAGTTGAGTCCTAATTAGCGTAGGCTTGAAACACAAATTATAATTTGCCTTGCATTAACTGGGTTATTTTCTTGATATCACGAAAAGGACAATTTATTCTTGACTTTGCAAAGCTGTGAAGAAAGTTGGCCATCATTTTTGTTAAGAAACAAATTAGCGCTGAATTTTTTAGCACCTATCTTAAATAGTTGTGGTGTTGCGTTGGTTTGGTTTCGTGGTGGGCCAGCCTTTACTCTTGTTTAATCACAAAGTTTGCCTCTACCAGCCTCAGTTAAGTGAGATTTGGAAAGCTTGTGTGTTAGTTAATAGTTTTAAATACAACTTCACAGAGGCAAGGTGCCTCGGGTAGGAAATACAGGAGGTGCTGAAAAAAAATAATGATCTGGCCTTAAAGTACCTGTTCTTCTTTAAGAAAATAAGTATTTATCTGAAGAGTAATATCTGAAAGAGCATTGCTGAAGCTTCATCATGAAGTTATAATATGAATATTATTTAAAGTTTTACTTGTTTGTTTTCTTATTAATAAATTAATACTTTAGACAGTGTCCTCATTTTCAATGTTTGTGGTTGATATATAAAATATATGGAAAATTCTTCAAAATTAAAAGAAATTATAAAGGTAACAAAAGCTTCAGCAAAACTTTCAAAGGAAACCTGTGAAATTTTATTCTAGCTCATGTGTGAGGGAAATATATAGCAATGTAATTAGACAGTATGACTATCTAATTGTGGGCTGCATCCTGATGCGGAAATAATTGAGCAGGCAACCTTGAGTGAGGCTTTGTCCAAAATGCAGAGAGCATCATTTGGAACCTTAATGATCTTCTGATGGCTTTCTCTGTGTGCATCATTTACTAATTTTAAGAACGGCAAACTGGAGCGAGCGGGGACCCTGCTGACGGGAGCCGTGTTAACGCCCACACCAGGTCACCCACTGTTTGGTTGTTTCAAAGCTGAATCCTCCTAACAGTTACAGAGCTGAGAGGGTCCCTGTTAGCAGCGGCAGGTGACATCCCTGTGGGCGCTCAGCGAGGGGGACAGAGGAGGCCCTGGCTTGGCAGGTTTCACGTCACTCTGCTGACAGTAGAGGAATGTCCTGGCCTCCGTACCGTTCCTCCCACCCCTTTCCCTTACAACCGAGCCTGAGCCTCCTCTCCATCCCGCCCTTCTCTCTCCCTATTTAGTCTTAGTGCCTTTCCTTCTGATTGCTGGATGGATTTCACTTTGCTCCCACGTTTTTTTCCTGGTTTTGTACCTCCTGGGCTTTTATTGAGGGACTGTTTCATGTTTTCTCACATTATTTTCCATAACTTTAGTTCAGTAAATGGCAGAGGAAATTGTTTGCCTGTGTCTGGAGCGTATCTGGAGCTTACTGAAAAGAGGTGTGACCAAAACAAATTATTAAGAAAAAGTGAAAACAGGCAAAATGCAGTTGAGTCTTTTTCCTTGTTACATGCAGACCACATCAATATTCAAACACTGCATGGGAGCGGTGTCAATCTGTGGTCCAGATACTATTTGTACATGTCACTGTTGAAGTCTGTTCACATATTTAACTTCAGTATAGCAAATAGATAAGCTATTTAATATTATAGGAGCCATGAGGTGTACATTGTCAATATTATATCCTATCAACTGAATGATACTTTGTATATGTATAATTGGATGGTACTTTTCTCTAAAAAATATGTTTCAGAGGGGCATAGGATAACTCAGGTGCAAAAGGAGCTCAGGAGATCTCTAGTCGAGCTTCCTGCTTAAAGCAGCTATGGGATCAGACCAGGTTTCTCAGGTCTTCATCCAGTAGGGTCTTGAAGACCTCCAAGGGTGGAGACTGCACAACCTCGTTAGGCAACCTCCTGCTCTACTACTGGGTTGTCCTCATGGGAAGAACGGTTTATCCTTTTATCAAGTCAAAATCTCTCTTGTTTCAATTTATTTCCATTTCTCTTTCCTCCTGCCATGCATTGCTGTAAAACGCCCGGCCCCACCTCTTTGCTAACCCCCCACAGGGACTAGGGGCTGCTGTTAGGTCCCCCTGGAGGCATCTCTTCTCCAGGCTGAACAAGTCCAGATCCCTCAGCCTCTTGTCACATGGCAAGTGCTCCAGCCCTGACCATCTTGGTGGTCTCCACTGAACTCGCTTCAATCTTTCAGTGTCTGCTATCGGAGGGCCCAAAAACTGGATGCCATATTCTGGAGGTAATCTAGTGAGTGCTCAGTAGAGGAAGATAATTCCTTCCCTGGGTTCACTCATCATGCTCCTGCTAGCACAGCCCAGGATGCTGTTGTCCGTGCCTGCTGCCAGGGTGTGCCAATGGCTCAGGCTCAACTTGCTGCCCACCAGGACCTCCAGGGCCTCCTCAGCAGAGCTGCTCCACCAGCAGTCAGGTCCCAGCCTGGATCGCTGACAGGGGCTCTCCCTTCCCAGGTCCATAATGCTCCTGTTGGCCCATTCCTCCAGGCTCCACTCCTCAGGCCCGTCGGAATGGCAGCCCTGCCCTCAGGCAAGACTGTTCACCCTCAGTTTGGTGTTATCTGCAAACCTGGTGAGTGCCCTGCATCATCTCCTCTGGGTCATTGATGAAGATGTTAAACAAGACAGGTCTCAGGACATAGGCCCTGCAGCACTCCACTTGTTACTGTCCTACAAGAAGTGTACAAAGCATTAACCATGAACATCTGAGCCCAATTGTCCTATAAGCTTTTTAGCCGTCTACTTGTCCGCCACCCAGGCTGTCACGTCCTGGTGTGGATATGAAAATATTGTGTGAAACAGTGTTGGAGGCGAGTGAGGGTAATAGATATCCACTGCTCTCCCCTTGTTCACAAATCTAGATACTTTATCATAGAAGGCTGGTCAGGTATGATTTCTCCTTGGTAAATCCATGTGCTGTTCCCAACCACCTTCTTCCCACAGGTGAGTGTGAGTTGAGTTATCCCAAGTCATCCCTGCTTTGATCCTTATCCACTGCTGGTTGCTCGTTGCTCTCCTCCTCCCTGAACCCTGCTGCTAAGCACAGATACCTGGGAGACTTTGTTGTAGAAGGCCTCAGCAGAGACACCACTGAGTCACCCCAGCCTTATCCATACCTGTTTCCACCTCTTGTGCTGCCTTTTTTTGTGCTGGAGCTCAGTTACAAACTCCCTGTTTAGCCACACTGATGTCCTGATAAATCTGCTTGTCTTCCTGAATATCAGAGGTTGAGGAAGAGGTTGTTTTCACAGATGTGATGGCTTTCCTGAGCTCCTTGTGTTTCCAAGCTGCATCCCATGGGATCCCACTTACTAGCTCCAGGATAAGCCAAAGTCAGCTCTCCTAGGGCCCAGGATCTGTGCTCTGGTACTTGCCTTCCTCACTCCTGCACAGGATCTTCAGCTTCATTATTTCATGGTCACTGCAGCCAAGGCTGCCATTGAGCATCACATCCCTCACCACTTTTTCATCATTTCTGAATAATAGATCCAGGTGTACACAATGGTGGTTGGTCCATCCAGTGCCTGTATCAAGAAGCTATCTTTGACAAATCTTGAGTTTTGTGTACTTTGTTACAAATATTTCTACTTATTTTCAAATGAACAAAGACCTAATCTAGTCTATATCACCCTGAAAATATTCTGATTGCAGAGTGTCAGAGATGCATAATTAAATAGAGACAAGATCATGCTCAAAGTATAACCTCCATAGAGGACAACCTCACACACAGTTTTATTAAGTTGTACTGTACCTTTACATTCACTGCTTACTGTGGATGAGATAAGTAATATAAAATTCTCTACCACTTTGGGCTATTTGTGAAATCTATTATTAAAGAACTCTTGTCCTTACTTCCTGGAGGAAGACTCCTCAGCAGCCAGAATCCTGAAGAGAGTCTTTGTGGGGAGCTGGCTGTGGAAATGGAAGATAATGGAGGGCCCATTTTGTGATGGGAAAATAGAATGGCTCACTATAAAAGAGATTGGACTAAGCAGATGGACTCAATTTTCCTCTTAATAGTTTTGATTTTAGCATAGCTCAGAAGGACAGATTAATTCTAGAGTTTCCCTATTGAAACGATGCCTCGGCTCAAAATAGTCTGTTTACATTCTGAAGTCCTCCTCCGTTAATGCTTATTGCCTCTGTTTTTTGAAATTATATATATATTTCACACTTGTCTTTTTCCTATTTGATCTATCCTCTCCCCATGAAAATACAGAACATGAAGTATTGCATTTAAAATAATGTTTACATTTGTATGTTTAACAGGGAACAATCTATCTCCGTACTTAAGTTTGCATTATAAGGGAGTTTCACTTTCTTGTTATATTAAGTAGCAATAAAGAAAAGAACAGTAATACAGAGAAAACAAGTTAAACCAAATGAATATATGGATCAGAAAGAATGCCACTCACTGCCTGAAATGGCATGAAGGTTAGTTTTTGGGTGAGAGGATGTGCTCTGTAAGAAAGGGCGGCAGGACTTCGTTCAGAGAATAAGTTTGCTTTTCACAAACAATACAGGGATAGAGCTCACAGAGAGCGAGGTTCAGGTCGATTCCACCCAAGTGAAACAACGATTAACCTTTATATGCTGGTAGCAACAGGAAGAGTCCTGTCAAGATCCAGTCCTCTCTGTGGGAGGTGTTGTGGTAAAGACTCCTCGGAGAAGACAGCCTGTTTCCTGAAGTTTGCCACCTAAGGGAGCCCAAACAGATGGAGGGTGGTGACTAATATAGTGATGACTGTCCATCACCAGGTTTAGTTGTTGATTTAACTAGGTGTAAACTCTTAGTTTGACTAGGTGTAAGGTCTTAGTGCAAAGCAGCAGGGAAGGAAGAGGAGCTGAGAGAGGAGCAAGTGTTTCTTTGCGCAGATACAGGGAGTTAAATGCCCGGACAGCAGGATCATAGAATCACAGAATGGTTTGGGTTGGAAGGGACCTTAAAGATCATCTAGTTCCAACCCCCTGCCATGGGCAGGGACACCTCCCACTGGACCACGTTGCTCAAAGCCCCATCCAGCCTGGCCTTGAACACCCCCAGGGATGGGGCAGCCACAACTTCCCTGGGCAACCTGTTCCAGTGCCTCACCACCCTCACAGTAAAGAATTTTTTCCTGATATCTAATCTAAATCTCCTCTTCTTCAGCTTAAAACCGTTACCCCACGTCCTATCGCACCACTCCCTGATAAAGAGTCCCTCCCTATCTCTCCTATAGGCCCCCTTTAGGTACTAGAAGGTCGCTATATGGTCTCCCTGGAGCCTTCTCTTCATCTTTGGCAACAGCAGAAATCTCTGTGGTTGAGTAATGACAGAATGGCTGCTCCTGCCCACAGCATTGGAGAGGAACTGTGCTCACACCTGTGTGACACACCAGCCTGTGTGCCTCTCCTCCTGGTGTCCACAAGAAAATGCCCCTCCAGATTCACTGGGGCGGGTATGGGAAGGAGCCCGGAAAGGCCAAGCTGGGAAGGATGTGCTTGCTGTTCAAGGGAGGCAACTTTCTTTGGAGTGTGTGAGGTGCGCAGGTCCATAGGTTCCTCATGAATCAGGTATCTCATGTCCATGCACAGCCCAGGGTCTGCATGCTTGTACGCGTCTAGCCAGGTCGGTGGTGTAAGATCACAGAACAGCACCCCAGAGGTCAGAATGGCATCTTCTTTTTCTTTAGAGAGAGGAGGTGATAGTCGCTGTGGGTGAGGATGGCAGAGATTCGGAGGAGGTGAAATACAAGCATAAAGCCCGGAGTGCAGAACGTGTAGGTACTTCAGCAGGTTACGCTCTGTGAGAAAGCCAGTGGCACATATACAGAGGACTGCCAGATACAAACCCCTCATTCCCTTTGGCTGTTCTCTTCCGCAACAGAGGACAGGCTGGTGGCTGTGAGGCTGCCAATTCGTGGGGTTCAGACGAGAGGGTAAAGGTGAGAAGTAAAATAAGATTTTTTTTGGTTTTGTTTAAATCTTCTTTCTTAACTGGTTTACTTTACACTTTGACTTTTCTACTTCTGTCTCCTGTAAGAACACACCTACCCAGAAAAGAAACTCGGAAAAACACGTTGTCTGCCTGAATCCGTTCCTCGGTTTGATAATTCAGTACTGAAGCATGAGCATCGTGCTCACCTCAGCATAGCCTATGAAACTGAATACGCACACATACTTGCTATATAGTTAGAGAAGGTTTTATGTGTGCATACATTTAAACGGTTCCTGTTTATCTAAGAGAAAAGCTTTATTTCTTGCTCTGGAGGCTGTTTGTAACCTCCTCTGGGACCTTCTGTCGTGCAGCTGAGTTCAGCTGGGTGAGTTGTCACGCTTAAGACATTTTGTGCTACCTTGTCCCAAATTACAGTAGCCTCAGCTGAAAGGGAGACACTTTCAAATATCCCTGAGCTTTGAAGATCGGGACTGAGGCTTTGTAGTGGCTACAGCGAGAAACTGATAAGATCCTAGCCTGGAGGCAATCGCATCTCACTGTGCAGGCACAAGGAGATGGCCAAGACAGGGCCCCAGCTCGAAGATCAGTATTTCCTCTTGCATACCTAGAGATGAGGCATTCCTGCGTCGCTGTGTGGAGGCATGGATTACTCCAGCAAGGAATCACCAAGGAGGAAGGAATAAACTTGGAGGCTGAAAGCAGCAGGATTTTTTTAGCACTGTTGATGTGATGTTAAACAGGACCAAAACAAGTGGGAAGCACTGAATCCTGGTCCGCCCTCCTTTCTAATCCTGCCACTCAGCTCTGGCCTTGAATTTATGCTGCCTTTTCTTTAACCTAATGGCAGTCATACTGGCTGGTAGAACACTTGAGGTAGGCTTTGGTTGTATCAGTGGAAAAGCAGCTGTCTTGGAGGCATCAGCGCGTTTTTGGCTGGAGGTTACGTGAAGCATTACCATGCAATCTCACCCAGGGATTCAGAAGGAGAGGGCAGACAATTCCTGCAGGGAGTTTAATGTCTTGATAAAAGAGGCTTTTTAGGAACAAGTAAGAGGTGTGTATTTTAACTTTTCGGGGTGAGGAAAGATAAGACCCCCTGTAACAGCTGGATCAACTGCTGCAACGAAGTCATGCAGGGCAATTCAAATTATTGCATTCTGGGAGAGGCAGCAGAGAGAGGAGTATTAGCATGGAGAGACAGCCTGTGCTGATGAATTAAAACGTTTTTGGGAAATGTTTCTGGGCACTGGAACTCTCTTGAATTCAGTTAAATTGAAAGATTGGTCTGCGGTGTGGTATTGGTTTTATATTTAAGTTTTATAATTATATTTTTATATTTTACTGGGTTTGTGTGTCAAGGTTTTGGGGGAGGGGGAGGTACAGGTGTGGCTTCTGTGAGAAGCTGCTAGAAGCTTCCCCCATGTCCAATAGAACCAATGCCAGGTGGCTCCAAGGCAAACTGGCCAACACCATGCCCATCAGTGACGGTGGCAGCGCTTCTGTGATAACATATTTAAGAAAAGGAAAAAAAAAAACCTGCTGCGCTACAGCAACCAGAAGAGAGGATTGAGACTATGTGAGAGAAACAACCCTGCAGACGCCAAGGTCAGTGAAGAAGGAGGGGAGGAGGTGCTCCAGGTACTGGAGCTGAGATTCCGCTGTGGCCCATGGTGAAGACCATGGTGTGGCAGGCTGTCCCCCTGCAGCCTATGGAGGTTAACAGTGGAGCAGAGAGCCACCCACAGCCCATGGAGGACCCCATGCCAGAGCAGGTGGATGCCCAAAGGAGGCTGTGACCCCATGAGAAACCTGTGCTGGAGCAGGCTCCTGGCAGGACCTATGGCTCTGTGGAGAGAGGAGCCCACGCTGCAGCAGGTTTGCTGGCAGGACTTGTGACCCCGTGGGGAACCCACGCTGGAGCAGTCTGTTCCTGAAGGACTGCACCTCATGGAAGGGACCCATGCTGGAGCAGTTTGTGAAGAACTGCAGCCTGTGGGAAGGACTCACGTTGGAGAAATTTGTGGAGAACTGTCTCATATGGGAGGGACCCCACGCTGGAGTGGGGGAAGAGCGTGAGGGAGGAAGGAGCGGAAAAGACATGTGATGAACTGATCACAACCCCCATTCCCCGTCCCCCTGTGCAGCTTGGGGGTAGGTAGAGAAGTTGAGCCCGGGAAGAAGGGAGGGGTGGGGGAAAGGTGTTTTAAGATTTGGTTTTATTTCTCATTACTCTATTCTGATTTGATTGGTAATTAAATTAATTTCCCCAAGTTGAGGGCCTGTTTTTCCCATGACAGTAATTGGTGAGTGATCTCCCTGTCCTTATCTCTACCCAAGAGCCTTTCATCATATTTTTTCTTCCCTGTCCAGTTGAGGAGGGGGAATGATAGAGCATTTTAGTGGGCACCTGGTGTTCAGCCAGGGTCAACCCACCACATTGCCTGAATGACACCTATGTGTAGCTTGAGCGTTAGAATGGGCCAGAGACCATTTACAAAAATAAGTCTGGACATAGAGACGATTATTGAGAAAAATCATGTGTTTTCAAAAGATATCCCTCAGGGAAGTGGGAATGAGTTATAGGTGGTACTTGGGAAGATGTTCACTGACTGTTGCTGCTAACACTGAAATTCAGGACAGACACTAGGAAAAGCTCCTTCATTAGAAGTGTAGGGCAGCACTGGAACAACCAGGGAATTTGTGGACAATATATCCACGCCGGGGAAATTTTCAGGACTCAACTATATAAAGCCATGGCTGACTAGACCTTGCTTCGGCAGTAGTCTTACTTTGAGCCAGATGCTGTAGTGAATGACCTCTGGAGGTCCCTTTTGAACAACATTTCTTTCATTCTTTGATTTTGAAGCTGCACGACTGCATTTGCCAGGAAACATGCCAGCAGCTTTTTCCATCTGCAAGAGACCTTTAACACATTTAACATGGGTACACAATGAGACTATGCTTATCATTAAGACCTCCTCATTCTTGCATTATAAACCTACTGCTTTCAATTCACTGTCCTTTGAATTTTGAAAGCACTCAATAACACAGCAGTGGCATTACATTTGCTACTTTGATAGGAATTCTTGGAAACAGAACTACTTAACAATGAACAGAATAAAAGGAAAGAAGTGATTAATGAAAGGGAGAAAGAAGGTGGACCTTAACTGAGCTAGACTTTCAGGGCAACGGGTAGACAATCAATAACACGGTTCCATGTTTTCAGGATGAAACATTTTCCCTGGGCTAAAACTCAAAGGCAGTCAGAGTGGTGCTGTTATGCTTTTGTGGTCGACCTTCAGCTGAATCAAAGTCCATTTTAAGATGACATTTTTGTCATTATAAAGCCATTATGTCATTATCAGTGGATCTAAGCATTAAAGATGAGCGAACAGGTATGGAACAATCATAATCCTTCTCCTTATATGATTTTTATCAACATCTGGCGTTGTTAGGATGGTCTTCCAGAGACCACACATAGCTGGACTGCCCTTAGGGCTGTGAACCTGTAAGATGTGTGCCTGTTATTGTATTACAAGTCCTAGAATCACTTAATAGTACAAAGGTCTCAGCTTTCATTTTTAAACATATCAATGGTCTCACCACTGTGCTTGCAAAGAGAAGGTTCAGATTGAGACCTGAAAGCAAGTATTACAGTGAAACTGCCTGAGACTGTGACACAGTTGGCACAGTGGCTCTGAAAAGTGTGATACGCCAGTGCAGTGAGGACTCAGGCTGTGGAGAAGATGTTAATTTCATTTTAGTACAGTTTTCAAGATTTCAGAAACTTCTTTTTAGTTTTCTTGAAAATGAAATTGTGTCTGCATATCTTTTTCCTTTAAAATCTGGAGTGTGTCAAAGTATGATGCTGGAGGCAGGGGATAGACAAGGCACTGATCTGGGATGTGCCTAAAGATCTGAAGGGCTTTTCTCTCCAGATCATCATGGACTCAGGCAGAATAGGGAGCTGGACCTGGGTAATCTCTCTGATACACTGCTTTCTGTGAAAAATGAGAGAGGAGAGCTCCCCTTTTCTTCTCACATAGCTTGCTTAGAAATCCTCCTGAATTCCTGCAGCGTAGCAGATTCAGATGAACATTAGTTATTTGGGAGACACCCATTTCTGGGCTTGGCTTACATTGACATAAAGGCCTTTGTCCATGATAGCTGACCAGAAGGCTGTCTATGGCAGGAAAAAAGAAGTGTGCTAACTTATCAACCCGCTGCATTGCATGCCAAATGCTATCCTAAGCACTCTGCAGCCTTCCCTGCCTTTCCAAAGGTCAAATGCTGTGCCAGTCCAGGTGGAGAGAGAACAGGGAGCATATTCTGCTGTGCCAAGGCAGGGGAGTTAATGTAACGCAGCCCCATGAATGCCATCACAGCCAAATCTGTAGGCCAACCTCTTATCAGAAGTAGAAGGCTTTCCACGATGGCTCTGCATTTTTCACAGGAAATTTTTGTTCGCATCTAATTTTTTAACGTTTACTATGAAATAAATAGCTCAACTATCTGATGCCTCGTCCAGTAGCAAAAACTATTTGTTGTGTTTTGGCAGCGGTCCTCCAGTCATCAGATCGATTTAACAATGTTGTTTTAAGACAAGATTGATCTTGATTGAATGTGACGGACTAAACACTGCATTGCCAAGAGTTAACTGATAGCTTTCTCTAAAGGACTGATGGTGACATAGTACATACTGCAAAATACTTTCTGATAGCATTTTTACTATATCCATCCCTACCTGGTAAGGATTAATTAAATATAGATTGAACTAATGGAGATCCATTCTTGAGGAAAAGGGACAAAGGCAGATTTGCTGAATTTAGTTGAAAAATTTATTTTGCTCAACAGCTTTTAGTTTGTTCAGGATTCTGAAAAGTGGAAAGCAGCAGGTTGAAGCTTTTCATATCTTGAATTGTACACAAATGAATGTATTCATACGCTAGAACTGGCATATTTACAGAAATCCAAAAAACAACTTCACATGTGTCTCTATGGGACAGACATTTAATCATTACCATGTTGTCTTTGCTGTTTCATGTCTCTTATCTTGATCATGAAGAAAATTTGAAAATCAAACATGGGCAAATGAAAAGGATTTTTAAATGCTATGTTTTTAAGCGATGTGAAATAAATCAATTGGATTCATTTGAACCACTTAAAATTGAAGATTCTGGAAAGAGCCATCAAATTTTTTTCCTGTTGCATAGATTTAAAATTGTTTTCATAATGGTTCCATATATCTCATAAAAAGTTACTGACAGCACATTTATCACCATTTTCCTGCTTCTTACAAATACAGCTGTTGGTGATGATTTTATATAACAAACATGCTAGAAAAAATAATTAGATTTTTCAGCCTCAAGCAAGAATGAAGTAATTTAATATCCTTCTTTAGTAAATGCGCCTTGAAATACATCCAGATCAAAAGCCATCCATCAGTTGAACTAAGTGATAATCAAGCAAAGAAATGGTAATTCTTAGCAAAGCTTCTGAGCCAAAACTATGCTGTCTGTTTCAGTCTGAGACAACATCAGCAAAATGCAAAGTATTTGTGTTTGAAATCCCAGCAGAGAAAAGGATATGATTTGTCTCTCTCCGTTTTTCTTTAGCGGATAATATTTTCACTTATGTTCTGAAGCTGATCTCAGTTTAAAATGCAGCAGATTTCATTATAGTTATGTTATTTACAATCTATTAGGTGAACTGAAAGTGATATTGGCACATAAAAAAATAATCTAAGAAACTGTCAGTGGTTTATTTGTCAGGGGAGGAGTAGCTAAATCCAACAAGAAAGAGTTTTTTTCTTTTTTTTTTTTTTGTAGCAAAGTATCCTAGTTTATAGTGTCTTTTTCTGTGACAGAAAGTCTATGTGCTGAAGGATTACAATGATAAAGTGTCCCTTTAATGAAGTCAACCTTCAGTTCCTGCCCAGTTTCTAGAGAGCAGAAGTCAGGGCTGAGGGGCTCCAAGGTTGCCAACCTTGCCAATGGCTTGTGGTGACGCAGCGCTGCATCATATGATGGATTGCCTGCGGTCTTCAGGAGCTCCAGTATTTATAGTTTCTAAGAATCTACATGTGAAAAAATGTACTTTAAAGTTTGGAAATCAAAATTATCTGAGGAAATTTTATTTTCCCTTTGTTTTATTCACAACTGTTATGGATAAATGCCAATAACAGGATTATGGGTTATTTCTTTCCTCTTAAATGGTGATTGTGCTTAGGAATCACCACCACAAGATATATCAGGGTGTGTTGTGATTAGAACAAAAGAACGGTTACTCTCAGTGATCTTATAAGTAAAATGCAGTAAAATAAAACCTACTATTTCATCTTGCTGTTTCCAATTGAATATTTTTTGCATTATTCAGAACATGTGCTTCCTGACATAGGCAGAAAATGTAAGTCAAATGGCTGAGATGTCCAAAGAAATGGAAACTTGGCATTTTCACCCTCCCACACAGTGACAGCCAAAGGGATGAGTCCAGAAAATGGTTCTGCACACTGCAAAGCGCTCTCAGAAATTATGCAGTGGCAGGAAGGGGCGTGGGTGGCCCTCTCAACATTGCTAAAGACAAGTTAAAGCTGTTTCTTAAAAATGATGAATTCAAAATAGTCATTTTTTAGGAGTAAAAATGATCAGACCACTTGACTTTTTAGAACACAGTATGACTGTCTCTATGAAGTGCTCGAGTACCGCAGATGTCTGAAGCTGCGGCAGGGGAGGTTTAGATTAGATATTAGAAAGAATTCCTTTACTGAAAGAGTGGTCAGGCACTGGAACAGCCTGCCCAGGGAGGTGGTTGAGTCACCATCCCTAGAGGTGTTTAAGAAACATCTGGATGTGGCACTTCAGGGCATGCTCTAGTGGCAGAGATTGTAGGTTGTTTGGTTGGACTCGATGATCTCAAAGGTCCTTTCCAGCCATGAAGATTGTGTGATTCTATGATTCTATGTGTCATGAAAAAGTCTGGAAATTAATTTCATGATGATCTTAAAGGTCCTTTCCAGCCATGAAGATTCTATGATTCTGATTCTATGGTCTCTGCAGCGTAAGGCTTGGGAGGGGTGTGAGACGAGGCATTACAGTATCAGGATATGCTTTGATACATGCTGATGTTGATTTTTAGAATATACTATGCTGTAACAATTAATATTAAATACTTCTTAAAATTCAGAACTTAATCTCATCTGAAATTTTGACCTTAGTATTCTGAAAGCCTCTCTTTTCTGTTTTTATGCATAACTTTCTTGATAGGAAATGCTCAAAAGAACTTATACAGAATTACTTATACAGTCTTATTTTTGTTGTGTATTGTAGATATTTTATAAAACATTATTTGTGTATGAAATTGTATATTATAATGTTACAATTAATGTTGCTGAGTTTCTGTTTTCATTACTATTTCTCAGACAAAATCTTAAAGATTTAGATATTCCCTCATTAATGATGCAGGACAAGGTTTAAATATTTCAGTTGTCTTCTTCCAGACTTCTTAAATAAGAACAATTTGTTCCAGCAGTGGAATTATCTTTGAAATAATGGCTTTTGCATAAAATCTAAATAGTTACCCATAGTTATCTCTCTGAGCTATCTCAGGGTAGCAGTAATTCAGTTTGATAATTGTTGTCTTCCTTTGTAAGTGCAGAGATATACTGTGGTCTTATATTGTAGCTACCTTATTCTTAAGATCTATGAGAGGATGCAATTTCTAAACAGATATCCATCAGCTTACACCTGTAGTCCAAGAATTTATCAAATATTCATTGCATGTAAATGATTTAGATGGTTAGTCAATGACCCCCCAAATGTTTAAGTCCCTTTGAAAGCAGATGACCCATCTCAATCACCGTCTGAGTGAGCGGATGATAATTTTCCACTAAATCTGTTATTACTTACGTGTACATATCTTCTCACATATGGACTATATTAGGTAAAGTGATGATCTATGTGGCAAGTCTGAAATAGTCCCCTACAGCAGAACAGATGCCAAACCATGAAGAACAATGTTTTTGTTTATGGCTATACAGATATGGGACGGTATTTGTGGAAGAAATTGTGAATAGAGCTGATAAGCTGTTTTGTAAAGCAGCTTTCACTTTTGAAACAGAACGCAAAGGTATTTTGAAGCATTATTAGGTGTTTCTGAGTTCAGCGCAGTAGCTTTTTCTCTCAAAAGAAGAGATGGTGACTTGTTCAGAGTGTGGCTGTGCCTTCTGAAAGAATCCAGCCATTCTGGGACGTGTCTTAGCCACGTTTTCTTTTTTTATCTGTGGCTGGTAGAAACTGGGAGAGAGATTTCAGTGCTCCAGCTTATGGAACGTAAAGTGAGACAGATAATTTTCAGGATTCAAAATGGTTGTTTTGAAAACCAATGGAGACCCTAAATCATTTCACGAGTATTAATAATCTTTCTGTCATCATTAGCATTACTAATACTGTAATTTTATATGATGTATGTTGCAATTTCACCCATGAATCATCTACATCAGGGCCTCTCAGCTCAAGGTTAGGAGCAAAGATGTAGTCAATGACTGCTCTTGTCTCCAGAACACACTGCTTATGCTATTGTACACTAAATTCTTCATGGGAATTCTTTGTAAATGTCTTTGAAGTCAAGTTCAGGTATTTATTTCAAGCTGCTATTGAATATATGGAAAAAGCAGTATTTCATGTGATTTTGAAACAATCTTCAGAAGACTGTAAACAGCTAATTTTTTTCCCTCTAATTCACGATTAAACATCCCAACATTTGTTATACTCTTGACTTCAATAAATAGTTCTCTCATTAAATGTTTGTAATTTTAAATATGTAGATTTCATAAACAGAAATTTATTGCCATAAATTACAATTTATGTGTGTTTTTGTGCTGGAAAATGAGGTACATTTTAAAGAGGTTTTAATGAAGTTTTAAAACTATAATTATATCATAAGTTTAAAATGTTTTCTTTGCTGTCGCTTACATTTCAAAGGAATGAACATACCTAACAGAGAAAAATCATCAGAAAGTACATTTATGTCTGTTAGCTGTGTGTTGAAATCAGTTATTGAGAAAATGATTGAAATGACTAGTTAGGTATTATGTGGCAATGGAGAGTACTTAGGGTATTTGGAACTATTAACCCATGAAGTAATTGAAAGCTACCACTTAACATTTAAAGACAGACACAGAACAACCATTTAATTCTCAATGAAGGTTATTTGCAACAGCCTGTTACTTTTCGAATTTGTTTCATTATCTTCTCACCTGTTAAGTTTACATTTTTGGTCCATTAGCGCCGTATTCCATCCTGCTCTGCTTTCGTTCAGCTGAACAGCAATGGTGTGCTGTCAGGAACTCCTCCGGTGCCCCGGGTGCGTTGGATCCACTGCACCTGGTTTCGTAATGCCGTATCCCTGCTTTTCCTGAGAAACGCATGCGGCCTATCAGGACACGTGGGTCTGTGATGCCTGACGAATAAATCACAGGCTGGCTTTGGGCGTGAGATGAGCACCTCAATGTTGAGCCGAGCACCTCAATGTTGAGCCGAGCCAAGGCAGTAGCATCTTTGGAGAAGCAATAGTGGTAGCATAGGTACCTGAGGATGTTTTAGCCCCCAGATTTAGGCACGTACGGGTTTGCAGATGCTGAAAAGGGTTGGGACATTAAAAGAATCACAGAATGGTAGGGGTTGGAAGGGACCTCTGGAGATCATCTAGTCCAACCCCCCTGCCAGAGCAGGGTCACCTACAGCAGGTTGCACAGGAAAGCGTCCAGGCGGGTTTGGAATGTCTCCAGAGTTGGAGACTCCACCACCTCTCCTGGCAGCCTGTTCCAGTGCTCTGCCACCCTCAAAGTAAAGAAGTTCCTCCTCATGTTTAGATGGAACTTCTCATCCTCTTCTTCAAAAGATGGAGGAGTAGGTGTTGAAAAGTTGAACCTAGGAGTGCTTTTGAGGCATAATCACAGAATCACAGAATGGTTTGTGTTGGAAGGGACCTTAACGATCATCTAGTTCCAGCCCCCCTGCCATGGGCAGGGACACCTCCCACTAGACCAGGCTGCTCAAAGCCTCATCCAGCCTGGCCTTGAACACTTCCAGGGAAGGGGCATCCACAGCTTCCCTGGGCAACCTGTTCCAGTATCTCACCACCCTTACAGTAAAGAATTTTTTCCTGATATCTAATCTAAATCTTCCCTCTTTCAGTTTAAAACTGTTACCCCTCGTCCTATCGCACCACTCCCTGATAAAGAGTCCCTCCCCATCTCTCCTGTAGGCTCCCTTTAGATACTGGAAGGCTACAATAAGGTCTCCCCGGAGCCTTCTCTTCTCCAGGCTGAACAACCCCAGCTCTCTCAGCCTGTCTTCATAGCAGAGGTGCTCCAGCCCTCGGATCATCTTCATGGCCCTCCTCTGAACCCGTTCCAACAGGTCCATGTCCTTCTTGTGTTGAGGACTCCAGAGCTGGATGCTGTGCGGTTTTGAGTTGCGAAATTGGTTTTGGTGGGAGCTTCAGCACTTACTTAATTGTTTCCTGAAGCAGTGGGACTCGGCTAAATCATTTTACTGCATCCCTGTACAGGCCAGTGAAATCTGTGCTGTAGGGAAAAGTCCTGGTGAAGTAAAAAGTGGGGTGGGTCTGGTGGCGGGGCGTCTTTGCACTCAGCAGTGCTGCGGCAAAATGTGAAAATTGCAGTGTTAGTGGCTGAATTAATCCGGTTGAAGTCCCGCGCAGTGTGGCGCGTACGCCACAAACTTTTTAGTACTGCGCTGCAGGTTGCAGGCGTAGCTGTAATGCACACATCAGACAAGGCTTGGGAAGAAAGTTGACATTAAGAAAGGAGAAGTAGGGAGTTCTAAAAATTATTGTGAGCAGTTGGAGAAAAAAGTGATAAGAGTTAGGAATGGGAGAAATGAAAGGAAAGAAGGAAGACAATTAAAGCTGAAAAAAGAAGTAAAAACATTAAAAGTGAAAAAAGATGGTGGGAGTGAGAATCAAACAGATAACTGTGAAAAAAAATGGTTAAGATACATTGTGACAGAGAAACAGAACAAAAAATAGGGGACGTGATCGGCTGAATATTCTGCAGGTTTATTCTTTGTAGTAACTGTCACATGTGAAGTGAGTAGCTGCATTTTATTGATTGATCTAATACTTCATCATTTTCACCTAATATTAAATTTCCTTACACTTTTGACAAATAATTTTGTAGAATTCACAGATTACTTGCCAGAACACCTGGAAGTAGCTCGTAAGCACGGCTTAACAGGAGAAACTCCTTCTGCTAATGTGTTTATAACAACCTTTCATGCTGATGAAGTGATTCTCCCAACATCTGCTAATTCCCCACTAGAACCTTATAAGCCTCTTCCAAAAAAAAGTCTGGTTGTGCTTTTTCACATGTTGCAGGATAAGAAGTTTCAATGAGGAGACCAAACCTTCTGGCGGTTGGATTTGTTTGCTGGCTTCATGAGCACAGCCTCACACGTGGGTTGGTGCTGATACCAGGGATAACTCTTTTCTTTCCATACAAACAAGTTTTGCCATTGACTCCCATACCTGAGCCTAGCTGAACTGTAAACAAGATTTCCCTCCTTTCCCTCTGGCGCTTTTATATAGAAGCACCTGACTGCACTTGTTACTCAGTCTCACCCAATGATTTTGTATTGATCTATATAAATAGATATAGCTAGGTATAAAGAAGACTTTTATACCCCAGGATGGATGTATAACTAGAAGATATATTTCTACTCAGGAAGCCAGGAGAGATACTTCCCATCGTATCTTCAAGTGAGAATGCTTCAGCTCTTTGCTTGATTTATTTTGCTATTAGTATTTCCATGGTTAATATCTCCATCATCGGCAGACAATCCTCCTTTGCCACTGTTCTTTCAGTGCTGAGGTTGCCTTTTCACGCGTCAGCAGGAGGCAATATGTCACATTTTTGGTTGACCTCTTGTTCTCCCGTGTCTTCCGATGTGTTTACAGGATTTGTGTCACCCTGGCTTGCTGCACGCCAGGCCTGTGAGGCACCCGTGGTGCTCCAGCCTGACGGCAGCTTTGGGCATAATAAGAAGAATTGTCCTTTCACAGCTTTGCAGAGCTCTTCAGTCCCATGGCTGGTTCTTTATTTGAGCCTAGAGATAACATCACTTTTTTTTTTTTTCCCCAGCATTAAGAAGCCTGGAGTAATATCAGATAACGTAAATTAGATCATGCATTTGCCCTAGTTGTTTGTGGGATCTCACGAATTTATGTTTTGGTTCCTTTATTTTCCTTTCAGTTGTCTTCTGTCACTTACAGCAACAACAGACTGACTGGTATCAGTCTTTCATTTCTGACATATTAGGTATTTTTTTGGCATCTGATTACCAGCCCGATTCCTGTCTGATAAATACTCGGGGCTAGGAGTTTGTGTGCATCTATGCACACACTTCATTAGAAGCACTCTGCTGATTTTGTTTGGATTGCTTCTGTGATTTAATCTCCGTAGGGATCAGAGTTTGCGGTTGAAAAATTTGGTAACTCCATTGCAATGATTGTTGCAAGCACGGCGTGATTGGCTGCTAATACAGAGATGAATGTAAGCGCGGGCTGTATTTGCCATTAGAAAACACACTCACACTGTTATTTGCTAGTGCTCAGCTTCGTGTGGCTCCCTTTCTACAAATGCAGCCAGTTTTGATTATATACCATCCAGTTTTGATTAAAAAGAAAACAACAACAAAACCGAAAACACTGGAACTTGAAATATTTTTCTAAAGCTCACCTGAACACAGGTTTACCCTATCCAGCCGGCTTGCACATTGAAACAGTCCCTGCTCCTGGCGCTGTCTGTTCTTATGGGCTCTCTATACAGGCTTGGCTGCAGTAAACACAGGAAAAATTTGGAAAAAAAAACCCAAACAGGGAACTTTGGAGTTTTTTTGGAAGGGTTTTCTTATAAACTGCTGTAACTATTTCCTGGTTTTAGCATAATTTGAACATTCTTGTTTGGGAGGTCTATTTCTACCCAGTTTTGAAATAATTAATTTGCACTGATTATACTGGAAGATAACAGTAATTCATTGCTCTCTGGATTAGTATGGGATGAATGGAATGGTAATTAGTGCAAAATATTTTTAAGATTCTTGTGCTTATTTGGATTTTTCACTTTTTTTTTTTTTTTTTTTTGAGAGCTGATTTAAAAGGGCTCGGAAGAGATTGTTGTAGCCTCACATGACAAATTTTCTTCCCTAACAATACTGCTCTCAGTCATCTAGGCGCAGTATTCAATGTGAACAGTATGTGCCCATTTCAGTTTGTCATAAAAGTTCAGATTTGGTTATGCATAGCAACAGTCACTACTGAAATACAGTAGTTAACCGGATGGCTAATTTAAAAGAAATGGAGGAGGGAGGGTTGGGAGGGGGAGAAAAATAAAAATAATATGCTATACATGAAATATTTTTTGTCACAAACAAGTCAGTGCTATTTTGTGTTCACCATCGAGCTCCAGATTATTATTGGGAAATCCCCATGTTGTCTGATTCTTCAGAAAAATAGTTGCAGGGGTTTTAGGAGAGGATTTTGTGTAATGATTTGGTATTTTACTGCCTTGAAATGAAGAGACAGGGACAATGCAGTAGAAAGAAGCATTATAAAAAGCAGCCTTATCTCTTACTCTCTGTGTTCTCCCCTAACAAGATGGAGGTAAAAATTCAATTAGCGGCATTAGTCACAGTCTAAGATTTGAGTTCCCCAGAAAAACACTCTGCAGTCAAGTTCTGCTGCTATTCTTAGCAATTTTTCAACCTTGCCCAAAAGGATGGAAGATGAGACTACCGCCGATGAGTCATATTGATGACAAACAGAATGGATAATGTCAAGTAGGTGTTTGGCTCCTACACTAACTGTCCTCACAAGTAAATAGCTGTGCTGAAATAATGTACCAGGAATTGGACAAAGCACAAATGTTTTGAAGTCAGATTGTAAAAGAAGGTGGGGTGACGGTGATGGCTTGCATTTTGTGTTTCCTCGTGTAAAACTGAGGCTTAACCTGCATTCGGTAATCCTAGGAAAAATGGTATGTGTGAGGCAGGGTTATAATATGCCTTTCTTGGCTCACTGCCACAAGAAAAGTGTTGGCAATATTAGGTCAGAAAATAAGAATGGACGTACTGACTTAATCGGAGGTCATCTAGCCCAGTGTCCTGTCCCTGACTGTGGCCTGCAGCTCATGCTTAAGGAAAAAAGGCACGAGGAAGAAGATAGATACGTCTGCACCTTCCTATTCCTCCTGGCCTTAGCGTAAATGAGTGGATCTATTCACCGTGGATGTATTTTCTTGGTTGTAGAACTGTTTTTCTTTTTGGTATCCGGAACTTCCCAAGGCAGTGAGTTTCATAATGCCATTACATGTTATATGAAACCCTGCCGGTTTTGATTGTATGGTAAGTTCATGTGGCAATTTTGGTCCTATACGAAGAATCCATGACATTGTAGTGAAAACTGACCTATATACCTATCTGCTTTTCTACACAATATTGCAGTAGGCATAGTCTTGCCCAATGTACCACTGCCTCATGTTTACATGGAATTTTGTGCACGAATGGTTGAATTAATATTGCTTAGACAGGATTCATATCCCCTTTTTTAAATGTCTATAATGTACAGCTGAGTGAGAAAGTAATTTGAGTTTCTTTTACAGTCAATTAAAAATAACAAGCACAGGAATTGTGGAGCACGATTAATCTGATTCATATTAGATATTTACCTTTGAGTAGGATGAACTGCGTCTCAGAACTGCTTACTCTCTATTGCACGTAAAGAGAGCACAACTCGTATGTAGATTTCTATTCTGGACACCTTTGCATTTGGTCGGATGAATATCACTCTTAGTGAGGTTATTCACTAGGGAAGAAGGAATATACATAATCCTGGGAAACAACTGTGCTTTAGGAAATCATTCACCAGGTAATAGTCTGGTAAATTGTACCTTACTTGCTGTCCTTCTTTGGACGCCCTTTGGGCAGGTGGTAGCTAGACCCTTTGGGCGCTAGCTAAGGTGCTTCTGCAATAGAGAAAGAAATGGCAAGGAAATTTCATCCAATTGAATACTCTTAAAACTATTTTTTTTTTCTTATTGCCTGACATCGTGGTGTGCCCACATTTTTTTGTGTGAAATTGCCTATAATCTCAAGAGAGCCCATTGCTGGCATGATGTAAGTGTTTCGTTTGGACTGTAAATATGATTCCCAGCACAGTATCTCTTAAAAGGTCGCCCAGAACATTTTGATTAATGCTATCTTGTTTATGTTCAGCAGCTAGCAAAAGGGAGGAAAAAAGGGCACAAAAAGAGCAAGGCAAGGCGGAAAAAACGGCTTTGCTCCTTTAAATAAAGCAAGGCGGGTAAATGTTATCCTCACAAGCACATGCTGTGTGATGGGATGGAGAATAAGAAATGATCCCAGGGCCAGGGGAAGAAGAGAGTTGGTCCCTGCACCCGGGAGATAGTGAGCCTCAGCTTGCAAATGCCTCGGTGGTGTGCCTTTAGCTGAGAGCTTGCCATCTCAAATCCATTCCAAAAATTTGATCTCCCTGATGGCTGAGGAATCTGTCGCTGCCATACCACACGTTGGCACAAACACACTGCCTTGTGATTGATGTTGCCCTTTTGATGTCAAGTCTTCCCTATCCTGGTGCCAAACCCATAGCGTTTGATTCCACTAGGTAATTGGAAATGATATTTTGATTTAAACTGTTTGCCAGTGAAAAGATAGGAGAGGAAAACTGATCCGAAGACATAAAACCATCCTAGACCGAACCAATAAGTAAGCATTCAAGAACCTCTAGGCTTTGACTTACCCTGGTTTTGCAGTTTTTGTAACTAACAGCAAATGACATTTAGTTTCTAATAGCGCTTTCTGGCATTCTTGTGCTATGCTTTCTTCAAAACAAACAAAAAAGACATTCATGCTCATTTCTTGGTCGTTCTGGCATTTCAGCATTCCTTCCCACGGAAATTTCAGGTGCCAGCATGAGATTTCAATACAGAAATTGTAAAGAAACTATCAGAGTACCATTTTAAGTATAGTTAAGACCTATGCTATGAACTTGGATGTGGAAGTCAAGCTTTAGGTGTCTAAGACCTGCAGGAGTTTTCAATGTTCTACTTGCTAGTCTTTAGGAATAACCAAAGAGATGAGAGTGGGCAGGCCCCAAATTACAATCCTTTTTCTCCTAATTTAGAGACTGATATTGCTTTAATTGCCCCATCTTTATTCCCTAAAATCAGAAATTTAGAAATTCTTATTTTAGTTAACTTGGCTAGTCAATAGGTTGTGATTCATCTTGCCTGAGTTTGGAGAGCTGCGTTTACATCTGAACAGGTTGTCTAGACTCCTGTTGTAATCAGTGGATGAAAATAGGGACTTTTCGGGCATTATTCTCTGATGTAGTTTAGATGCCTATTTCATGGTGAAATGAATCGTTTTCTAAGAAGTGCCTATTTTCTCTCCGTTGGCTAAAATGGAGCCTTGAACAAGCTTAAATGTAGATGTGGTAAGTTCTTACATTGCCTTAACTATCTGTACAGGAAACTGCAATTTAAGTCTGCAGAAACTTTGGCTTTTCAGATTTTTTTGCAATGCTGTTTGATTGCCTTTTGAATTATTTCATTCATTGCTCAGAGTTATCTTTGGTGTGAAACGGAGGTATCAGCTGACATACCAAAATTTTAGATGGGAAGTTCGAGATACAAACAAGTGAAAATGCAGATAAAAAGTAGACTGAAATCTGGGCAAATTCCCAAGAAGTGACATTCCTACTCCTGTGAAAAGTGTTATACTATTTTAAGAGCCACTCTTTTTGATTGATAGCACAGGGGGTTTCAATCTCCAAGAGGACTTTCAGCATGTTAAGTATGTCAGTGGCATTTATTATCTTACACACTTCTGTCTGTCTTTTGTGTTTTCTTAAGTTGATCTTCCACACAACCTGGTTAAATATTGAACTATGTCTTGACGATTCTTTCTGGTATGTCTGGCAAGCTAAGAAGGCTCTGCTATGTTTCTCACTTGAAAATAAAGGATAAAATGATTAGGAAAGTGTTCAATTTGTATTGTTAATTATGTGAATTTAAGTGCTGCAGGTTTCATGTTGTAATAACCATAACCCCCTCCTGGTTGGGAAAATTGGCATTTGGGCATCACTACAGTAGTGGGATTCACCTGCACAGTTTGTGCATTCCTTTTTTGTTTTATAGTCCTGGAATTTTACTCTCTTTTCTGTATTTGTGAATTCGGGATGGTCTCTATGATTTAGTAGTTACTAGTCAGGAAAGGAAAAAAAATGTGAAGAGACGTAACATGTCCTGAGAGAGGGCAGTCAGCCATTCAGAAAAAGTTTGTCTGTGGGATAAAGAGAGCTATCTATTTTCTCCTTGGAAACTCTGTTCTGTCTTGGGAAAACAGAATTAAGAAATATGGAGAAAAGGTCTAAATACTAATGGGACACATTACACATACTTAATAAATGTTTTTTCCCCGTAATAATTTGTCAGAAGGAGATTCAAAGTATTTGACTAGTATTTATTTGCAGATTGGACCAGTCACAGAATCACAGAATGGTTTGGGTTGGAAGGGACCTTAAAGATCATCTAGTTCCAACCCCTCTGCCATGGGCAGGGACAATTCCGACTAGACCAGGCTGCTCAAAGCCCCATCCAGCCTGGCCTTGAACACTTCCAGGGATGGGGCATCCACAACCTCCCTGGGCAACCTGTTCCAGTGTCTCACCACCCTTACAGTAAAGAATTTCTTCCTGATATCCAATCTAAATCTACCCTCTTTATGTCTGAGGCCGTTACCCCGTGTCCTATCATTACACTTCCTGATAAAGAGTCCCTCCCCATCCTTCCTGTAGCCCCCCTTTAGGTACTGGAAGGCTGCTATAGGGTCTCCTCAGAGCCTTCTCTTCTCCAGGCTGAACAACCCCAACTCTCTCAGCCTGTCGTGTCAGTCCATCTTCCTTCAAAGAGTCAATGGAAGTTTCACTTGGGCTGCAGAGAACTCTTCTGCTTCCTTCTCATGAAAGTGAGGGACAGAAATATGTGTAAATGTCCCACTCTCATTGCTTGAATTTCACTTAATTCCACAGGGTACAAAACCCATTGAGTATGAATTGAAGCAGTAAAATTATGCAGGAACTCTGCATAATTTCCTGCAAGAATTTATTGGAATTACAGCAACAGAGACGCCAGTTGATAGTTCTCATTTAGTTTTCCATCTCTGTTAGATAATCATAATGCAGAATAATTCAGTTCTAGAAAAGAGTGCATTGCAACATAAAATCTGAACAGAGAGTAGTTTTTCTCATTTAAAAAAGCATAACTTCACAAAGGACACTCTCTCTACAAATAAAGAAGTAAGGACATTCCTGTGTAGGAAGGGAGGGGGACTGGTCTGCCTTACCTGGCAGACCTTATTAATGAACGTAAGCACACTGTGCTGCATCACCAAGTACTGTGTCCAGCTCTGGAGCCCTCAGCACAAGAAGGACATGGACCTGTTGGAGCAGGTTCAGAGGAGGGCCACGAGGATAATCAAAGGGCTGGAGCACCTCTGCTATGAAGACAGGCTGAGAGAGTTGGGGTTGTTCAGCCTGGAGAAGAGGAGGCTCTGGGGACACCTTATAGCAGCTTTCCAGTACCTGAAGGGGGCCTACAAGAAAGCTGGGGAGGGGCTGTTTGCAAGGGCATGTAGCGATAGGATGAGGGGCAATGGTTTTAAACTAGAGCAGGGCAGGTTTAGATTAGACATTAGGGAGAAGTTCTTTACAATGAGGGTGGTGAGACACTGGAACAGGTTGCCCAGAGAGGTGGTGGAGGCCCCATCCCTGGAGACATTCAAGGCCAGGCTTGATGAGGCTCTGAGCAACCTGATCTAGTTGAAGATGTCCCTGCTTACTGCAGGGAGTTGGACTAGATGGCCTTTAAAGGTCCCTTCCAACCCAACACATTCTATGATTCTGTGTTATATGCAAGGGTAAGCTGAAGTGTGACTCGCCTAAGGCCACATAGTGACAGCGACAGGAGTGAAATCCATGAGGTTTGTCAAAGATATCGACCATGGTACCCCTAGCAGGGGAACCCATTTAGTAGTCATGTAATTTAATCAGATACTCTGCCTCATTGCACCTGGTCTAGGATTAATCTGATTTCCTTTGTGATTTATACCCATTGGGCTGAACTCAGGAGTCATTGTCAGTACTTTTTTTTGGTAGACTGTTTCACACAGAGGGAACTTAATTCTTCAAGGGAATAATCTACATTACTTCAGGAAAGGCAAAAAGCTGGAGAGTTGCACTAAGGAAAAAACCCACCTCCCCTGCAGACAAGGAGTCAGGCTGGAGGGGTCTGTGCCTGCAGGCAGGAGGGGTTTGGGAAGGGAGCTGCTGCTTCTCTCAGCCACGTTGCTCGCTGGATTGCAGGCTCCGCAAATCAAGCTGGCTCAGCTGAGCAGTTGCCTGAAGTTAAGCACTATGAAGTAGAAATATGTATATATAAAACTGTTATCCTCAGTTTGCTTTGGTCAGAACACATTTTTAAAAAGCAATCAGTTTTACTGAAAGCTGATGTGGAGTTATTCCAGGCTCTCTAGAAAATTCTGTACCTCCACTTGACCCTAAACGTGCATGAAACCATGATGCCGGCTGCCTTCTCCTCCCGGCATTGTAAAAAGCTATCCACATTTATTTAATTCACAGACCCAAGGGGAAGTCTTGGAAGGACATCTTCATTTTTGTCTGCCTTCCCAATATGATCCTTATGAACACAATGGCTTAGCGTGATGCACACTGCTGGCAAACAGTAGGGACAGGGGGGACAAAAGTCCCAGACCTTAGCTAATGCCAGTGGGAAGCAGCCACGTGCCCCGCAGGGCTGGCGGAGGCATTGATGGAGCACACGATTCCCAGAGCGCTGAAGGGCTTCCCAGCATGGTCTTTCCCAGGCAGAGCCTGTGCGTTCAAATTCTTGCCTTTGGTGATTAAATTCAGTTCAACATCAGAGGAGTGGAGACAACAGCCATGTAAGGAGAAAAAAAAATATTTAAGAAAGGAGAGGGCACGAACCTCAGCAGTAAATCCACCGCCATATCATCTTTGACAGCTAAAACCAAGCTGTGATTGAATAAGGATTCACACGGCAGCTGTCCATGCGGTCCTTGGTGACTGAGTTTGGGAATTACTTCTTTAGGTAGACACACAGACCAATGAACTTGGCCATCGTCTTTTGAGCAGAGATTCACAGGCATGCAAAATCTCCTGGCAATGCTTTCAGAGAGAGATAAGATGCAAATGACTCCAAGTGCTGCTGAATAGCCTAGGCTGGCTGAACAGCCTTTCTGCTGCCCAGTACCACAGCCCTTCCCCTGCACAGTGCATAGGGAGTAGCTGGGTTATGGTAGGGATGTACAAGCATTTATCTCGTTTTCTACCTGACAAGAGGTACTGAGCATCTCCAGACCATTGTACACCACTGGGGAGAAGCACTTGGTACTGTCGTATGTTGACTGTCTTGCTGTCAGGCTGGGGTTGCTCTTCTCCCCGACCCCTGCAAACCCTCTTCTGAAGATGCTATAAACCTTAGTATAACGTATCAGCAATGTATCAAAGCAGTCCTTGTAATGTCATGACATGTAGATGGTTTTTAGTCTGTTTAGTCTAAAACAAATCTGGTCTCTTCCTATTTATTTTCCAGATTTATACCACAATTCTTTAACTAGCCATGGCAAAAGGCAAAAAAAGTAAATGGCTCTTTATTGACCATAGTTGCAAGCTAGCTTACTGCAGTGCAAGGCAAGGAACAGTCTCCCATGCTGGGATCTGAGCTGAAAAGCCTTTCGCATCCAGAGTAAGATTGAGACACAATTTAAATGTCTCAGTCAAAATTCTGGAAAAGCTCTTTTTTGAGTTCCCTTTAAGTCATGGGCAGCTATCAACAGGGCATTTGAGGCTTTTTCGTATTAAAATTTCCCAAGCATATCAATTTCAGCTTCAATTACTTCCTTTTACAGTGTACTCTGAGTATTTTGGTGCCTATCCAAAACCGTGATGGTAGCACCATCACGACTGCAGAAAGCAAGATTTATTTTGGCAAGTCCTCTGATCCTATGGGTTTGATCTAAACACCTCTCACAGAACAGAGATGCAAGGGGGGGCATTTCTGTTTAATACAAAGGGAAACGAAAAGTCATTGGGACCGAGTCAGAGAGTACAGTATCATTAGCATTTCCTTTTCTCAGTGTCATGTCATTTGTCAGTTTTGAGGCTATTTGGTTTAATTTAAAGTTTTGTTTCATTATGGTACTTATTACATGGATCAAGTCCGATGTCTAGAAATGCTTTTAGAGTATTAGGGTTCAACAAGGTGCTGTAATGTTTATACATATTTACATATATAAACATATTTGGAGATAACGGATAGACGGATCCCTGAGGCTACTGCCTTCATACCATTGGTTTTCTGTATCACTAGGAATGAACTTGACTGGCAGTTATCAAAAACTGTCACTTCCAGAACAGGTGGAGAAATATAATTGCTTTTGCAATATTGCATACAGTAAGCTCAAGGGCTCTCTGTATTTTATTACAGTTGCAGTTGACTGATGGAGATTAACATTATGCTAATCATTGTAACTGTAAAACCTCGTCTTAGGTGGTATAGTACAGAGACTACTGATGTAATTTATTCATACAAACGTAGTAAGTTATTTTTTCAGCGGTTAAGCAGCCATTTTAGAATCTGACAAATTAATACATTACTTCTGACCATCTATAATATTTATAGTGCACTTCCGGTCACCACAAGACATGCTGCTCCTGATTTTGGACAGCATAGAGAAAATATCTTGCATGTTGACTGCATTTAAACTCTTTAAAGCACCAACTTCTTGAGCTAATAATATGACAGAACACGGCCCAAGTCCACCCTGTGCTTTCTTTTCTCATTAGAGAAGAACAACAGATCTCCATTTGACCTTTCATAAATATCTTCACTGAAATATTTCGGACAAAATTTGAGGACGTGTTCTTTCTTCACTGAAATCCATAGCGAAAATCTGGTCCCAGTATTTCCATCCCACCTCTCCCCACCTCAGAACTCATTCACTGATTTGGGCATATATGTCACTACGCTGGCACCCGGCCACCCGAGTGACACACGAACATGCCGGTTAGTGACTGTGATATGAGCACCTGCTACCACCACTGGAGATCATTTAAGTAGCGATGAGATACCGAGGAATACTTCTAAGTTGTTGGAGACTTAGGGACTAGTCTATCCTGAAGGTGATACTTGGGCACAGAAAAGCTGTTGTCATTCATATTAGTTTTTTTAAGGGGTATTTTTATTTTATGAAGGCTGTCACAGCTGGAAAACAGTAATTAGGCTAGAATGATGGTAAAAAGGGGGTTTTTGTCTCCTTTATTGACAATGAAAAATGCAACGTGTCTCTTGCATACTTCTGCTGGAGTTCTTTAACTCATAAAAACTTCACTGGGAGCAAATCTGTAAAATTATTTCAAGATCTTGTGCATATAATCAAATATTTCTACTATACTACCACTAATAGGTGCTATATGTGGTACGATGAAGCTGAGGTATTTTCCTAATATAAAAATGATTTGCATGTCCAACTGCAATCATTGTCAGTCTTTTATAAATCCACATTTGGAGGAATCTTAGTTTGCTTGTAATGTTTGAAGGTTTATTATTTATTCATCAGCTTCTTAAGATAGATAGCCTCAGCATCTCAACTTTCTGTAGCAGAGCATGTTGATTAGTGTTTTCTAGAAAGATTTGACATAAGCTAGGTTGACGTTGGCAGAGAGAGGTGGGTAGCATATGTAGAACATTATCACTATACATTTTAGCTGTTGACAGTGACAGAAGCAAGCTGACATTAACGCATCTTGATAAGTGATACTGCTACTCCTAGTGTCACTTTTATCATCTACTACTCAAAACATTGACCTAGGACTCTGATTTGATGTTATAATAAATTTGGCATGCATTAACATACATATCACACCGACTCCTTCATGACATATTCCTTGACGGGAGCATGATTATTGTATATTGCTTCAGTTCACTTGTTAGCATTGCCCTTAACATCTCCTTCAGAAGGCAATAAGCTGGTATTTATTTTGTGGGGTTTTTTTTATGATAGAGAAAGCATTTATTGGTTTGGATATGAAGTGTCTTGTAGGTAACATTTTCTTACGAGAAACTGTTATATAATTAATTTTATTGCCAGCAATTCAAAATGTTGTGAGCGGATCCAATGTCATTCAAGGCTTTTTCCTCTTTCAAAGAGTACAAATGCATTTTGGATGTTTCCATCAAAATTAAACGTCTGGAAAACATACATTTTCTGTTGAAAATAGAATTGTGGTATTGCTTATATAATGACTGATGTATCTTTAAAATATGCTAATCATTTGATTGCAATTTAAAATTGACTGCAGGATGGTAACTTCTGAATGTGAATGTCTGGTATCAAAATAGCAGGCTGATTTCACAAGGACATTCTGGAAAAAACACTCTGCAAACTGCATGACGCTCCAAAATACAGGAATTTGATGGTAATATAACTGGCACAGACTCTGAATGGATGGTGGGAATTTGAGCTGTGAGGGCGTAACTTGCCCAAGTCCATGATGACTTACCACTTTAGATTTCACTGAAATTCATTTGGCCATAGATTTTTATCTTATTTTCACCATGTGGGTACTATGGAAGGATAAAGTAAGTGTGGGGTTTTCTCTAGAGCATGAACAGTCCAGGAGCACAAGAAAGTTCAGCAAAGATATTTTGTGAGAACTGAGAGGTGCTTGCTGGGACCTGTGGAACCACAATGGCTCTTAGTTCAGCGTTGCCTTTGCGGCATTAACCTTCAGGTGCTTCGGGGGTCCCTTGCAATCCCCAGGCAGTGATCCGTTCCTGCTCTCTCTACAGCTCATGGCGACATGTTTAAAGGAAAGGACGCAAGCACCTTCCACCATGCTTTGCACTATCTGGATGGCAGCCACGTCGGTGTGGAGGATGAGTCATTTGCTTAGCCCAGAGCTGTGCTGGACTTATTAAATTAAGTGACGTGTTACACAATGAGCTTGAGCTTTGCACAGCTCCTGACTCAGGCAGGCTCGGGCCTCCCGAGCTCCCAAGCTTAAGCAGGGGTCGCTCAGTAATCACCCAAGAAAGTTATCACCCCGAAGTCATGATAGGGGGCTGCCTCAGGGGGCCATCAGGAAAAGCCCCAGGTGGAAAAGAGCCTGAACCCTGGCCCTGAAAAGCGGTCAGCGTCTGACGTTGGGCTACAGGGAAGCAGCTCGCTTTGTTCAGCATTCTCAGCTGTGACTCTTTCCAAATTTAGGCCTCTAAACTAGATATCAGTTTCTTACGAGAATGAGACTATAAAAACTGCTGTGCTGGATCAACCAGAGCCCCGTCTTGTCCAGCGTCCTGTCTCGTGAAATGAACTCACATCTCTTCATTTGCAGGAGAATTACAATACCTTATCATTAGGCACAGACTATGTGAGTTAGTTTCTCCTATTGAAAGTCTCTCCTGTTGTTTAACTCGTTAAATATTCACTGGGCCAGAGCAGGGACCTAAATTGTCCTTTTCATTCCCATGTCCTGATGATCAGCTAGTCCTTAGCTCTTTCTGCATTGCCCTGAATATTAATTATTTACAAGGATGTTTCTGCAGAATTTCTATGGATTCTTAAATTAATCCATCTGTGCTACTTCATGCTAAATTAGTTTTTGTTGGTATTTTAACCTTTTTTGTTTCTGAATGTTCTTATTACGGGCTTTTTTTCTTCTTGAATGATTTAACTTTCCTCAGAAAATTTGAGGTACCTTTTAATGGTTCTTGATATATTCTTCATTCTGAACAGAATTTAGTTGAGTGTTTGAAAATCTTTTACATCTGATGGCAAGCACTAACAGCAAACTAATAATTGGTGTCTTCTTTTTGTGCACCCTCTTTTGCTGCTATATGAGTAAACTGCATTCTTTGCATATTCCTCAAAAATATTGTGCCTTTATTTTATTTTATTTTATTTTATTTTATTTTATTTTATTTTATTTTATTTTATTTTATTTTATTTTATTTTATTTTATTTTATTTTATTTTATATTTCATTTTGCAATAATCATATTGTTATTTTATAATGAAAAAAATAAATATGTCTGTGCATTGAACCAGCACTCATTAGGCTCCCAGAAGGTATTTGTTTGATAACTTGGTTAGTAGACATTGTGTGGGTGCTGCCAAAGTGTGAACTCAATCTGAACAGAGAGGAAACATGAAGCCTAACCAGAGGGTTTCTGTTGCCAATCAGTTGCTGTGAGGGATACAGCCTATAAAAATTCTTACCCAGAATATACTTTCTAAGTGTGTATTTGTATACTAGTTGTTTTAAAGTAGTGACAAACAGCCAAAAAAAGAGCTGAATATATTAGAAGACATGGAGAAATCAATGCTGCTGCCTAAGAAATCCTGTGAATTAGTTTTTTGTGATGTTTCAGACTTATTTTACCAGATATGAGAGGTCACATGATTGCAAGTGCTCAATTAACACATTCAAATGAGTTGTCCCTTGTTAGTGGAGGTACATTCTCAGGCTGCCCAGGGAAGAAGTGATGGTAGACTCTTTAAATAAACCCATTTTCTTCATGGTCATTTTTTTTTGTTGTGCAGTTGCAGATGTCCAACAGCCCATAGATGGTTGGTTCACTATCTGCAACTCCACTGACAGATAACAAACTTTTAAAATAGACTCACATTCTTGTTCACATGCTCCATGAGAGATAAGCTAAGTTTGGATGAGAAAAGCAACTTCTGAAGTGTGCCACTTAGGTAATTATGAGGGCTGAAATAAGCTGATCATTTAGAATTTGATCTTTGGATGTGTTATGCCATAATTCTTGTGGGACTGTGCCTTCAATTAGTCTTCATGGAATGAAGTATACTTTTAAGTAGGCAGGTGCAAATGTATCACAGCATGTTTTATTTTTGTTTTTCTGTGATGTCAAAAATTTCATAGAAGCTGGCTCAAAATCTAAATTTTTCCCAGGTAACCATAAAAACTCTGGAGTTTCATGTGATCAAGGCTTAATTTATTTTAATAGGGCAAGTATATAGCCTGCTGACGTAGCTATTTGCAAAAGCAAATCCTAAATTCTTGACACTTCACCTGCACCCACGTAGCGTTCTCCTGTCTTTCATTTTACGAACACACACATAGACACAGATACACACCTTCTACAGAAAGCGTGCCAAAAACCTCTTAATCCTGAATGCTCTAATGAATGTTTGAGGTTCTTTCTTTCTAACAGAAACCCTCTGTATAAGCCTTTTTTGCTGTTGAATTCTGCCAAGAGCAGCTATGGGCCAGTGCAACCTTAAATCTTGCGTTTATTTATCATCAGTAAGAAGCCAAACAAAAATGCCTGCCAATGACTTCAAATCTGTCTGTGACCGTGTGCGTTCCTCAAATGCGTTGTTTTGGAAGAAGAATAAAGGCTGATGACAACCCTTCAGTCCAGGCCCTTCATCTGCAGTCTTTTAGCTTGTTTGTGAACTTCAGGTGTTGCAGCGGCTCTTGTCCGCTCACTGACGAAAGGCAGGCACCAGCAAGTGCTGCAGAACAAAAGGTGTCCTCTCAAAGTTGCCTGAAGCTCCTTGCTCACTCCTCAAATCCTTTGCCCAAGGCCTAGCTTCAGGATTTTTGTGCTGACTGCTTCCCCAACCCCAGGAGGTCATATCACCATTATAACGTTCAATGACTGGGCTTGACATTTCTGGCTAGGAAAAAACATTATCTGAAGGAAAGTTTCAACCTTTGGCAATTTGTTTTCTGATGTTAATGGAGGAAGACATCTTTCAAAGCTTTTGCTGAAAAATGCATCTGAGAAAGAGACATCTGAACATAGCCTGGTAGCTGGGGCATTCACCAGTGCTGTAGGAAACTTGGGGTAAGTTTCCATCTTGTCCTTCAAAGAGAAGCATATTTTAAAGCAGTTCTGTCTCTCTGTCCTGGTGTTTCCACTAGTCAGTCCATCATGGATTCAAGGAGCCTTCCAGATGAAAAGTCAGTAAAAGCAAATATGTTCTGCTAAAAGATTTTGTTCAAGTAAACTGACTTTTTTATGTGGAAGAAAATACTTAAATGAGAATTTCCTGGTCCACTTCAGAACTGCAAAGGAGATGAGATTTCCTATGTGCAATGGCAATATTGAGTCAGTTGAGGCAATACTATGTGCAACAAACACAGCATTTGGCTTCTTCTACTGAAATTAAAGGCAACCTTTTAAATGAAAAAAATTTTACCAGCTATTAGTATATTCGGTAATTTCCTACATGGATCTTTTCTGGGAAGCAGAGGAAAAATAAGTACTTGGTACAAGAGGGCTTTTTAGTCACTTCCAAAAATAACTTGTTTAATTTCCTTAACTTTCAAACTCTGTGCCAATTTCTGGCTAGTTAACGAACACGACTTAATAGGCAGGACAGATGCAAAATCAAAGACTGGGGCTGAGAGACATGTACTGCATGAGGTAACTATTTTTTTTTGGTAAAATGCATGTCATTTATTACGCTTCTTTTAAGAGAACTGATCCTGTGGGCACATCTGCCTTGTGCTTTTCTTGAGTGCCTGAGCTCTCCCATTGACATCTAGTCTCTGCTGTAATCAAAACCTCAGCTGGATAACATTGGCAAGGCTGAGCTCCCAATCACTTTTTTTCCTGAGGAAACAGCCGTAGTCAGTAGGAACATAAAATCTAACACCATGAAAAAGACATAATTTGACAGAAATAGCACAGTAATGCCCTTTTCTTAAAAGCTAAGTTAAGACAATTTTAAAATGACTTGAAGCTTTAGTATGAGGTGTGCATAAATACAATTACATTGGATTGACCATGCTTTGCCGTTAAGATGGTTTTAATGCATGACTTATGGTTTTAGGGTTTGTAAAATTTTTATTTTTTATTTTTTAGTTTGAGGCTGGATATACTTCTGTATTACGTAAACCTGGGAAGCTGTTCAGAAGACACTGAATATGAAGCTTTCAGATTGCACGATGCCTTGTGCATACAGATGCGAGAGCTTTATTAAAAATGCTTGTGATTTCTTAATATTGTTCACAGGAATTATGTAATCTCTGGGATAAAGAATCCTAGCAAGACATTTTAAAACATTGCAGTAAGCAAGCAACTTGCTTCCTGAATCTGGCAGCTCTGCAGAGTCATCTGCCACGAAGGCAAAAGGAGCAAAGGTCTCTTTGAAAGGCTACAGAATTTTGGAATCTAAAACTTATAGTTGGAAGCAGAGGATATGTTTCTTTAGCTAATAAAAAACATAGAACAAGATAAACTTAACTTTACAACACTTAACACACTCAAAATGCTAAACTGCTGGACAGGTGGAGAGAAAGAATACATCCCATGTGGCATACATTAGTTATGTAATTTAATGCACAACTTGAGGGTAACCAGTTCTCCCTGGTCATGAAGCTAGTATAAGGGTCGATATGGAATATACTGGAGTTACTGTCAGGATTACCCTTGGTTGTACTGAGTTTATTTTGGGCTATTATAGGAAATATGAGCTTTGAAATATTTTAAAGTGATAAAAATGTTCATAAAATCTCTGAAATTGTAGTTCTGGCAATAAACTAACTCAATTGCGCCTTTAATCTAAAGCTGGAATTATTAAATCCATGCCTTCCTCCAATTGCTTTCCATGAAGATGCAACATGAAAGTACAGATACGTAGGAATCAAGTACGGAATCTACATTCTTAGTTACCACATGCAAAGGTGTTTTATATTGCACTGTCACCTGTATTCTTATACTGGGAACTTCTGGAGGAAGTCTTGGTAGGAAGTAAATGACAACATGCAGGTTTTTGTTCATTAAAATTAAGTCACCTGTCCTTTTTATAATAGCGTGGTCCTTTTGGTTAGTTCATAGTATCTATAGAGATAGTGTTATTTATGCATTTTCAGTCTAAAGTATTCTTTATAAAATTGACAGGGTTTTGCTTAAATTTGGAAGGCTGTTCTTTAGAAGCTTGACATTAGCAGCATATTGGTCATGAAGCCAAACGTAAATACAATGTGGTTCCTCACTTTTCTAGAAGTCTGCTTCAGATCTTGTAAGTTCTGCCATGTTGCAAACTGGAAACGGAGAGGAGAGTGACTGAGAGAAACCTATGTAATAAGTGATTAGTAAGGACAAGGTACAAAAGGAAAGAAAGAATGACTGGTCAGTAGGTGTTTTAAATGACATTGAAATATAAGACCAAGAGCATAATGCTAGAAAAAAATGAAAACCTGATTTTGAAAGTAAACATCATTTATATCTCTGTTCTGGCAAGAAGATGAGTTGCAGGGCAGAACCAGAACTTGACTTAGGTAAAGATGGCCATCTCAATGGGATAGTCCTAGTTATGAAGCGCTGCCTGGGTGGACTCAAATGGGAGCTTTGATAGATGCCGTATGTTCACGCCTAGGTACAGAAACCAGAGAGGTGAGAGTTGTTCTAAGTTAAGGCTGGCATGTGCTAACTACGTGTGTTACCTTCACCAAAACTTGTCAAATAATGTCACGTGGATGTAGGATATCTGGGAATATATGGCAAAGAAGTTGCAGTTGCCCACGGACCGTCAGAATATTTTAGAATAGACAAGGTTATAGGCACTCAGGGCTGCACTGGAAGCCTAAGGCAAAGTATAGATTTCAGTTTATAGGCTGCCCTGATTTGTTAGCTAAAGAAATTATGCTTGCTCTTGGTACAAAATGTACAGTCTGCTGTGGAAAATCTACTCCTATTCTTTCTCCTACACTTTAAAACATCTGAGGAATGGTACATGACTGTGTTTAGCCGAATGATTATGCCAGAGTGCAAAACTCAAAATGTTTTTTTTTTATGAGACAAAGTCTAGTTTGTAAAATGACAATTCTTCACACATACGCTTTTGTTGGAAAAAATAAAAACAAAATGACTTAATTGGAACAAGTGTAGCTATTCTTCCAAATAGATAAAGTCATATGAAAATGACCCTGGCCCTGTTAAACATGCAGTGCTCTTGACATCAGGGAAAGCTCAAGTTAAATGTTTAAAGACGGTTGCTTTTTAATGATTAGCACAGAGAAGAAAACGAGATCCTACGTTTATCACCCTGCCCTCCTATGAACTTGCAGAAGAAGCCGACAGCCCTCCAGCTTTACCTTTTTGTTTGTTAGTAGCTGAGTGCCAGAATAATTACCCTTTGTAGCCAGCATTCTTCTGGGCCCACACAGACCTACTCAGAAAATAGCTCATTAAAAAGACCTCTGAGAATCCTTGCTGAGAAATGGAAAAAATGTCCTATACTTCAGTTTTATTGCACACATTTCTTCACCGCTTTTTAATGTTCATTTTTTATTTATCTCCGGACCGTGCTCTACATGCTACAGACAGCAGCCTGGGGAAGGAGGGATCTGAATTATCAGCCCACTGAGTTTTATTAGCAGAGGATAGGTAAGAATGCTTGTAGACGGGCTTGTATTGATTATTTGTTAAATCACTTGCGCGTACGACTGTGAAGGGTAGGGCGGCTCCTGATGGGAAGCCTATTGCTGATTATACAGGATGAAATAATCCATGTCTTAATGATTAAAATGATATCTGCCTTTTCCTATGGTTGGTTAAAAAGCTGAAAATTTTGCATGTGATATTTCCAAAATACTCTGTGTATCCCTAACGTACTATCCATGAGAACTTCTCTTCCTTATGGAAAGGAGCTGTGGGATCTGGTCTAGCTGGTATTATAAGACTTTCACTGCTGTCTGCTGGAATGGTATCAAAAAAAAAGGACAGCAAATAAACCAGAAGTCTTCAGTGTGGTCATAGGAGAGCGGATAAAGATGAAGGTTTTAATTTGCACTTCATGAAATCTATGAAAACATCTGGGGGTTTTTTGCTGTTTGTTTGTTTTTTTTTTTTTTAAATACCTCCTTTTCTGACTGATCAAAAACCTGATAAATACAGATGCCGGATAGCTTTTTGGATCTTGAAAATGATATTTGAGAGTATGTCACGATCAATTAGTGAGAGAACTCTAAAATGTGAAAGATGTGCTCTTATCTGTCATTGATATGTGGGTGCCAGGTGCATAGATTTTGAAAATTTAAGCTTTACAGCTCTATGTGTTTCTTTATGTGCTTTGGATCCCTACTTTAAAAATATATCTCCTTAGCCAGACAAATGCCCAGGCACAGTAGCAGTTTGGGAAAGGAGGTATCAATTGAAAATTTCATGCTTCAGAGATTTAAAAGAAATAAACCCTAAAGTTTTATAATAATAATGGAAGAGTCCGAACGCAAGAGACAGCTTGATAGAATCTGTGCTGCCAAGAGCAAATCACATCAACTTTTTCTTTCCCCCTGTCAGATCAATTATTTTAAAATGAAAAGTTACTTTCCAATTAAACCAAACTTGGTCAAAATGTTTTAACACTCAAACCCCCTTACTTTTTACAGTTTTCAAAAATGAAAATATCTTTCAAAAACTAACCTGTAAAAGCCATCAAAAAATTAAACGTACTTTTAACAGCGTTTAGCTGAGAACAGACAGAAGTAATAAAAGAGGGAAATGAGAGTAAAAGGAAATTTTGAGGCAACCAGAAACAGTCAAAATGAATGAGGAGACAGGTGCCTGGAGAGAATATGTGTGCAGTACCTACAGGATGCATGTGAGTAGCAGCATCTCCCTGCTTTTTGGTGTTTCAGTGGGAGCAGGTGGAGCTGGTTGGTTTTACCCAGGGGCAGCAGGTAATGACAGGGGCCATTAACCTGGGCCAGAGAGAACGGGCACGTTCCAGTCACTCAGAGGTAGCTGAAGTCTCTGGGTGGGAAGAGACCTCCCAGTGTTTGAGACGATCTTGTACCCTCTGCTGAAAAGAGGTGGTTTTCTTTGCTGTAAGTGCTGGAAGTGAGAATGAATTTGAGCCTGAACCTGTGGTCCTTCAGGTTTGAGGAGAATTTTTTTTTAGAGTAAATACTACAATATCAGGTGACCGTGGTAGAAAGGGCCACAGTTGTTCATTTCTTGCTGTCAGACTTGGATGACAGGAGCGATCACATTCTGTGTTGAAGTGTTTTGGGTAGAGTGATACCTGGGGAAACACAGAGAGCCTGCCAGTGCTGTTGCATACACCGGAATACTGCTGAAGTGTTCTTGCTAACGGCAGGTTCGCAGGGAAGCACTGAGAGCCCCGACATCCTGCACATCCTCATTAGAGTGCATGAGGGATTTCACACGCAACTGTCATTGTGGAGCTGTTAAAAGCATAACTCACCTGCTAAAGTGAGGCTGTGCCGGTCCTCCTTCCGTCGTGTGTAAGCAAAACAGGAAGGCAGTTCTTCAAAAATGAGCAGAAAAGTTGCACAAGTGGGAAATGCTCAATTGCATCTGCTGCATCCAAATCACTACCAAGCTTCATGAAGTAGCTCAAGAGAAACACGCATAGAGATGCAAAAATGTGTAGTTAATCTAATTGAAGTATTAGCAATCTAATCACAGAGTTATAATGTTGTTAATTCCCTTTTTCCTGACAGGGGGTCAAGTTGGAAGAGGCCCTCATCACAACCAATATTTATCAGAATGCTTTTTATTAGCCAAGCTATTATCATTAATAGAACAAGGCTGTTCTTATTAACAGCGGAAAACTATTCACACGGTGCATTTAGTTACTCACACGGGTCTCTCGTACACTCGTGCTCTAACTCATAGCTACCCCGTCGAGCCTTAGCTGTGAGGTCAACCCTTTGTGCAGAAGCAGAAGGTTCTACTGCTATGCCTTTGGCTTTGGCTTCTAGGTGAATGGTCGGAAAGTTAAGTTAGAGGCCTCTTGTTTCATTGTTTGTAGGTATAATCCCACGGCCTTTGTCCGTGTATAGCAGCTACGGCCTTCTTAGATGGGGGTTAACTTGTGTACTGTGGATGCTTGTGTGTCCTGGTGGCCTCAGGTAGATTGGGCTGACTCTTGGTATTCTGAATTTGTCATTTTTTGTGTATTCAGTTGGACCACTAATCTCCTGAGTTTATCAGTTTAGCAAAAACTTTCATGCACTATCTCTCATACTCACCCTCTCTTCAATATACTCTTTTCTTTTAGCCCCTCCTCACTGTACTGTTCACACAAATGCATTCAAATTCACACGTACATCCAGCTTATATGATGATTACTAGTCCAACTACAGTGATATTCACGCTTAAAGTCCAAATGGTCCAATTATTACAGCTCATTCTCAAGAATTATACAGTTAAAACTGACCTAGACAAACTTTCTCATTTCTACCACTTCTTTTTTTCTATGCATTGTTATGGAAGCTGCCAGCATCTCCAGTTATTTGCAGGGATATCTACGATGGTGGTGGTGGGTCTTACTTCCCCTGCACTTTTAGCCCGGTTGAAGTTATTTTTCTATGTTTGCTAACAGTTCACTTGTTCTTTCTTCATTGGCCAGCAAATTTGATGTCATATCCAAATTCTATGATGCTTGATATGTCTTCTGTATGTTGGATACTAGTTCTTTGCTTCCTCTGTTACCCATAATATTAGCACACAAGGTTGCATTCCTGTAGTGAGTAATAACAGGATTATTAATGATTTGTGCTTGTAGCCCTAAGGCACCTATCCAATATTTACACTTCCCAGGCTTCTGCTATTATCTTGTGCTTGTACTTTTGGAGGCACCTGTTAAAACCCCCTGGTTTTCTTCAACAGCCTTCAAGCTATGGTTTCCTGATAACATGACATGTTTTATCAGGACATACATATCCTTTTTCTGGAGTCACTCAATCGTTAGTTCACTGTACAAAAGTAACGGTCCATTAGAAGACATGTGCAGGGATATGTATAGGCAGAGATGTGACGCTGGGCACCACCTGTTCCCAAAATATATTGCTTGCCACAATTTCACCATTGTGTTACTAAACTTGCCTTGCAACGCATCTTTGAAAGGAGAACTGCTGAGGTGCTCATCTCTGGTGGCAGCACCATGTGGGCTTGATCCTCCTGCGGTGGCGAGGGCAGGACTGGCGGCGCTCAGTGGTGCGGTGGGGAAACCTCAGCAGGTGTGAGCCTCAGCTCGGTGGGGAGGGAGCTGGTCTGGCTGAAATCCCTCTGGCCTTCAACCACTCCAGCATCTCCAGAAACCAAAGGGCAAATGGCTGATGCGCCCTGCTGTAAGATGGAAGTTCCTTGCTAGCATCACCCCACAAGACTGATCTCTCAGCTCTGACAGATGTAAGCAGGGATTTATTTCTATTCTCAGTGCTTGATTTGAAAATTACACCTGCTTACTGATAGCTGCAGCTTTTGGGAAAAGAAAATGAGGGGAATTATGTCATACCCGTTAATGAGACTGCGCGCCAACACGGCTGTGAGGATGACAGCAGCATTCTGGCACTCTCTTGCAGGGCTGAAATTGCAAGAAATTTTTACAGGAAAAAGAATAAATGCAGATTAATTTTCCGTTTCTCACTGAATAGTTGAGATGGAGTTGTTCAAAAAAGGACTGGAAAACTGGGATCCCTTGTGCCTCGCTGCTGTTATACTAATGTGACTAAGCAGTCTGCAGCCTTTTTGTTGGGCAGAAGTGTCATGACATTGTATAAGCATACATCATGCCTATCAGTGTGCGTGAATGCCGCTGTGTCTGGATACTCTGCATACGAACTTGTAAGTCCCATGGCCTTGTAAGGACCTAAGTGTAGGTGCAGATATTTGTACGTATCTACAGGCACTGGACTTACTCTGAAGTCTCCCATTTCCCAGGGAATCTTCTGGCCACTAATGTATTGGAAAAGCAGTCTGTGTGCATGCTAGACAGCACAAATTGTTTGGTTTGTTTTTTTGTTTTTTTTTTTTTTTTAATTTTCTTTTGCAATCAGCCTTCAAACTTTTTCAGTCTACTTTTGCCAGTCCTTGACCGCCTTCTATGCAAGACCAGATGGCAAGCCTGGCCATACCATGAAAAAAAAACCAAACTGTGCAAAATCAGAAGAAATATTTCTGGTTCATTTCTGATCGATCCACGCAGTAAAATGAAGGCTGGGCAGGAAATGGTTGCTACCTGCTGAGGGAGCAGCTGGAGGCAGTCTGGGTGTAGGATTGCCTAGATAGAGGTTTGTGTGTGGGTGATGGACTAGAGCAGCTTGGGATGTTACAACAGAGGTTGTTTTTAGCTTGGAAGATGTTGCTTCCTAGGAGGTTTCGGAGACTGGAGCAAATAGGGACTTTAAGGGTGTCAATGGACCTAAAATATTATTTAGAGACCCAGGTCACCTTAGGGTCTGATGTTATATGAGCATTTAGTCAAACTGCATTTAATTAAATCAATTAAATGTAGCAGGCAAGGTATTTTACTCCCCCTTTGCAAAGGAGGAAATTAAAGGTTACCTTTACTTAATTTTCACCATGCTTAGCTGCAGATGTGTAGGCTGGTATGACAGAGCAATTACAGTTGTATAAAGTCTGCTGGGCTTAAGAGCTAATTAAAATTATTGTTGAAAAGAAACACTTCAGCTGAATGAGCTCTTGCTTTTTGAATAATAGATTACAACTTTATACTATTATTCATTTGCTCTTTCCAGTGCTTTGCACCCACTGATTTTCAAAAGATGTCTGTGCGTGCGTTTTAGCGTGTGCTGCTGTACTGAAAGAAGCAAAAGTGATTTGCTGAAGGTGATATACAACGAGCACATCACAGAGACAGGCGAACGGCTCGGGCAGGCTCCTGGACCACAGCTGTCGGTGGGAATTTTGGCACAAATTTCAGCTGGGCTGTAATTTCACCCTGGACTTTTGGAGCGGATTCCGCTTTTTCCCCTGAAGTTTCGCAGATATAAAGTTGGTGTTCAGATGATCCGCTGCTGCTGTTTGTAAAAGGTTTTAGATAAGCCAGGGCTCATATTACACAATAATCAGCTAATCCGTATTAGGTTACTGTGATAGCTATAATAAGTGAGGCTACGAAGATAGGCCGAAGACCCCTTCATCTCAGTAACTGATCATTTCATCCACAGTAGACTCGCCTTGTTCTCTGTCTCGAGGAGGAGACAACGTCTCTTCTGTGGTTTGACTTCAGTCTGAACAGAGGAAAGGAGTTTAACGCGAGGTTACCCGGCCCGGGCGGTGTTTTCGGACGGCCCCCCTCCCTGGCTGGGCGAGCGGCATTAGCTGTGCCCTGGCTCTGTGTTAGAGCTATATTTATCTCGCAGGAACCGCGGGCATGTGGATGTGTGCTCTGACCGAAACAGCGCGTCAGCCAACATGCTTCTGTGGCATGATGCACACCCTTGTTATTTGCTATTACTTATGCATATATTTCCTTTTCTGTCCTTTAAACAAACAAATAAACAGCCTCTGAAGGAATTACTTGATATTTCAAGAGTGAGGTTTTCTCAGGGCGTCGCTTTATTAGCGAAATGACTTACATTAGCAAATCAGTGGAAGAAGTGGTAATGTGAAACCAGCATATTCAATTTCACTTTAGCAATCTGTATTCCAGAAGGAAATCCTGGGAAGCAATCACTGACAAGGGGACCTCAATTTAAATTACAAAATAGGCAGTATGCAGAATGCATATAGAGCATGCAAGAGATTTAATAGAAGTGTTCATTTGTCTTCATAAGGTAATCGAGACAATAAAAATGTGCTCTACAAGTAAAGACTGTAGAAGCTGTGGTAATGAAAACAATAATTAATATAATTTAAGTTACTATCCCTGGGGCAGTTGTAAATTGATGGTATTAATTATGTAACAAACCTATTTGTAAATTAATGTCATAGGAAGTCATGGAAGTCATCTAGAATAAGTTTCTCCTTTTGAAGCTATTTGGTTATGTATAATGCAGCAGCCTATAGCCCCTGATGGATATTCGAAGGTTATTTATTTTAAACTCTATAATGTATATTCTTCAAAGAACTAAGTAAACATGAAACGGTGCAATTAAAAATAATAAATTATTTTATTGTGCATAAAGTTGATTATGTAATATAAACCAGAATTCATTAATATTAACTTGAATAGATGTCGCTTATGGTATTTTTCTGCTACCGTAACTCTATTGATTCAAATAAATTACAGCAGCAGGGAATGTAAGGCATTGAATTCCTTCTCCTGTTACTATTAAGTCTAGAGAAAAGATTATAAACTGCAAGAAAGTTTCATATATGTTTTTTTTAAATATTTGAATTTTAAGGTTATTTTGCTATTATTTACCTCTACAGGTCAGTGGCTTTTATTAAATGTAGTTAAATGCTGAAAAATCCATCTTTTTCATTTCTTTCAGTTCCTCAAGGATAGAAACATCAGCCAGAGAGATGTAGTCAATTAAATGAGTATATGAAAAAAGGTGCAAAAATTCTTTGTCTACCTTTAAAAAAAAAAAAAGAAAAGTAGGGGATGGTTCCTTCTGCATCACATTGTCCAGTTACGATTTAAATTTAAAAATGTCAAAGTATTTTTACTTGTTTTTTTGAAATCTGTAAAATGAAAACAACCACTTAAAAGATGTTCTTAAACAAGAGTTTCTCCTCTTTTGTTTTCTTCAGTGGCAACATTCGGGTTCTCTGACCACTCTCGTGATATTTGCTCCTTGTCTAGGTTTCCGTGACGCAGCCTAGATTGCATGACCAGTTTCACCTGCTAGAAGCTCCTTTTTCCCACTCACTGTGAGCGAACCTAAGTGGAGCGCATCCCTTCACACTGCCTCTCACAGTACCTGACAACTTAAAACTTTCTGCAATGCAGTAATTCTATTTGCTGATTTATACTTTCTAAACTCCAGGAAAAATAAAATACACAAGGGGAATATAAATAAATCCATGCTTTAATGGCATTTTCCACCTGAAAAAATATTCCAGCTCGCTCATCTTTCTTTATATGTGTTTTCCAAACTTAGTTTTAGCTTGTGCAATTTTGATGGTTATTTCCACGATGTGTTTAGGCCAAATACAGCAAGTTTTTCTTCATGTATTCTTGAATTTTTCCACCAAAGCAATAGAATTGCGAGTGCAGGATAAGACACAGTACAGAATTAGGTGCTGGCAAGATGTCCCGTTACTATGAAATGGTCTGGAGCCTCATAACTTGTCTCCAGTACTTAGACGCCGTGAAGAGGCCGGGGGTGGAAGTAGGAGACCACCTTGTCCCTGCAGCCTTGCAGTGCACACCTCTGACTGGGCAGCAAGCCTGCAGCGTAACGTAACATACTCGTGTGAGTTTATGAATATAAAGGCCCGATTTCAGTACCGAAAAGGGCGTCCGTTTATTCAGATTTCTCACTTTCAAACATCAAAACACCTCATTATTTCAGAATTAGAGGTGTACACATGGAAATTTATTCTGGGTGTGTCTGAGAGTGAAGAGTTCTCCTAAATTGTAGAGAAAACAGCAGTTGGCAATGTTTGTATAAATAACCTGCCTCTGCTTTGCTCAAGCCCTGCAGGAGACAGCTGTCACTGGAAGTAACTGATATTTGCTTAGATTTTTTTTTTAAAAACTGGAAGTCTATGCCTGTTGTTTTTAATGTTCCAGCCATGAGAAGACAGAGTCATGTGAATGTGTTCCATAATTCCACTCTGTTCTGTAATTGCTATTTACTTATGGATGCAAATTACAAAGAAGCATAATGAGAGCCATAGCTCTCCAATTTGTTTCACTTTAAATGAGTAAGCCAAAAAAGTCAAAACAATGGTCCTGTTTTTCTCAATGATTCAATACAGTTCAAGGTTCTGCATATTAGAATACATTGAAAACACAATTAACTGCCATAAGCTTTAAATCACATGATGAAACTGGGGGAAATCATAGTTTTGAATCAGAAAGAATCATCACCAATGAGTAGTGTGAAAGTCGGCATATCAGGTTCATCAGTTTGGGCTGTCGTTCCCTCCATCTACCTTGCTAGGGTCTTTGGAATTCCTCTCCCTGACACCTGGCAAAGCGACTGAGAGGTTTACCACAGTGTGGACTTTTTTTTCCTGTCGAGCATCTCCTGTGAAGGGGATGGAAGTGGTGGGAGAGCACTGTCATAAAATTGAATGTTTAGGTGAAATTGCCTTCTCTTAGTCTCTCTTCTCTTCATTGCATTCAGACCCTACATACACAAGCCTAGCCAGAATGCAAGGTGGGGAGGGAGAAATGAGAAGACAGACACAGAATTAGTTGGTGTATGCGGCTGAATGGTCCAAAGAAAATGGGAGAAAATCCTTCACTTGAACCAGAATTCATCCCAGATGTTCAGAATTAGCTGCATTTGCTAAATGTAAACATGTTTTGCTTTCTTTTTGCATAGCAAAGGTTCTTCCAATTTGTTGTAAGTTGTTAAGCAAATACTCTAGGGGCTGTATTATGTCCAGATACAGCGGTATAATTGCATTGTTGTTCTACTAAAGTGGAGTTAAACAAAGACAAAAGCAACTTAATTGAATATGGTTTTCTGTTTCTAGTACGGAAAATGGAAAGAATAACAAATTATTGAACAAATTTTCTGCTGTCTGCTGTGTCACATTATTAGAATATGTAGGATGATGATGGGTATAATCAAGGCCATATTCTGTCTGTAAAAGAAGACCTTAATATATAATGACCTGTTAAAAAAAAGCAATGACCGGTATAGTTAATAACAGACTTGTATGTTATGTAGATGAAGTAATTAATGTTATTTCAACTCTGACAAAAATAGTTTTTCTTTGGGCAAAAAAGTTGAACTAATTGTGTGTTTTGTAGGTCACTTCTCAAGAATCTGGAACTAAACCACTGACCTTTACATTTGTACCATCCATTGGAAGACTCCCAACCCATTTTGAGGTTGTAGATGTCTCTAAGTTCCTTGTGACAATTCCAGAGGAGCCAAAGGATCTGAGCAATCAAGAAATTATAAATAAGGTAGATTTTTATTTGCACTTATTTTTCCACTCTTTCAAAAGATACAGAAAATTTTGCCCTGAGCATCACTGGACTGAATGTCTTTCCCTTGAACTGTTTCTTGGCTGTGCGTCATTTTAATTACCAAGCCTATCGGAGATGCAGAATCATTTTGCAAGAGAAGTCTGATATCTCCTCAACAGCCTGTTTTGCTTTTGGCAGAGTTTATATTGGAAGGAAAAAACTTTGCCCATCTCAATACTGTCGTCTGTCATGTAAAAGCTATATTCTTGGCAGATGAGGGGGGATTCCTTCCTGATCTTCATGGGAGCAAGGGTGGTATGTAAGGAGGGTTATCACATGGGAGTCGACCCAGAGTTGGTCACTGGATGCTGGTTTCAGCAAGTGCCAGGGCTGTGGCTTCCAGCAAAGGTGCCAATCCCTTTCACAGCTGTGTCGTAATGCATCAAAGTGAAAGCTTGCTTTTGTGTTTTTGAAACCTTGTCCCCATGATTTCCCATGATGGTGAAGCCAGCAGCACAATGTCCCTGGTTCTCCTGCCTTTAGCCAGCCCATAGTGTTTGTTATTCCTTTCCTGCCTCATAACACTTCAACAGCCTCTTATGTTGTTCCATGCTGCTTGAGAGGAAGCTGGAACCCCCAGATTAATATTAATGCTTATGGTGATTCTGCTCTTGCGTAACAGCACCTTCCCTGGGACATTGCTGGGTTCTTGGTGGTAATAAACAAAATAATAAATAAGCAGTTCACAGTCCTCTGACATGCACACGTTCCAGCATTTTCAGTGGCCTATCTGACTAAAAAAGAGGCTGGTCTGGGCAGAGAGTGGGCATTTTTGAAGAGACATGCACTGGAATATTGTCCTCAGGATGTTTAACTGATGAGTTATATTTCCAGCCGCTCAGTATAGGTTTTGCTGTAAGTAGTGCCCAGGGTGAGGCAGAATCAGGTATTCCTGACCTCTCTCTCCCTGTGGTTCTCTATTGGCAGAGAAAACTTTCTTGGCAGCTGATGCAGGGCTGAGGCCTTCATAGCACTGGTTACTCCCTTTTCTAAAATATCTAGAACCTGAACAATATTTAAAAAAAGCCAACCAACATCAGATAATGAAAATAACACCTCCGAACTCATGCTGTTTTATGGTCCTATATTCTTTTAAAGAACTGAGCTCCAGGGACTGGTGGAGCTGGCAGTGGAAATTTGTCATTACTGTATTCCTCAAGCAGGATTCAAATACGAGCCCCATCTACAGGCTTTCTCTTGCAGTGCACACTGCTGCTCTCCTTTTACCTGATTCCTCCTTCAAGAGAAATAGGATTTTCCACAGCAGTTTCGATACGGAATGATTTGGTGATGTGCGTGTTGTATGCCCAGCTTGCGCTACTCCTGCTCTCATCCAAAGCATGCTTGAGAAGCTACATATTGGACGCGGAAATCACCGAAAATACGAGGAACCGTTGTAGTCTGTGCTGAGAAGCTTGAACATACAGTAAAGCTCTCTGACCTCAGATTCTTTGTCTGCTCTCTTCAGAGAATGCCCTGGCTTAAAGGCCTTTGTTTCTTCATTAATATGTATAGGTTTTGTCCCAGATTTGTCTGTCAGGCTCCTCTGAGGAGCATTGTCCGCTCCCGTGGATCCCGCGGTCGGGGTGCCTTCCCACCATGTCTGGCGTAGTCTGGTCTGACAGCTCATTCGGCTTCACTGCACCCTCCTTCTCGGTTCCCGCGCCCGCCCTGGGCTCGGGAGGTCGTTTGTGCTCAGAGTCCCCCATTGCTGGGCGAGTTGCCGGGAGGGCAGCCCCTGCAGCATTGACCGGGGGGCTGGAAGCGAGGGGCTCCCTGGGGACCTGATTTCTACTGGGTGCTCGTGCCCAAATTCTTCATTCGCCCTCTGCACTTTTGGTAGCGCGGTACCAGCCAACGCTGCAAGCCAAAATTGCTTTGCATTTTGGGGAACTCAAATAAAATGCAGCTCATTGGGACCCTTTTCCTTGTGTCTTTTGCAGTCTAACGCAGTCTCTGATGAACTGGCCTTAAAGAGCGGGGTCAGACAAGACTGTGTGTCCACTGTCCATACAGACAGCACCCGAACTGCTTTCCATTCCCTGGGGCGTAACTCAAGCAAAGGAGAAATGCAGGAGAATGACCTTTTTAAGGCTGAGTTTATCCTGATTACGGACTCCGGTGATGAAGATGAAGCAGCTGCTGCGTCAAACAATGTCCATCGGCCTTCCAATGGCTACGGTCCCATCAGTGCTCAGCTGCTGGCCACGTCCCACGTTTCTCCTGGCACTGGAGCAGGGAAACCCACTGGCGATGGGTTTACAGGTGCTGCACTTTCCCACAGCGCTGCTGATCCACAGAAACATCAGGTAACCCACTCTTTAAACTCTAGAGCTAACCTTTGCTTTCTAAAGCTTTCAGGACATGGACCCTAAGTCAGTTTGTAAAGCAGCTTGGCCAATTTATTCTTTAATTAGCATTTTTATTGGCCATTCCTATAACGTTTGGACTCTAAGGAGTTGTCCCAACCCTTCTGACTTGCTGCCTCTCCCTAATGGCTCTGGTGTATATGTGGAGCAGGTAATGCAGATCTATTGTTCTTTCCTTTAAGAACAGCTTATCATGACAACAAGTTAAGCAGAAGGTGTTAGATTCCTATCTAGTCTAAATTGGCTAAGGTCGTTGAAATCAACGGAGCCTGTAGATCATTTGAATTATTAGCATCAGACTTCCTAGGCCTAGATTTTCTTTCTCAGCACCTTCTGCAGCCCTTTATGCTAGAGAAAGAGGCCGTAAAAAATCCAATTATTCTGATTGTTAGTTAGTACTGACTTTGCACAGGTGTAAAGAACTAATGAAGATGAGAGGTCCATTTTATGTTGATCTTTATAGGGCACATTTATTGATTTATTGATATTTTAAATTGTCACTGGGAGAATTCAAAAAAGGGTCTTTCTTTGAAATGTTTCATTTTCAAAATGCATCAATCTGATTTACTGCATGAAAAATTAATGTCTCTCATCTTGGAAAGAGCACTGATAGTTTTCAAGGGTGTATATGCAGTGGAAAACTCTACCTTTGGCAAAATAGCAACATCCTTCTCGCATGGAATAAACTCGGACATTTCCTTTGACCTCAACAGGATTTCCATCAGTTGAAAACGCAATTCTTCATCAATGCTTTTTTAAAAAAAAAAGTTAAGCATGGCTACTCTTCTCTGAAAATGACCAGGACTTCCTATCTTGTGTTGAAATACTCATGTTACTCAATTTTTCATCAAATTCAGTGTCAATTTTTGATTGAGGAAATTGTGAAAAAGAAATCCATTCTGGTTTGAGATACACATCATTATGAAATATTCATTCCTTCCAAGAAACTCCCAGTGAAGTCAGTGAGAATTTTATCTGAAGAAGGTGTAAAGGCATAGGTAAATCTTTGTAGAGGAAGCAGCCTGTAAAAAAGTAATTGTCCTAGGGAAATACAAATTTACTTCAGCAATCTTTAGTATGCAGATTCTGCCAGGCCTACTCGGGTGGTTTCTTTAAAAGCCATTACAGAAATTGGGTGGGTATTTTGTGAGACAATACAGCAAAACTTATGTGCTGTAGCTTTCTTAAGCTTTTGATGACTTGACAAGTAAACAGAGATTTGCCTGGTAAAGTAACAGAAAATACAGATTGCACAGAACAAGGAATTAAAGCCTTACTTTACTAACTCTTCACCTGAATGTGAAGAGAGGTAGTATGTAATACAGGTAATGTATATCATCATTATTCTTAAGTCACAAGTTTTCAAGACTGTAAGTACTTCCTCAGTCTTCATCATCTAAACACCTCTAGCTGTCTCTATCGCTTCAGAAGAGGAGGATGTTTTTACTAAGCTACTTGCAACTGATGTTCTGATTCCTCTTTGGTGTTTCTTTAGGCATCACTCTTTCTGCTCTGCTATCTAATGAAGTATCATCAGATCAGAAATGAAGGAAAATTACAGAAAGATTAAATGGATGCATTATTTATCTGCAGGTAGATTTCCTTTGTACAAAGGATTCCACATAGGGGCTACCTTGTCAGTTCTTGGATTATAAGGGCAGTATCTGTCCCACTCAAGAGTTATTACATATAACATTATGTTAATTTAAAAGCATAATTAGACTATGGGTTTCCCATCAGAGGTGAGAAAAACAAGGACCAGCGTTGGGGAACATTGTGTTGTACAGGAGATTACACTAACTGAATCAGAGGGCTCCTACAGCTTCATTCATTTCTGAGTTTGTTTAAATGAAAGAAAAAAAGAAAAGCATTGAAAAAGATGGAAGCTTCCATTGTTCTTTGGGGTGTAAAGGTCCTGACTGATGTTGGAAAATGCCACGGTCTATTCAAAGTCTGAAAAAATAATCAGTTAAAAAATAATCAGTTATTCTGCTCATATTTGGAAATTTTTGGTGATAGTTTACAGTTTATATATTGTGTGGTTTTGGGTTTGTTTTTTTCCTTTTTTTTTTTTTTTAATGTTAAAGAGAGTCTAGCTGTGCAAGAGAGAGGCAGACTGACTCTTGCCCTTGGGATTTTACCCTTTGGGATGAGGGGGATGTCTGCTCCCATGAATACCAGGACATGAACTCAGCTTGGAGAAACTTCTTGACTCACTGTGGGGGATCGATAGCCAGAAGGCTTTTTTAGCTAGTCAAAGTCACTTGACACTCCTCTTTCCAATGTATGTCATCTGGTTTGGCTTTTCCAGACAAATCAAAAAAGAGTCCCTACAAACTCCTTGCCATTGCCAGAAAGAATGCACCTTCCTTGTTGGGAAAAACTGGTCTGTTCTGAATGGTATCTATATAAATTGGGTCTCAGCTCACAGTCTGGTTTACTGTGCTGTCTCCAGAGATTTTGTCAAGTCTTCCACAGTCTCCAGTGCTTCTTTCTGACTTTCTGGTTCTGCAGTGGTTTAACCCCAGCTGGGAACCATGCAGCTGCTTGCTCACATCCCCAGTGGGGATGGGGAAGAGAACCAGAAGAGTGAAAGTGAGAAAACTCATGGGTTGAGATAAAGACAGTTTAATAAGTAAAGCAAAAGCCATGCACGCAAGCAAAGCAAAACAAGGAATTCATTCACTGCTTCCCATCAGCAGGCCGGTGTTCAGCCATCTCCAGGAAAGCAGGGATCCGTCATGCATAATGGTTACGTGGGAAGACAAACACCATAACTCTGACTGTCTTCTTCCCACAGCTTTATGTACTGAGCATGACGTTATATGGTCAGTTGGGTTCAGCTGTCCTGTCTGTGTCTCCTCCTGACTTTTTGTGCCCTCCCAGTTTACTTGCTGGAGGGGCGGTGTGAGGAGTGGAAAAGAGAAAAGACCTCGATTGCTTAACAACAACTAAAACCATCATTGTTTTACCAACACTGTCTTCATCCCAAATCGAAAACATACCACTCTACCAGCTGCTAGTAAGAAAGTTAACTCCATCCTAGCTGAAACCACGACAGGTTGGTAAGGAATTTACTTTATTCTTTCCGATCTATAACCAAATTCTACTGAGATCAAAGCATGGTTAACTGGCCCCAGGACCAGGATGCACTGAGCCATATCTTCTCTCAGACATTACTTTTGTTTTTTGGGCTCTCAGTTTGTCACACACTTTCCCCTTTCCTGTTTGACCAGCACATCTCTCAGGGCTTTGCTGGTATAAATAACCATATTTTTTGAGCCCTTACAAAACAATGTGGTCTCACCAAAGATCACTTGCCTTGTCTCCAGCTTAGATCTACCATTTCAAATGTGAGGGAGGTCTGCCGGGTAAGGCTCAATACTAAGACTATGACCTCTTTGATATGTCTGGGATCATCCTCTACAAGGCATCAAGATCTTTTTCAAGTTCATTGATGCCTTTGCGCTAAGGTAACCTTGCCACCTATTGCAACTTTCTTTATACATTTTTAGGAAATGTATATCTGAGGTGCTCCCGAGAAGAGAAAATGGCTTGCAGTTGAAACACAGACCAAAGGAACACAAATCTACTTCACTCACTTCCTCTGCACCAATCCAGTACAACTACAGAAGTGTTTTAAACCAGTAGAGAAACTGAACAAAAAGGGAAAAAAAAGGCAAAACAAATCCCATTAATCAAGGGAAGTTATTATATCTCACCTATTAGCACTACAGGTGAGGCAAAACCTGTTAAACTATGCTCAGTTTGGAGGCCACTCACCCCCAGATTCAATAGAGGTGTGAAGAAGGGAATGGGGGTCTAGCACAAAGCTATAAAGGTGGCTGGAGCTGAGGCTGAGGTAGCTGGCTTTGTTGACTCATACCCAGAGGTAGTCAAGGAGGTATCTAGGAACAGCCCACAACTACTTGAAGGGCAGTTACAAAGATGACAGAGCCAAACTCTTCTCTGCAGTGGCAGGTGAGACAGCAGTGGCCACAAATTGAAATATGGGAGGTCCTAGCTGGACATCTGGAGAAGCTTTGTCACTGGAATGTGGTGCACCACTGACATAGGCTGCCCAGGAGGTGCTGGAGCCACCTCCATTAAGGCTTTAGAGACTTGGTTAAGACACAGCCAGAGCTGACCTGAGCCACTGGTGTTGGTGAGAGCCCTGCTTTGAGGAGGAGGCTGGACTAGGTGACCTCGAGAAGTCATTTCCAACCAACTTTGGTTATGATTCTCGGATCCTGTAAATTAGAGGGTGATCATCTATAGATGTAGTTAACAGTGTAATACAATAGCAATATCTTTTCAGAAGACTTGAATAATGGCTCAATTAGCTCAGCACATAAATGTTGAGTGGTGTTCAAACTGGAAGAAAACTACTGCAAAATGTCTTTATCATACTTGGAGTAGCATATTTATCATCTGCTACCATGAACATTTTCCTAGCTTCTTATAAATCTTTCTTATTAAGTTTCAACTAATTAGAAGTCATTGCACATCCTGCTTTTTCATTATTGAGTTTCATATTCATTCCTCATTTTCTTTTAATCCGTTGTCTTTGTAAAGGGAAATTTATCTATTCTATTTTGAAATACAGAGATTTCGTTCCCCAGTTTTGTTTTGGTAGTTGATCAACTTCATAACTCATTATTAAATTCAGCAGTCTGCTCAAAATTATCAGATGTATTACCGTGCTTCTTTTTAACTTGTTAAATAATTTTATGTTTCATGAGATATTTAATAATAATTTTTCATAATGCTTAAATATCAGTAAATTATTCTCAATTCCCACTATTTTTTCTTATTCTTAATTAGCATCTTTTTCAACAAGAGTCATAATTTCTTAATCCAATAGAATATACGGTACAACAGTATCATGGATAGTGATTTTTATATTCTAGTATTGTCCTTGTATACATCCATTAGCTTTCCACTTTGAAATGGGACACCTTAACACATACATAAAATAAGGGGAAGTTAGTGGGGCTGTGAAGGCACTCTGGTTGGTTTCTATAAATCAAGACATTGCCTTGACTTTTCTGAAGGTGTCTTATACAGCAGGTGTCTTCAGTTTACAGGGCTTGCTATTTATAGGGTATCATTTAACAGGAAGACCTCACTTATTTTAAGTTATAAGGACTCATAGGGTTCTGATGTGCATGTTTAGCCCATATTTAGTCTTTTAGGTATAGTTTAGCCCTTAAAAGCCTCTAAGTCCTGCTCTTGTTACAGCTTCTTCCAGCATGTGCTCTCACTTGAAAATTATTTGATTTGTTCTTATTTTTCCTTTGTGATGTATCAATACTATCTGAAATAATAATAATAAATTATTTTTTAATTATTATTCCTCTCTCTTGTGGGGAGGACATTTGTATTAAAAAATATAATTCATAAACTGAGCTACAGACATGTGTAAGTCATGTATGTGGAACTGAATGGTATAATTGTCTTTCACAGAATTGTACAATCTTTTCAGGGTATCAAACAGTAGATAAATCTGTGTTCTTATATTTATATGAAGTTTGTAGGGATTAGAGTCAATTTCCCTGCTTTCGTATTGCCCAGTCAAAAGTTAGGTGATAATTTGTAGCCGTTTGGTTTTACAGTTGACTTAGCTCACTATTTCATACTGATATGTTTTATTCATATTGTGTATACCCCAGTTTTTAATTTCAGCATTATAATAACTTGGACGATTTTGAGAGAATTTCTTTCTTTAGAAGGACAAAACTGTATAAAAGGTTGATAATATACTTGTATGCTCTAATTAGTTTTGACAAATCCTAATTAGAATAGACCTAAGAAAAAAAGGCATTCATGAAAGAGCTCATTACTGTTTTATTAGTGTATTGTAAGACTGTGGAGAAGGGGATAAGGACTGCGAACTGTCAAATGCACTGCTCTGTGAATGACAAAAAAAAGTGAAAAACAAACTGTATGTCTGATTTAAGTAGTTCTGAGCAAATTTCTTGTTCTGATATCACAGTGCTGCAGAAGGTGTTGTTTACTGAATGAGAAAAAATGAGTACTTGACTTGAATCTCATTTACAGAAAGGCTATTTTCCACTGAACTGGTAAAGTGAGATGGGACAATATTGCGATTTTCTCACTTTCCATTGTGTTTATACAATGTGAATGGCATCACATGATGCTGATGGCACAACTGTCTTGGGCTTTACCCAAAATGAAAAATAGAGTAACCTTGAACCTCGTTTATGTCAACAAAACTGAGGTCTCATAAAAATAAAGTAACTCATAACTTGTCTGCACTCAGTCACCTCCCCTGAGAGATATATCTATCAGGCTTTATCCCCAAGTTAAAGACAGTGCTGTACTTTTAACCCACAGAGCAGTACTAATGGAAACACTATATGCATGACCACAGGACTGAAATGTGGGGTGCTTAACAGTTCCACAGGTTCCACCTATATTAACATTTCTGTTTTTCTTTTTTCTCCAGTTAATTTCTACTCTTTCCACCTCTGATCATCTTTCCTCTAAAACACCTGCTGTCCACTTAATTTCTCCAACTAATCAGAAAGTAGTGTGTGGTGCCATGGTTAACCTGAATCAAGCCTCTTCGCTGGAAGACTCCCGTAACAACTGGCAGTCAGCAACCGGGTTTTCTAAGCAAGATTCATCTGTCTACTTTCAGTCTGCTTCCTGTAGTTCACCCCCCTCCATGTCTAAAATATCCTCTTCTGCATCAAATAGTTGTTACTCCACTCGATTGTATGGTAACCTACAAACACCAAGTCTCTATACCCCTGTCTGCGTTTGCAAAATGGGAGACTTTGCCACCTCCTCCGTTCCAGCAAAAAGCCCAAGTCTTTCCCCCGATCCTCCACGTCCAACTGAAATTCGAGGATCTTCAGCTCAGCCTTTATCCCCCAGTTCTTCCAAAAGATCGAATGCTTTATCTCCTGTCCCTGTACATATAATAACACATTCACTGTCTCCTAGTCCTAAACCTTTGTCTCCACCCTCTCTTTTCGGCTCCTCTTCGACCATATGTAGTATAAATGAGCCTTACACACAAATGCCATCTAGAGGAAATTTAGCAAAGTCAAGAGTCAGATCCCCTCTGCCGACCAGATTGACCCTCTTAACTGCTATTTTGAGATCAGGGTCTTCTCAGCGGAGACCGCTTTCCCCTGCTTCTTGTCCCACGTTTTCTCCTAGCTCCCTTGGTTCCTCAACACTCGCAATAGATCAAAAGTCCAAAACAACTCCCCCAACCCCCAGGAAATCTTTTTCAAGCCCTCCAATAAGGCCAGATTCTCCCGGCAGGGGGGAATATTGGCTTTCAGGATGGTCTCAGCATCTGCCTTTACCCTCCAAGCCTCATCCCACCCCTAGAGCGAGGTCCCTTTCTCCTAAGAAGCACCTTCCAGTCAGAACACCTTCTCCAGAGACGCAAAGTCCTCTGTCATCCCCCGTCTCCTCCCATAGAACATCAGTTACCTCTCCAGGTTTGCATTCTACACTGCCTCCTCCTTGTCCCCCAGCACTCTCTTCCCTTGCACACCCAACCTCTCCTTCTCCAAAGGGGCTGCGCTCTGCTGCCTCCAGGTCACGGGCACCTCAGAAGTCTCAGAGAGTGCACACTTACTCACCCATCTTTACCTGTCGGTCATATCCTTTGCTTTCTTCTGCCAGTCTGAGTGGCTTATTCTCCCCTACCCTAGAAAAACAGGCATCTCCTTCCCCAAGTCTTTTGCATTCAGCTTCTAGATCTAAATCAGATTTATCCCAGGAGATGAGTGCCTCCTCTCCTACCCCTTCAAGTGCCTCAAAGCAGTGCTCTCTCTCACGGCCTCATTCTACCCCACCGGTTCCAAGAACTGGTAATGTTAATTCCCACCCACTGCAGGTCAATTCTTCATTGGTGCACAGAAATTATAGGTCTAATTCCGCCTCTCCAAGACCTGACCAATCTGCCACCTCACCGGTGTTAAAGTGCACTTCTCCTGTCCCAGACAAGTCACCAGGCACACTGCCATCAAGACCCAGAGAGCTGACTTCACCACAATCTTTTTCCCTGCCTCCTGACCATGAAAACATCAAACCCAAGGTACTCTTGGTGCATGCTAATTTTCTAATAGTTCTTTGTCCCTGTAGGAAAAATCCCATCTGTGTTGCACAATGATAGTAAAATAAATGAGCTGTGGACAAAATGTTTAAAAAGGAACTGTTTTTATATCAATAGCAAAGATAACAAAGACTAAATCCTACCATAACAAATTGCTAGCAATGTGTTCTGTATTATGGGGGAAGATGCTGTAGGAATCCTTTAGCATAAAAATAAAATACTTGATCACGAACGGGAGGAGATACTACTGAAGATGGGTTTGTGTCCAGTGGCTCTGATATACATTTAGTGCACTTATTTTTGAAGCTCGCTTAAAACACTGCTGTGTCAAAAATGAACCTATTCTACACATTCTATACACCCCAGGCTAATGTAAATCCCCACGTTGCCACTGAAAGTAATAGAAGTATGGTGAGTTTAGGTGCAGGGCTGAGCTAGAAGCGGCTTAATCTGATTGATGTGAACTGGCTGTTCCAGTGCCAGCCGACTCCCAAACACCCCATCCCACCTGTCCCCCCTGCTCCCTGGGAGGCTGCCCCGACCCCAGACGTTCTGCACCTCCCTGGGACCAGCCCAGAGGCATGGTTGAGCTCAGCCTGAGCAACGACTATGGGGCCAAGAGCCAGAGAGGGAGGACAAGGACAGTCTCCTTCTTCTTCCCTTTCGTTGGCACAGACAGAGGGTGAGGGGAAAAAAAAGGCCAAGCTTCCTACAACACGGGCTGCTGCAAATACGAAAGTCACACACTCGGCAGATCAGCCGCTCTCCTGCTGTTTGTCATCCACCCAAAGGCGGGAGAGTCCCAGCAGAGTGAGAATAAGCAATGATGGCGACTGCTGCAGGAGGGCTTGGGAATCAGTTTTGCTTTAAACCTAAAGATAAATCTCAACAATGGGAAGGGGAAGGAAAGGAAAGCTGATCAAAAAAACATGCAGCAGGTAGATGAGAGCAACAGGAGCTGCTATGCAAAAAGGGAGAGCTGGTGGCAAAAGACATCAGAGCTGCAGAAGGCTTTCCAGCCTCTTTTATCTTATCTTTGCACTCTGTGCTTCCTTTGTGCCTCCTCTTGCTGGTATCTGAGCTCTGCCCATGACAGAAAGGCTATCATAGTTTATTGATTTATTTGTTCACAGCACAAAATTACAGCCTGGTCTGCCAGATCAAGTTGTGTCAGATGCGTTCCTAACAGCTTGGCCATGGCAGGGGTGATGAACTGCTTGGAAAATGTTAATTGAAAATGAGAGGTTTAAATCAGCACAAAGTAGCAATTGTCATGAATGGTTCTTTTAAAAACGAAGCAACCCAACAGGAACCATTGTGCCAAGCACCGCTGTACAGTGTCGCTACACCCTGTCAGTATTACTTAATGAAACAAAAAGCTAAATGAAATTGTAGAAATTCCAAGAAAAAAGCCCCCGAGACAAAACTGGAAGGCATGACTGAGCCTGCAGATTGCAAAGCAGTTGCGGTTTCTGCTAGTCAGTGCCGTGAGCACTCTGAGAGTCTTTGGCAGAAATTCTCTGCTTGTGACACAGAGCTATTGCCTGGGTTTATATTTGCAGAGGTTATTACACCCTTTTTGTCCTCCCTACTGTCCCTTTTCCTGCTAATTCTGCTTTACCGTGCGATACGGTGGCCCTTTTGAAACTGCCCCACCACCCCGTTGAGACCGGGAGCGTGTCCGCTGGTTTAACAGACTTGGACCGTTAGTCTGGTGCAGCTTCTAATCATGCAGACGGAACTGGCTCCACCGGGCATGCGGAAGATCTGAAATCTCTAAATCAAATGCAGCTGGGTGTTCAGTGCAGGAAAGGTCTCTCGTGTCTTTGAAATGTGAGGCTGAGACTTCATTTATGGTTAATAATAGTGTGCATTCAACACCCCCGCCTCCTCCTGCTCTCATTTATTTCCATACCTAGTTTATGGCATAGCTCAATGAACTTTGCTGATGTGTTGACAGTACCGGGCTCTCTGATAACACTCCAGCCTCAAATCCCGGTATATTTCCAGAGAAAAAAGGAAAAGATTGATGAGAGACAACGTTAACCTCCTAAGCAGCATTTATGTCTCTTCAGTACCAATCAGCTCAATTTTAGAACTAGACAAAAAGCAGGTTGCTTCCTCTGATGACTGTTGATGCATGACAAAATTTTTGGATGTATGAATGTGCTAAATGAATATCAAGGGAAAAGCAAGGACCCAGAAGTGCTTGACTTCCGCATGTGTAATTTTGCAACCTTACTGTTGCTTCAACAGTGGTTGAAGCAACATTAAGACATGTATTAAACCAGCACCTATTAAACCAGAATTTTGACATTAGATGTACTTTTCAGTATTCACATCAAACTGTCTCATTAGCATGATATCAAAGCAATTATGCAAAAAGGATTCTTTAATGGGGAGCTTTTATATGTCTATGGCTATGCATGCACCAGTTCGCGCAAATCACTCACCTATGAACTTATTTAACTGTTTGCATTTGTATATATAAACACACGTGCTTTCCCATGCTTTATATATTTATCTTTATGTTCACCAACGATTTAAAAATATGACTGTTTTGCTGACAGAATATAAACGTAAAACGACAGATTACGTTACAGATCAGTGTGAACTGTAGGTGACTACAGGAAGTAAAAACCATCTCCCTGGACTTTGCAGACACTTTAATAGTGTCCCCGTGGACCTAATGTAGCAAAATGAACAGTAGGATGGAGCGGAGACAGATAAAATTGCTGATTCTACAGGAACAGATTAGACTAAAAATGGCTGGCTGTTTGAAAACTCTTTGCAGTAGTTTCATGGGTAGTTTCATGCAGTAGTTTCATTCCTGCAAAACCTAGCAACAAAGCAGGAAAGGTTACTCATGAGGAGCTCTGCACTCTCATGGGTAGCCGCTGATTTTAAGCCTTTATAGGTATGCATCTAGCACACTTTGCAATGCCCTGTGGGTGCCCTAGGTGATCATTTGAGCAAGAAAAGACAGACATTTTTCCCCCAAAGTCCCCAGGCTGATATTTGCCCGAGCTTTGATACTGGAGTTGGTTTGCTTCTGACTGGAAGGTGCAGGCCAGCAGACCTAACTGTCCATGGCTGTTTAAAAATACTGATAGATTCCTATGAACCAAAAAATACTGATAGATTCCTATGAACCAGGTTATTAAATGTATTTAGGCATTGAAGAATAATTTCAAGTAATGTAAACTAATGCGTTAAGAAACATATTCATATAGATGAGAAACTGAGTTAAAGACTTCCCACTCCACTCAGACACTGTGACAATAACAAATTGCTCACAGGTTCTACAGTATCTGGAAGTGATAAAGCACATTAAAGCAGTATAGAAACTTTTACATTTTAACAGTCTGATATGTCTTTGTTTAGTTCATATAACAGTACAACTAACTTCAAAGTGGCCACAGTATTCTCATCATATATGATGCCCATCTCATCATATACATAAAACCCCATGGGCTAGTGAAAACATTGCATTTCATTTACATGTTCAACTACATAAGTTTCTTGATTAAGTATTAATTATAAGCAAACAAGGATACATCTTGTGCATATGCCAATTTTAATATTTGGAATTTTGGTCTTCCATCTTACTTCAGTGTGCAGTATTTTATGTCTGTTTTTATTTGTATATACACAAATTTATATATACACATTTATAGCAGAGTGTTCAAAGGGCAGGATTCAACTCACATGACCTTTGGCATTTGAAAGTTAGATATTGAAGCACAACTTGAGCAATTCTATTATAACTAGTGAAGAGAATATGGTGTATTTACAGGATGATTTTTTATTACCTTTCTAGATGCCTATTTTGGGATGAGATGAATTACCCTGTAGATGCCTATGACTATAAAGCGCGTTAGTTTTGACTAAAGCACCTAAGTGGTAGACATCCAAGTTGGAATCACTGAATCTCATATAAATTACTACACCACCACCACCTCCCCCCCCCAAAAAAAAGGAAGAAAAAGAAAAAGCACATTTCCAGCATTTGCATCCCTCTGCTTTGTCAGAATGTTCATCCAATATGATTATTGCGATTATTGACTTCTTGAATGTCTGTCAGTCTCCAGCTTCTGCCTAAGAGTAAAGTCAAAAGAAACATAATATTATGTATAGAAAGAATTAAAAGGTGGTGTCTTACAATATTTCAAGAGAGGTGCAAGGCTGATACAAGTTTCTCTTATCTGAATTAAAATTTTTGCCCCTCTGCTGTCATCAAGACTCTTATTAGACATAAAGAAAAGGAAAAAGTGACAGAAGAAAAACACAAAGTACAGCATGCTGCTCAGCCTGTTATCTCATAATCATCAGTATTCACTGTTGCAGACAGCAGTACATTAAAAAACCTGAACGGTAACTTTATTTCTGGGTGGCTATTAGAAAAATCATCAGTCAATAGCTTAAAACTATATTATTGTGTCAATTTATGATTTTTTATTAGAATGCTGCTGAAAAGGGAACTATGTAGCGAATCCTTACTTAATCGTTAAAGTAAATTCCAGCAGTCGTGATTAAGAATCCTAGCTCTTGAACTCATGCAACTACAGAAGAATCTCATCAATAATTTAAAAATTACTGAATTCAAGCTCCATAATTGCAAAGAAAATTGTAGGAAGTATGGTTTCTAAAGAGTTAAAAATAACTGAGCACGCTGATATAGTCTATAATATAAATTATTTAAAAAGAATAATTTTTAAGGCTGATCTTAGAATTTTTGTACGCAAGCCCGTGCATTTGGGATGGTTTAGATTGTCAGTTCTGTATGCTTGGTTAGAGTGTGGAAGTTCCTATACTTGTTTTGAAATATTTGTTTGGGTGGTAGAGTTACTTATTCAGGAGATGAAAAGCTGTGCCGTGACTTAAATGATCTATCCACTCATGCAAGTGATTCAACCTTTAAGGGCCCTAATCAGTCTTATTAAAGCTAATCACAGAAACCCCTCTGACTTAGTGGTCCAGGATCGCAACCACACAGCAGCAGTTGTTGAGGTGTATCTACTGGCAGAAGTAGCTGTGCATTATCATATCAAACCACAAGCAAACTTGGAAAAAACTCACAGCCTCTCCTGATGTTCGTTTAAGAACAGTAGTCATCAGAAAATGGTCAAAATCACTTTGAAGTTATAAGCTGGTACAGGGATTTCAGTTTGTCCTACTTCATTCCTAAAACCAAAAGATGTCCTTTAAAAAGTCCTTTAAAATCTTAACAGAAACACTAGATATTCTTTAAGAAATAGCTTTCCTAGGTAATACGTAAGCATTGTATTATTGCAACGTGTCTGCAAGACAATTGGAATTGTCTTTCATTCTGTCGTACCTTTCCCCTCTCTTCCCTCTCTCTCCCTCTCTCTCTACTACCCTCTTTTACTTCTCCTCCTGCTTTCTGGTTTACCCTTTTAGCAGTACAAGATCAAGACAAGCTACAAGGCATTTGCAGCAATCCCTACAAACACATTACTTATGGAACAGAAGGTTAGTGTTTGCTCGAAGACATGGGAATTGCGTTGTAAATTTGAGACCATTCAACTTTATGTACATATTCTGACATTTCTGTGGGGGATATTGCAGAGTGTAAGCTCTGGGAACTAACTGCTCAGGATTATAATGCCAGTCATTTTTCAGGGTCAACTACTTTCCACTGAAGATCAAAGACTTCACTAATCTGAATTTCTGCAAATAAATTTACTGTAAAAAAAAAAAAGTGTCCTAAAGGAATTGCCATTTATGGCAATGTCTCAAAGTCTGGTTTGTTGCTGGAAAGCATCTAGAGCGCTGCTATTCTGGGACCCACAATCAGTAGGTCTTGCTCAGTTAATGATTATTCAATGGCTGTGCTTATACTAGTAAACTTAATATCCCAAGATACGCAAGTTTGACCAGCCATATTGTTAAACTGTGAGAACGGTCCTGGCCATTGCACTGGCCTCCATTAACTACCATCTCCCAAACAGCTTCCCTGAACACTTCAACAGTTAGCATGGGCCAGGAGTCTGTTCCCGCTTTGGGGTAGCAATCTTTTTCCGTAGGGTAGGATGATAGATCCAAAGAACAGTCTTTACTGCATTTATTTACTACCAAAGACACCACCACCAAAAGCTGGGTTGTATAGTCCTTATTTAGATGACCCAAGTTTTGCAACTTTGGAAGTCAATTGAAAATTTAAATTTTGCATGAAGGCTTCAAAGTACCCACCAATGTCTATTTAAAAAAAAAAAGAATTCCCAAATTATTTTTGCACAAAAGAATAGCCTGCTAAGTTCAACAAAAATTTTCTTTGATGAGCAATGAGCTAAGTGTCTTATACATTTAAAGAGATGCTTAATCACCCTGACATCCAGTTTATAGCTTTCTCAGAAAAATATCTCCATTCAGGACCTAGTTCAGGAACTTAGCCTCTGATTAATTTCTGTAAGATTAAGCATTCCTAACTACACATTTAAATATGTCTTCACAGACACAGCACATTGGAGAGGGTGAACTTAACTGTGTAAAAGTTTTGAAGATGACAATTTTGTCCCTGAAATATTACTGATCGCGATCCAGTAGTTATCAATTAACTGCTATAAATAAAATTATTTTTTTCCCCAAAAAAAGGCATTACTTTCTTTTCCACTGTTCTTTTAATCTTGAATGATTTTTTAATCATTTGCATAAAACCTGATCCTTGCCTTACTTAAATCTTGAATGCAATAATGAAGGTTATGTATGTTTTAGCATGCAATGTGGCTCAATAGGACAGGCTGAGTAGAGGAAAATAGCTGATGCAGGGGATGCTGCACCCCTACAGAATGTATTTTGGGAGGGTTTAGTTTGGGCAGAGTGCCTGTTAGTGGCTGGAAGCATTTGGTGGACTCCTGAAGTGCCACTTCATGGTTGACTTCATCTGAAAGACATCCAGTTTGTGCACTCTAAGACAACACCACTCTGCAAACCAAGCCAGGTAGGTGACTTTGAGCAGGTTTTTCACTCTAAGAGCACACTCCTGATGTGAACTAATGGGTTAACATCAGCCATCTGATTGCACTTTTTCAGAAGAAAGGGGATTCCTTTTGATGGTCTCTCTCGATGCTCCCCGGGTCATTGACTCACGAACTGCACCTTACTTATCACCAATACATAAAGCTGAATTGTACAATCTAATGCCAGAACCTGTAGAAAAAGTAATGGCTGAAAAGATATCTGTGTTTAGACAGGCTTTTGGTTTTCCACCACTTTATTGGTGGAAAATGCTATCCTTGGTATATCCTTCAGTAGAGAAAGCACAGTCATGTAAAACCAATAAGAAATCTATTTTCTCCTATAGGATTTGCCTTCAGGAGAGGCTTTTGACTAATTTGCTTTGTAAACTGTATGTTTCAGCATGGCCTGACTACACGCTTTCTCTCATCTTGGGAATTATGGATAACAATCTGCCGTTGATCTGTACCAGTAGCTAATTACAGTGCTCCTAAACTAGTGCCGTTGTGTTATCTGACATGCATTTAGAGTGTGGGTCTTAAAGGACGCATGAAAGAGTCACAATGGCACACACAAGCCCCATCGTACCAAGCCCTAATATCCAAGTATTCTCCTCAAAAATTTTGGGGAGGGAACCCAGAAAGAACTTATGCTACATTGTAGCCCAATGACAGTAATTATGTTGCTCCCGTTTTATGCCATGCTTTTTGTGCATTGGATTAAAAAGAGGGAGATTCAAGTCAATAAGATTTTAACTACAGAAGTGATATTTTATTAACATTAAAATAATGGTTATGTGACGAAGAAGTTTTCGAGTGGCTTTTTTTTTATTTTTTAGCAAGGAAGGCAGGCATGTAATATCTGCAAGACATAGATATTACTGAGCTGCATGCATGGTTAGGAATACATCGTCTGCCTAAAGTGCTAAAAATTGTTTTGCTATGCAATTGAACTGGAATGCACATTCTCAGAAGTCAACTTTTTCCATTGTGTGAGTAATTGTATTATTTAATTGAGTTGTCATGAGAAATAAGATTAGTCAGAACTGGGATGTGGGTGATCCTAGTGCAGTATTAATTAGATCCCATGACAGAAAACTGCCATTGGTATGTCATGTAAGCTATGATGTTTTGTCTGCCTCTAAATTGTCTCCTTGTGTCTAACTTTCCTTCTCAAGTCATTTTTTTCTTTTATGTGTATGTGTATATGCTTTAATTTCAGCCAGTGTTTTTCAACTTCTTATGAAAGTTATCATCATCTCAATGGTTTTTCTAGAGCATGCTCTTCTTATCCTCCAGTACTCTTCCTCAAAGTGAGTTGTTCAAATCTGTGCTCATTAGCAGAGAATAAAAGGCTTATTGACTATATATGTGTATCCTTTGGCAACCCCAGGAGTGGCTTCATCTCATCAAATCTCGTAACTGGTGTGCTTTCCAGCTCTGAGCTTGTATGAACCAGATGTTCCTCACATCTCCTGTGCTCTGCTCAGAAAAAACCCAATCCAGGATATCTCTTGGAAGACTGGGCTGTAACTTCCTTCACAGCCAGAAGAGCAAAAACTTGTTTTTAAGGGGCTTATCCTCAGCATGACCAGGCTCTGCCAGGGAGCAGCAAGAGCAGGCTTTTCCACAGGGAAGATGAACTGGCAGCCGGGGTGACAACAAGGCTGGCAGGACAGTGTCCTCATCAGCAAGGGCACAGCTCCGCAGTGCCTGAGCAAGGAGAGCAGAGGATGGTGATAATGAGGTGGTGGGTAACCATGGTCAGTCAGCTGTGCCATTATAGTCCCACAGATTCATAGGGATGAGGCAGGTTCACAGGCTGCGATAATGAACTCTTCGGCCCAGCAGATGATAGGATCCACTGGCTAGAAGAGGAAGCTGGACAAGTTTAATGTAGGCATAAGGCAAAAGTTTAACAGAAAGAATTAATTAACCATCAGAAAAAATTTCCGGGGACTGAAATGGGCTCTTTATTACAGAAATTGAAAAATCAAGACAGGACACTTTTCTGGCATTTCATACAGTAATTCCAGGCAGTTCTGTGGTTTAAAGAAAAGGTCAGACTAGGTGATCGCTATGGTTCCTTCTGGCCTTATTATCGTTGAGTCAGTGAGTCACCCCTTTACTGACACTCACTCTTGTATAACTTCTACAGTTATACAGATCTGGTCACAGTCTAATTCAAAATTCCATTCCTAATCAGATTGTATTTAAAAAGTAATGCATCTATTACTTAGAGATTGCATTTATCAAATATCTATAAAAATATCTTTCAGTCAAAATAGACAGTGATGAAGAGTTTATTTCAGGGAGCAACAGAAAAATTCTTAACTTTAAGTAGAAAGTCTCTTAAACCAGATCCTACTTCATATTTAGAATTATGTCAAATTTGAGGTGTGAACCAAAAACTGTTGGATGCCTTGGAATTGCAAACCAAAAGCCTTCTCTTAACAATTCAGTGGTCTTTGGTCTACGACAATGTTCTACGCAGGGGAATTTGGGTTTGCTGTGTTTGTCCAGATACACATCCCCTCTGCGTGCCGATTGGGGTGAACTTCCCTTATCTGGGCATCGTTTTGATGGGAAGGAGACTTGCAGGGGAGCAGGTGCTGCAAATGTTCTGCTCAGACTCCCCCCAGTCTGAACTGTGGTGAAACTGGTATGATGGAGTGTGTGATGAAGCACACCTACTTCACAGTCGAGGCTTATCCCACACTTACCAAGTCTTCTGAAAAGCACTAGGTATAACTGGCTATGGATCGAAGAGCTGCAAATGAAAGCACTGTTGACTTATCTGGCTTGTATTTATTGACTAATTACAAGTAGAGAACTATATTTTCAATTTTAAATAAATGTAGAAAAACATCCTTCGTCTTAAAGAATAAATATCTTAGGTTATTGATTTTGTCTGTTTATGGCTGTTCTTCACATTTTCTCCTGTCACAGTGCAATTTGGCTAACTTCAAGAGAGTCTAAAACAGTCTTTCCATGTAATGTTACACTTCTGGGAAAATGCCAAAGACCTAGTAATTGCATCCCATCACCTACACAGCAGACTGCCAGCAGTGCATTATATTCTCTTTGTGTAGGGAAAAAAAGAAAAAGAAAAAGAAAAAGCATTCTCCCTCTCATGCAGAAGGAAAAAGAGAATGGATTTATAATTTTTTTTTTTATTAAAAAGAGAAATACAACTGAGGAAATATGGCAGTGATCTGCTACATTGGAGACCCAGCTTTAAGCCTTGCTCTGAGGGAACTCTTACTTGTTGTATTATCAAACATCCATTGGTATAGGGACTGATCATGGCAAATGCAGATTCAAGTCATTCCTTGAAATCCTACAGCAGGAACTTGGAAGACAATTTTTCCCACTCTCAGATGGTAGACCTAACTGCTGGACACAACTGCTGGTAGCCAGCTGCTGCTGTTATCAAGCACGTCAGGAGCTGTCAGGAGCTTTCTGGACCTGGAAAGCTTTTCTGACAACACTTTGTTAAGAATATTTTGATAAGAAAAGGTTTTGTTTTCCCCAAGTTCTTCTAGTGTGCACTTACTAGGTGAATTTCTTGCATCCAGATTACGTGTTCATGTCAAAATTCTTCTCAAGGCTAGAGATAAATACCTAGTGGTAAGAAAGGAAACAATTTATGCAGTTGTAAAGTGATAAAGGACCTAGTTCATCTGTAATAATAACCAAGCGTGCCAATGTAGGAGTGGGCTATGAGCTCCCTCTTTCTTTCAAAAGCCTTGCACCTTTTAGCATTAATTATAAGAGAAAAAGTAGTCAGGTCTTTTCAGTATCATCTTCCAGGATCTTCAAGGAGTAAGTTAAAGGAACTCCTGGTATGTGAAATAATGTTATACAGAGGGATTTTTTTGTGTGTGCTGAGGGCTTAGGAAAATATATTGATGGGAAAAATATGCAAGAGAAATAAAAGAGGAAACTTCTTGCCTTTTCCTCAGCCCAGGGTTTTCACAATACATTAAGGAAGAAGGTCCAGGTTGCAATATTAATTTTTTCTCCTACTGTTGATGTGGTTCATTGGTAGATGAAACAAAGTTCTATATTTCCTATATGTGGCCAAGAGCTTTCATTCTTCTAACAAAATATTGGAGATCCCGTTCGGATCATTTACCAGTATCCTTTCAGCTCTGATACAGATTTAGCAATCAAATAGCTTGGGGGAATGAGGAGGGAAGGGTTGTAGTCATCACTGACGTCAATGGCGTATATGCATCACACCCCCAAAGTTGCCCTTTGCAAGGAAAAATTCAGTGTTTCAGCAACTGGTTATTTCATCTGAACATTTAAATCCTGTCACAAATACTTTTACATTCTCTAAATTACACTCTTCTTTTAAATTGTGGCCCTGCTATTGTTTTTCATATATAATAAAAAATTTGAATGCCTAAATAGGAATGTTCTAGCTCTAATATTGTTAGACCACCAGCATAGGAAGTGAAGCTTAAATGCTGTTGATAGCACTGATTGACAGTACTGCATACAGCACTAGTGCTTTAAATGAATTATAACATTATCGCAGGATAATTCCAGTAATGGGTTCAGAAATACTAGTCGTACTTTTTAAATCTCACATTTTTCTCTATGTGGGAATGTGAAAATAAAAAAAAAAGCACTGCTGGAAAAAAAATGGAGTTGTATTTTGAAAAGCTAACAACAGGTTAAACAGTACCTTTTCTTTGTAGAGGTGATAGGGATGCCTAAAATCTAGTTGTCTCTGTTTCTTCTCTTTCTTTGGAGGACTTGGGCTGTTCATAAAGAAAAAAAAAAAAAAAACAACCATAAAAAAGAGATAAAACAGTGAAAGAAATTAGATTAATCACTTTGAAGATTAAAACTTTTTTTCCCCAAAGGTTCAAAAAGGGAGAAGAACACTGCAGCTTTCTCTAGCACAGCTCCTACATGATGAGCGTATCTCAGGGGGACTGTGGAGCACATAGTCCTTGGTGCTGCGCTTACCTGAGTTCTTCAGTCAATGAAGGCTCCAAAATGCAAAGATGTTTTGGTACCCAATTTCTACTGAAACTGATGGATGTTGGCTACTTAAATGATCCAGAGTCTTGGTTCTGAACCGAGATTTGTGGATGTGGTTGTAGTTCCTCTAGAAAGACTCCTCAGTATCTTCTGGGTAGTTGTTTCTTACCCTTGACTGTCTTCACCCTTTCCCAATGCTCTGGTGAAGTGGATATGAAACAGAAGTATTTTTTCTTAACAATTATTTTATTATGTTCATTACCCTACTGGTTTATGGGGGGTTTTGAGAAGCTTAGCAATTTCTCCATCCAAACCTGTGACTGATTAAAATTTTTTGGTTTTCCTAACTCACATTCAGAGTTATCATCCCTCTACAACAGGCCGCTTTGGCAATCCTGGCTCTCTTAGGTACTCAAATGACCCTTCTTCTTCATTTTATCACTTCATTTTATGTTTACTGGAAGGACATAATCTCGACTGAAGCTGAACAGTACTTGGATGTAGTGCTGAGCCCTCTTTAGCTGTGACCTCCTCTTCTACAGGACAGTCTGTTCTGAGAATTTAGCTGGGTAACAACGATGAGACAGCAGAGATGAGAAAGGCTATTTATCTTTTCATCTTCTGTCTTGGGATAAGGTTACATTAATTTCTGTATGTCCCCAAATCAATCATTCTTTTACTTTTTTCCTTTGAACTACAACTACTCCAAGGCCAACAGGTTTGTCTTGTCCTTGGAGAGGAGGGAAAATATCTGTTTGGAAAGAAACTACTCTTCATTTTTTCTTACTGTACTCTCTGATAGAAGACATGGTGTTCTATAAATATCCTTCTGTGCAGGACTATTTGTGAATGTTATTAAAATAATATTAAAAGTAAATTGTCATTAACTTTTCAGTTATGCATACATAGATGTATGCTGCCAGTAGCTGGGCAAGGAAAGAAAAAAAATTGTACTCAGCAAAATCAAACTCAGAAATAATTACTTAAGTATATGCTTATTTTCTTTTTTCTTCTTTTTTTTTTTTTAAAAACATTCTGCCATTTTCCTCCCAGCTCCACATATGTCTTCTGTGACAGCCCTCATACTCACCTCACTGCAATCAGTCCCTTCCCACAGAATCCCACATGCATGAAAACGTGCTTTACTTGAATGCTCTTTTTTTCTCTAATTATCCTTTATGTGTTTTAAATAAGCAGCAAAATGAAACTTCAGAAAAGCGTAATGTATTAAATAAAAAATCCACAAACCCTGTGGGTCCCTCCCCTGTAGTCCAGCTTCACACATCAGCAGGCTTCCAGCATAATATTTGGTCTCAGCACAGAGTCTATTTGAAAGTCACTTAAAAGCAAAAATGGGTGATGGCAGCGAGAGTGTGCCTCACAGACTCTGGATGAAGATGAAAAGGGAACTGAACACTGGAGTTTGGCTTTTGAGGGTGTTTTGTGAGTTTCCTGATAAAACAGAGGGATCAGCAAACTGATTTCCAGTGTTCTCAAACTTGCCCCAAGTACGGGCATAGGGAAGCGGGGGGTATATCCAAGCACCAGAAGCTTGTGTTTTGCTCTGGAGCAATTGCATACCTGCTTAGTGTGGTACCACATACGTACAGCACGTATTTCACTTTATACATTTCAGATTTCAGGCTAAAACGTAAAAACATTGAGCATCGTTTTTGTTGCACTGTGTAGTCACCATCCTCTTTAAACAGGATGCACTTTTTAAAGGCAATGTCTACTGGAGGAAAGGGCTTCCCGTGTGCTTGGACCCCTGCCTTGTCCACCTGCCTACAGCCGGTGGCTCTCCAGCAGTGCGCAGCAGGTAGCCCCCGGCCCCCGTAAGGCACACGGAGCACATTCACCACCTTACATTTACTGCCAAGGAGGGGGGCGTTGTTGAAGAGGACGGCAATTTGAACTGGTAGTTCCTGGTCTCTAAAAGTAGAGACAATTCGCCTAGCTTGAATCCTCTATACAATCCCCCCTCTAATTCAGAATCAGGAATTCGTAACATGAAGAACCTTACCAGGCCTGTAATTTCTTCTTTTTCCATCTTTCCATGGTGAAACAGAAAGTGCCACCTTTGGAAACACAGTATTGCAAAAAGTGTATGTTTTCTTGGTTTTTAAAATTTTGAACTCAGTATCACACCAAAATCTTTTGAATTGCAGGCATTAGAAGAGCCAACCAAGACTGCTGGTGTGAATGAAGGCACTGCTTTGGACACCCATTCAGAGGTAGTGCTGTTACATGTCTTGCAAATCTCTATCTGAAAACAAAAAGCAAATGTTAACTGAGTGATCCATCCTCCTCTTTCAGATGTGCTCCCCTGCCCAGCTCAGACAACAAACAGAAGAGCTGTGTGCTGTCATTGATCAAGTCCTGCAGGACCCGTTGACTATGGTAACCCATCAGTATGTGCGATTGACTTTTTCTCTTCCTTTCCTTTCATCTCTTGTCATTAATAAGTCTGTTCTCTGTTGAAAATAATGTTCCAGCGCCGATGCGAGTCTTCTCCAAGTTTTCTGCAGATGAGCATGGAGTCAGATGTTGGCAAGGTAGGTGAATAAGCCCACCCACACACCAAGGGCTCTTTCCAGGTGGATATATAAAGGCAAGCAAAATCACAAAAGAGCCTATGGCTATGGCAACAGAAAGCTGCAGCTGAGAGATGCGACATCAGTAGAAGTGCCTGGTAGTTTAGAAGACATGGAAGGACAGAACTGCAGCCCTGGAGTCAGTGCAGTCTTTGTTGCAGGATGCTTTCCTGAAGTCGGAAGGAGTTACATTATGAAAGAGAAACTGTTTATTAAGGCTTCAGAGGGTAGAATCCACAAGGAAGAAATGCTTTATGCCTTGCCTTCCACATTGCAGGGTTTCTGGCCATCTCCCAGATTTCTTTCCATCTATTTTTCCTTCCTACAGAGGAGCCAATGTTTCTAGCTTCAATGATTGGAAACATCTTTCAGAACATATCTTTTCATGTTCATTATTGGTTTTCAAATAATGGGATAATGAAATGAATAAATAGACTTGCTATTAAGTGCTGATTTCCTTTTAATGGGCCCTCACGGGAGGGGGATGTCTGCTATATCCATTTACCCTGGATAACTCAGAAAAAGGTAGTGAGAGGCAGGGGTAACTTTCTATACTGGTGTTAAACCTCTGGTTTCACTAAGTTATATTGCTGTGCCTTCTGGGTTCAGGAGGATGACTAACCAAGGGAAGAGGGTCCTGTTCTCAGTTTGCCCCAGGTAAGTTTAAGTTGGTCATGGAAGATATAGGAAAGTGAAAATGGCAGAAATCCAACTGGAAACAGGAGGAACGGGATTTTTTCGGCTGAGGAACACATCAAAAAGTTAATGCATTCAAAACATCCTGCACAATGTCCAGTTGACCATGCAAAAATAGGGCACAAAACCAGAATTCCTGAGTGGCTATATTCAATATACACTTCAAATCTAATTTTCATTTTTGGAATTACTTCTGCCAACAAGCACGCGGTGATGAAACGGGCCTCAGGCAGCTGAAAGATGGAAACATGATGGTAGCTGAAGAAGCAGGCAGAGACTTTCACTGAGGGAATATTTCCAATGCCTGTCCTGAATCCAAATTGGTTAACATGCTGCTATTAAGTTGATCTATAGCATCCAAAACTTGCTTCCTTGGGCAATTGAGAATCGAGCCTTGACCAAATGGAAAGCATCTGTTAACAGTCATGAAACCAAGTAAAGGGGGCAAAAGGTGAGTTTAACAGGATGCAGTATAGGGACAAAGCTAAAGGTTGTGAGGACCTCAAAACGAGACAGCATAGTGCTACAAGTGAGGGCAAAAATGAGTCATAGACAGGAAGGACAAGAGAGTGTATGTTATAAGTAAATTCCTTAGAATTAGCATGGATTAGTCAGATGAAAGCAAATTCTTGTAAATGAGAACATGGAAAAGTGTCATTCCAGGTCACTTTGTGAGCAAATGTAACTTAAATTTCATGGGGCAACCACACCTATGGCTATCTACTAGTAAGCATTTTGTTATGAGAGTTCTCAGGGATAATTTAAACACCATCCTCAATAGAGTGGGATCAATGTTTTTGACCAGTAAAAATGAAATAAACATACCAAGCAAAACTTTAATAACTTTAACCTTATTCTCATGTATTGCATAAATCTTTCTGGAAAACTGAAGTTTTCTTGAATTTGAGCAAGTAATAACTTGTCACAATGATGAAAATATCTTTGAGTTACTCTTCTTACTCCTCTTTGCTCTTAATATATCTATTTATTTTGTACAAGGTGTCAACAACACTGCAGAGAGCATCTGGGCGTGAAACCAGATATGTAAGTACTTTTACAATTACTCTATGTTTTGCATGTAGAAATGTATAATTTATCTGCTCTTGCTACAGTTCTGGGTGAGTCTGCACAGGCGTCTACTCATGGCATGAGGTGTTGACTAGAACAGAGGAGCGAGCGTGTTAGAGCACTGGCAATTGAGACTTGAGAAGTCTTCCCACTGCTGTAAATCCATCATGGCTGGAATCTCTTCAGCACGGTGTCTAGTGCTAATTTTACCTGTGTGAATATTACGTTAAAATGAATTTCTTCACACACTCCTTTGTTGTTGTTTGCTTCAAGCGTGGGGCAAGAGCTTAGCTATTTGGCAAACAGACTGTTACAGGTGCCGAAGGGTGCATTTGTTTGGACTCAGCCTGCACTGTAGTGGACTTGCTTTGGTAGAACTCCTTTAGTTCTTGCCTATCCATCAGAACTTGGGGGTGACCCAAACTTTTCTTTCCAAGATAAAGAGCTGGCTGAAACCCCACAGTTTATCTTCAGATGAATAGAAGCTCTTTTATCACGTATACACACATTCCAACACGTAAAGAAAAGCTCTGTATTGAGTCATCTGTTCAATTATTGAAATATTATACCCAATTAACATTTTAATTCTCTCTAGCACACACAGTTACTGCAGGTTCCATATTTTACTTACAACTCATCTAGTCATGTGGCGAGAAACCTCTGCTTACTATTCATCATTCATCATTTCTATTGAACCTCAAATCAAAGCAGTGCTGGCAAAGCAATAGAGGCCTTCCAGTTTTATGCCAGCACAATGCCTGACTGATCAATTCAATTTTGCTTCTTGAATGTGGTGGTATGCATATTTTATTGCATACTGTGATTTTTACTTGACAGATTGTGCTGGCTCATACTAATTAGAAAGGATATTGGAAAAGAGCTTTTTAATGAAATAAAGAATGTGTTTCAGAGGTAGTCTGTGAGAACAGAGTATATTTAATACCACTCCAGTGCAGATCTCCAGCTCCCAAAACTGTGGCTGACATATACCATAAATTCAGGCATCCAACATATGCTTAGGTTTTCTTTGGTGGCATAGAAAACCACCCTTACAAACCCTTCCTTCCCAATGTCCCCTGGAACATTCTAGACAAATTAAACAAATCAATATTTAAAAATACATTTCTGAGTAACGCAGAGGATTCTTGGGAGGCTAACCTTCCCTATAAATTGTATGAGCATGTTGAATTTTTTGTGTGTCAGAAAACAGACCAGTGTCTCCAGGCCGTGCTGTGGTGGCTGAACTTGGTGGGTCCAGGCTTTCCTGGACTCTGCCATTGCTGCACTCTGCAGCAGAGCCTCCTGAGGGACAAGCCAGATGTCTCTAACAGCCCCCATAAATCACAGCTCTTTCCCCCTCTCTTGCTCTGCTTCCTTGGTAGGACATCTGTGACAGTTAAACTAGGCAGCAGCTTGTCCTCTGGCCCTTAGAGCGAGGGCACACTGAGGTGGTTTTCCATAGTTGTCGTCTTCTCTTCCCCTTTCACTTCTCGCCCCCAGCCCAGTACAAGACCCAAGGTGGCCTCATCCCTTCAGCTCACTGAGAGCAGCACGGTCCATGCTACCACGCAGACTGTGATGGAGAACTGCCTGCAAGAGTGGTAGTTGGTGTGGACCAAAGCATGCAAGGGAGCGTGCTAACCATTAACTGGAAAGGCCCTGCTCCTGAGCCTCTCTGTGTGCTGACTTTTGTTGACTAGAGGAGATATAGTCCAGAGGCCAACATTTCTTCATAGTAGGTACAAGATATCTGTTTTGAAACAAGGCGCCTACTTTCAGCCAATCTAACAGTGTCTTCAGTAGAAATCAGGTAATTTAGAAATGTCATTTTCTTAATCTTTTTGTATTCAGGCTTGGGGAAGAGTGGCTGGAAAGCAGAAAAGGACCTGGGGGTGATGGTGGACGGCCAGCTTAACATGAGCCAGCAGTGTGCCCAGGTGGCCAAGAAGGCCAACAGCATTCTGGCTTGTATCAGGAATAGCGTGGCCAGCAGGAGCAGGGAAGTGATGGTGCCTCTGTACTCGGCACTGGTGAGGCCTCACCTCGAGTCCTGTGTTCAGTTCTGGGCCCCTCTGTACAAGAGGGACATTGAAGTGCTGGCGCGTGTCCAGAGGAGAGCTACCAGGCTGGTGAGGGGTCTGGAGACCAGGTCATATGAGGAGAGGCTGAGGGAGCTGGGCATGTTTAGCTTGGAGAAGAGGAGGCTGAGGGGAGACCTCATTGCCCTCTACAACTGCCTGAAAGGAGGTTGGAGAGAGGTGGGTGTTGGCCTCTTCTCCCAGGTGAACAATGACAGACCCAGAGGAAATGGTCTGAAGCTGCGGCAGGGGAGGTTTAGGTTAGATATTAGGAAGAATTCCTTTACTGAAAGAGTGGTCAGGCACTGGAACAGCCTGCCCAGGGAGGTGGTTGAGTCACCATCCCTGGAGGTGTTAAAGAAACGTCTAGATGTGGCACTTCAGGGCATGCTCTAGTGGCAGAGATTGTAGGGTTTTTTTTGTGTGTGTGTTTGGTTGGACTCGATGATCTCAAAGGTCCTTTCCAACCATGAAGATTCTATGATTCTATGAAAATGTTGCTTTGAGGGTGTTTTTGATTAAAAGAAATGCTTGAATTTGTTTATGAGTTCAGGGATAGGAAAATCAGTCATCATGCTAAAGAATTATTTGTAAACACACATACATATAAATATATACATATGCACACATGATAATATTACTAATTACTTCAATAGATTATATGGAGTAGTGGACTATGCACATATTTTGAAATAGCCTGCCATTTAAGAATTAAAAGGGCATAGATTTGCCTTGGCCTCAATTAATTTCTGTCTTCTTATGCCAGTGAGGATGTAAATGGTTGTACAATTAGCAAGAGAGTGTATAAAGTATGGAAAAATGTCTGACTTCAGTGAAATTATAGCAGTTTGTACCAGGTGAAAACTAAGTACTACAGTTGTCATCTGACAACTTTTTAAACTGTATGGTCTTTGATCTGATCCCATTCACCATTTTATAATAGAGCATCTCTGAAGACAACTCTATGGAAAGTACTGCTGATTTGTAATATTATTATTATTATTATTATTAATAATTAATAATAATAATATAATAATAATAATAAAAAAATAATTCTCAAAATAAATTAATTTTATGACTGTTGAGTGCCCTAATATATATACTTAGTCATTGTGTTTCCATATTGTCACCAACAAAAGCTTTCTTAACTTTAATTTCAAGTTCTAGCAAATGTATCATTTTGTCATTTAACCCCCTTACAACTATTTAAAAAATAATTTCTCATGATTAATAGGAATAATTACCTTGCATATTATTGACATTTTTGCTCTTCTTGACAGTTTGATTCTAGAAAAAATCTTAAACATTATAGACATGACACACAAGTGAAAAAATGAGAGAGCATGAAGCAGCTAAAAATGCACACAGACATACAGAAATAAGTTGTACTTTTCTTTATCTGTGATCTGCCCTACTTACATACATTTCAGGTAACCCCTTTGAAATGAGATTTACTCTTAATTTGCACCACTGAATTGAGAGAATTAAATTCCAGCCTGCTTGTATCTGTAGATCATTCTGAAGTGCTTTGATGTCTTTAAGCTCACAATGAGATTGGTTGTCACACTTGGTTAATGGTATGAAAGACAGTCCCTACTATGTAAGTAACCACTCGTAAAAGCTCCAGTTTACTCTGTCAAGGGCAGAAGATGTATTTCTTGTAGATTTAGTGCTAAATCACAGCTGTCCCTGTGTGGGTGGGAAGGTTTCCTCCAGCAGTGTCTGTGTTTTGAGATGTGAGTGCTCTCAGGGAGGTGCACAGTGCTCCGCTGCGACTCGTGGTGACCCTGTTCTCACCATCAGTGCAGGAGTAGAGCCAACAGGTCCAGGGAGTAATTAAGCATCTCTATTTAGCGCTTGGGAGACCACATCCAGAGTTCTGTGGCCAAATCTCTGCAAGGTCTTTGTCACAGCAGAACAAAGGAAGAGCATGTTCTTCTCTCTCCAAACGTGCTCAAATTGCTTTTCTGCTTGAAATGGTGAGAGGAACATATAGTTGAGTTGATAAAAATCCGACTGTAGCGGTCCTTCTACAGAGGGTGAAGACTGTAAAGGCACTGACTTGTCTTCTACTACAGCTATAAATCTAACCATTCTATCCAGTACTTCTTTTAACACCATAATGAAGAATATTCACATTTTAGAGTCTCAAGGTCTCCAAATCCCACCCACACAAAGGAAGGGCATGTTTTCTGAACAGAAACACTCTGTTATCCAGTGGAACACTTACAAAGCTTGAAGAAGTTGATTGGAGGGATCAATGCACCAGAAATTCTGAATCTCACCACTGTGCGGGCAAATAAGCATGTGGCACGTGGCTATTTGACATACACACATGTACATATTTTGCATTCATCACATTTATCCTTGATCTGGAAAATGGGGCTTCTGCTGTTCAATGTATACTCAGGGAAAAAAAAAAAGCAATGCTTGAGTAGGATTTTTCTGGTTTTCATAATGTAAAGTCAGAAGGATGAGAACGGTGGAATTGATAGTGGAATTGACAACTGACAGTGTCAATAACATTGATGCTGCAAATTAACAGACAATGGCAGGATTTATGTATTGGAAATAGATCAAGATGAAGAAGTGAATTTTTGTTGCACTTGGAAAAAGTATCTCTAAAATTTTAACAACAGGCATTCATATTTGATTATACCTTGAAATAAACTGGAAATGACAATGTCTTAATTTCTCTTACCAAGTGCATGTCACTGCATCAGTGATAAAAGCTGTTGTACCTAAACTTACTGTCCACAAATTTTTCTTCCGTCATTGCTATAATCATTTTGATATAGTATCTAATACTGTATATACCTTTTATTGCAGGCCAACCTGTACAAATCGGCACCTATGGTAACTGAGAGCCAGATGGTATGTATTATGTATTGCTCAGCTGTGATATGTTGGTTTTCAAAATTTGCACAAGCACAAAATCTAAAGTAATTATTACTTACTTTCTTAGTCCTTTGAAAGAATCTGCAGTAAATATCCTCCTACAAAGCTGCATGGCTTCTACCCAGTTGCATTGCTTTCTTCTGTACTCAATACAAACCTGCCTTAAGTAACTGCAGATCCTGACACTACTTGTAAACCCATGGACCAAATGACAAACTAGAGAGTCTTGCTGAATCTTGAGGTGTATAAAAACTATGGAGTCTACTGCTGGTTCTTGGACTCTTAATATTCCACTTCTACGATTTTGTTTATATGCAACAACGTTCTGGCATCTATTTTCTTCTTACACGCTGTTTTAAATCAAAGCTGGCTTAACTAGTGAAAAGCAAGTGTAAAATCAAATAAATAAAAAATGAGACTACACATCAGATGTTAATTTTATCTCTGATCACAATTTAGTCCTGTTGGAGCCAAACTTTCTGAAGAAGAGTCAGAAGAGAGGTCATGGAGCCTATCCAAGTGACAGTGACCACTAATGAACGCTTAGGGAAAAAATGACATGTGGATGAGAAATTTTCCCCATTGTATTTCAGATGATGGAATTTTAGGGACTTCCCGAATCAATTTCTTCTGTTTAGTAATCTTTGACCAGTTCTTCTGTCATGATTTTTCCAGTAACTTTTTGAATCTTGTTATACTTTGGTCTCTACAACATTCTGTAGCAATAGGGTTTAGTTTTTAATTATGTGATGTGTGAAATTGTACTTTATTTCTTTGTTTTAAAGCTACTACTTGACCTCCGTTCTTGTACTGAAACAGCAAATAATTGTTCTCTCTTCATTTTCTAAATATTAACGATTTTCTAGGTATTAACCATAATACCCTATCAGTCACCTCTTTTTCGTACAGAAAAGTCAAAATTGCTTAGTCACTCTTTTAGAAGTGCGGATACTGCCCCACATCTTTGATGATCCCTGTACCTTTTTGATCTTGTATCTTGTATCTTTTTCTGTATCTTTTTCAGGTGTTTCATTTTGGAATTGGGAGACTAAAATCATAAACTGCTCTTGCCTAGCTCTGAACACAGCACTTCCTATTTATATGATGACATGATAAGGGCCTTCACTGTTATTTCTATTCCCTTCTTAAGAATTCCTTGTAATTTATTTAGTTCATCTTATTTGTATCGAGCAGTAAGCCAATGTTTGCATGGAGCTCTATACAATAAGCCCAAGATATATTTTCCAGGGAGTAAGTTTCAGAGCTCACTAGTTCATCACTGCATGTGTAAATTTAGGATGTAGTTAAGATTTCCCCTGTGAAATGTATCAATGTTGAATTCAGTTAAGTTTCACCTGCCTTTTTGTCATTCATTCACTCAGTGTCATAAGATCTCTCTGTAACTCTTTGCACCAATATTTTATTTTTACTCCCTTGAAAGATTCAGCATTACCAGCAAACTTTGTCACCTTCTTAGCCACTCTTTTCTAGCTGATGTACACCCGTAATTCAAAGCCCAGATTCCAGAGCACATCTCTGAGGAGCTCTATTTGTGACTTCTCTCTACTGTGAAATTTAAACATTTATTCCAGTCTGTTGCTTCCTATCTTTTAACTGGTCCATAGAAAATATTCTTTTTTACTCCACAGCAGTTTCTTTACCTCAGTACACCCTGCTGAAAGACCTTCACTAAAGCCTTTGGAAAATCATGTGTAGCATGGCTGCACATCCAGTGGACTTCATGATCTGTGATGCAGTCTCATTTTATTATCCCTGGTCATCCTCTTAGAGACCCACTGGGAAAAAAACCCAAACAGTGAGCCTCACGCGAGATGGTCTGTTGATTCTCACTTGGTTTCATCTAATGTGTGTTCCTAGATGCTGAATGATTCTCACATTACTAGTTTAAACATAATGTACATCTGCTGTGTCACCCAGCTTTCTTGTAGCACTGACTCTTTAAAATAACCGTAAAAGATTTCTCAGGCATGAGTGCCCTTTCAAAAGCCATTCCCTGTTATTTGTCCATACGTATACTAATTCTTTTCTTCAGTAGGAGAGCCTGTGCTCCTACTACTTTGCGCAGCCTGAAATGTCACACATACTAATTTGTGATTCCTCGTTCTCTTCCGGATCCTGTAGTAAAACCTGCCCCATAGCTGCCGCATCTCATTCTTCCGCTGCTGATTATGTCTGAAATTAAATACCACAATTCACAATGTGGCAATTTCTCACTGGAATTCCTTTACAACTTTATTTATTCCTTGCACTTTATTTGCTCATTTTATTGATTTGTTCTCAAATCTCTCTTATTGACACTGTACTTGAGACAGTTCCTCCAATTTGTTTCCTTGCCAGTGTGAGATGTGAGAACCTCCCTGAGTCTTCCTGTGAGGAAAGCTGAAGTGAGGAATTAATTTTCAGCCTCGGTCTCCTCTTCTTTGTGCATCTTTTTTATGTCTTGATTATATCTACTGGCCCCATAGACTTTTAGTTGTAAGGAAATTTAGGAAGATTTTTTTTCTCAAAGTCTTTCTTGACCTAATACATAATGTTTTAATGTTATGACCTAGTTTGGGGTTTTTTTGGTCTTGTTTTTTGTCTTTTTTTTTTTGTCTTTTTTTTTTTCCTCTAGATTTTATTTGAACACAACTTTTTGTATTTGGAGCCTTTTACTCCTTATTTCTTTTTTCACTTTTTTGCACTGCCTTTTGAACATCCCAGAATTTACTGATCTCTTCAACTCTTTTTATAAGCTGATGCACACCTTCCACCTTCCCTGAAACATTACTGTCTTAAGCAGGATTCTGGTCACTTATAACCATTTCATCCTTTTGGCAGCTCCTTTGATTTTTTTTTTATTATTTTTTTATAGCTATTTTAATTACTTATTTACTGCTTTAAAGTAAAATAGTACTAAATTCAGCATCGTTTAAGATCCACTTCAAGTCAGAATGACATAAAATATAGCCTAGTTGGCAGGTCCAGCATAAAATCAGGGGTCATGGGTGCATCTATCCACTTAAAATGATTTCATGGCCTTTGAGCACTGATAAAAAACAGTCAGTGGAAGGAAGTCAGTGTTGGCCATGGGTCTACATCTATACTTTGTCAAGCACCAAAATGCAGACACTGCTGAAGTGAAATGCATCAGTTATACTGAGGAATGGTCCATAGAGAGCCACCACACAGCAAAGTAGGAAATGAAAGAGATTCCTGATATACTGTAGGAAAATGGGGGTGAAAGGAATTTAAATGTGCTAAAAGAGTTTTCCAAAGAAAGGGAAGGAAGCAGGGAGGGAAGCAGAGAGCAGCATCGGTGCTAAGGGCTTGCCCTTAGGCCCCTCCTTGCCACCAACTCGGGCAGCGAGCAGCACCTGGGCAAACCTGCTCCCTTTCCTGGTCGCCTTTCCCCAGAACAGCGGCAAAGAAAGCAGGTGCTCTCAACAGTTTAGAGGTTTCTCAGGTGACTTTGGCTTCTCAGCGCTGACAGAAGATAACTACAGCGGCTGGGGCATGCTGCGTTGCATACTTGCCCCGTCTGCCTCAAGGCCCCTTTCCCCAAAACTAATTAAGTTGTTGGAAAGGAATGGGAATGGTCCCTCTCCATGAAGGTCCCTTTCCATCCCAGCCCAGAAGGCTTCAAAAACTGCAGGAGACTTATGTGTACAGAACAGTTGGATATAAAGGTTAGGCAGGCAAACAGATGGGTTCGGTGCTTGCTATTTGTAAAGCGATGTCTGTTGGAAGGAGAGCAAAAAGGAAAGAAAGAGGATGGTAATTATTTTATCCCAAGGTTAACTCTCGTGTTCTGCTATATATTTTTATCTGATCACGTCATATTTTTGTTAAACATTGTCTGGTTGTCACAGAGGCAGGCTGCTTCAAAACAGCACTGCGTCGAAAACATATTAAAAAGCCAATTCCGTGTTAAACATTAAGAGGCAACTTTCTTGTTTACAGGAAAGCTGTTCAGGTACCTGGAACGTCTTAATGTCTGCGTAGTGACACAAAGCACCGCAAGGAGGGAGTGCAGTCACTGCTAGCTATCAAAGAGGGGTCTGGCCCTACATACTTTGGGGGTCCCTGAGTACTCTGGATAAGAGGAAGTAACAGTGACTCAGATAGAAGAAACATGCAACTCAGAGGATTTTAGGCCCCTGCTGAGAAGAACGGGGTTGCAACTGGGACCTTACTCATCAGTTTCAGCAGGATCTCAGTGTCATAATAGAGGAAAAAATTAGAGATGAACATGCCCATACTCCTGATGACGAGAAAGTTCAGGCTTCTGACTTCTGGGGTGAATATCATGCATGGTTCATTTTCATACAGCCAAAATATCTTCTGTCCCTGAAGAAGGGTGACCATGTCCATCCTGCCTAGCAAGGGACACCCTGGCCCACTGTATCCTCCTATTTCTGACTGTGTGCTTGTTGACCTGGGCCAAAACCATGCCAGGGTGCACCTTGGCACCAAATCAGTACAACTGATGATGGGTCATCTCTGGAGCTTATGTCTTGGGCCTGTGTAATTTGCTAATAGGGCTGTAGCCATGTGGCGGCAGCCCATTGCTACCCTAACAGCCTTTACCATTTTTCAGTGCCGTCGCAGGAAGACAACACTTTCCTTGGCAAAACGAAGTCTTAACTTGCTTCTCAGCAATGACAGTTGTGCCACCCGCTATCAAAGAAAGAGTTCAAGTTTTTACTTTTGGATCAAAGATTTTATATAGCTTGTCAGGGAGCTAATAAAGTATTTCAAATTCTGGTTGCTGGCTGCTATCTGCCATCCCGTTAGCCGAGTCAGGCATAAACATGTGATGCAGTCAGCACTTGAGTGTGTGTGATGTTTAGAAAATGCTTCCTTAAAAGCATTTCTACAGTGTGCTTTTGGAAGAGGTTTCCTGCATAAAGAGAGTAGCTTATCCTTGATGATTTCAGGTGCTTCAATGGGCATTTTATTGCATGGTTACATGGTGTGGAGGAGCGCTAGAAGGCCACAGGTCCTTTGTCTGTGTAATGATGACTTCATAACAACTGTAGCTTTCTTTCTATTTTCATATTTACCTTTGTGTGGAAAGACAGGAGTCTTTCACTTTTACAAACTCTTCTCAGAAATCTTGGAGAGGAAAATAATTATTTTATGGTGAATCCTACGAAGAAATAGTCATGAATTATAGACTGTAAGTTCCTTAAATGAGCACTTTATCTTTCACTGAGTTGACCTTCTTAATGAAAAGGTTTTTAATGCAGCTTGGCAGTCATCACTCTTTATAAAAAGTTAGTATCACCTCATGGCTTATTTCTGCCTTCAGTTGAATACGTTTGTTCTTATTTGATGAGGCAGATGAAAGGGCCCCAAACTGTGGAAAGGAGGGAGGGGATAAAACACAAAGGCCTGGGCCTTGCTTTTCCCAGGTGTGTTGAGATCCTCCCCACCTCTGCCACCTTCACCTCAGCCCCTGGGCACTGCTCTGTCCTTTCCCAGGGCAGAGGCAGAAGCACAAGACGTGGGGACATCTCCTGCCTCCTGTGCTCTGACGGGCACCCCTCTTGCCCTGTTCTTGCTGGATGCCTGCAAATCTTATATTAAGGTGATCCATAACTCAGTTTACATGATACCTCCAGCAATCTCAGCTGCATCATTTTAATCTTACTTTCACAGCAAGCTTCTCTTATTTCCAGGCAGACTGCTTAAAGTGTATTGCTTTTGAAAATAGGCAGCATGGCGTTATTAAATGTACATAGTCTACATCTTGTAAACAAATCTAATAGTGAATCAAGTTTCTTCTCTGCATTTTTATACCCTGCTGGGTGCTGAGGGTGGGGGGCTGTGACAGCAGCTCAGTCCCAGTCCCGGCTGGGCAAGCTGTGCCGCTGGGCTGCAACCACAGAAGGAGCTCAGCAGCAGCCCTGTTGTTATCTACCTAAGTTGCGACAAAGACCGCCCATTTTCTATGGGGTTGCTGTAACAGCGAAGAGTATAACTGACTTATTTAAAAGTTTAAATTAAATCACAGACCCCTCCAGGACTTCAGTACTTACCAAATTCCAGTAAGAATGTACAGTTTTTTCTTCCTTTTCTTTGCTTAGCAAAAAAGTTGTCTATTTTAAAATTATCCCCTAGCCTCCGTTTAGAGTTTATGCCACATTCCATCATGTCAGGTTTTACTGTAAGGATTCTGAAAGCCACAGATGTACTAAATTGACAAGTTAATAGTCAATTTTTTGGTTGGCTGGTAGCTAAGCAAGAGATTTTTTCGTGATTAAATAATCGGATTTGTCTGAAATGAGGGGTATCACACATCCGTGCTGATTAAATTCTCTAAAATTGTACTTTTCCAAGTGAACTCTTAATGATACTGTGAAAATCCAGCATGCAATCACTGGTATTTTTCCCCAGAAAGACTTTCCCCTAATATGTTGCTGCCTGGACGTAAGTCAACAGCATCACATGTCGCCCTTCCCTGTTTCACAGTTACTGTTTTGAGCAGCCCAGAAAGGAATTTGCAGACGTGTGGCTGTGCATAAAGTGTGACTTGGTGAACTTATCAAGATGCAGCGGAACAGCTAGCAAAAACAGCCAGCAAAACCCACAAACCATAGTCTGACAGCCCGGCATCTATTTTTGTATCGGTAACAAACAGATGTCAGCGATGAGGTTCTGTGCATAAAAACACCTCTTGTCATTTTCGTCTACAATCTGTATTAAAATAGGCCAGGCAGCATGACACCTGAATAATTTTGGTGGTGAAATATGTTATTAATAAAACTTAAATCTAGTCCATACAGGCCAGGCCCACTGTAATTGACTTGTCTAACAAATATTCTGTAGATTATAAAGTATTTTCTTTTATTTTTCTGGGTGAAGACAAAACCTGGTGTCATTCGTCCCGTGCTGGTGAAAGGAAAGAGTGCACAGCAAAAGGAGGAGCCCTATCAACCCAATCCTTTTAAAAAGTACCTTGAAGAAATCAGTGATCAAGATACCGAGCAGGTGAGTAACTCTCACTCTGAAGGATTTTGTAGCCTCAGCTTAAAGCCATCCTTAAAGATGATGGAATAATCTTAGATCCTTTTTTTTTCCTGGTCTCTTCTTTTTTTGCAACGTTAGAGGATTCCCCAAGGGGCACTTGGCTCCTGGAGGAGAGTCTCCAGGCTGGAGATGGGCAGCTGGGCTTTCTACAGGGACATTTTTTTTGGTGATCTAAAAAAACTGTATGTTGAGGAGAGGACCTTTGTACGATGGCTGTAGGAAACACTGTACAAAAGAAAGTGGAAATCTTGTGCTCCCCTGTCAAGCAGGTGTCTGGATCAGATCTGCTAGAAAGCGCTTCCACCATTTGGGGTCCAGACCCAAATCCTCTCTAAAGAGAACGGAGGACAGCAATGACTGGGCAAGGTTCACTCTTCCCTCTCAAGGGAGACTGCAGAGGAGCACCAGTGAGTTTCCTTGTCACTTCCCAGTGCGTAGCGCCCCCAGGTCCATATTCATGTCTCTCCACAGCTTGAGGGGACAGCTTTTCTACCACATGCAAACTTCCTTAACAGGCAGCCCATGGGGGAGCACAATTGCTGCCTTCTCCCACAGACCTCTGCATAAAGCAATAGGATCACTTTGCAAAAGCACATCTTGAACTTTGCTGACCCGTATGAAGCATGATCTCAGAGAAACCCCAGATGAATGGTTCAGTCTGCCTTTTCTTGTACATTTGTGTTTATGTGTGTTACTGTGAGTTAAACCTTAACTGTGATACATAATCTGAACCTCCCTGTAGGAGCTTATTATTAACCTAACCAGTATGTTCGGAATCTTCCATCTGGAGGGTAGTAAAATGAAGCCAACAGTCCTCTTGTTAGACACGATGTGAATAAAATACCTTACTAATTGAAGTTCTCATACTTCTATGCCTCTCTAGTCATTTTAGACACTCTAGTAATGGCAGTCCTCTCTTCTTCCTTTTGTAACTGATTTTTTTTAAGATTCCCCTTTTTTTAAGATTCCTCCCCATAGCTCTTACTTGCTGTAGGACAATCCTGTCATTTCTCAAGAGTACTGCGTCATTACAAACAAAGGAAGATTTATTTGTAGCATGAGTGGGTTCCAGCAGCACATATGGGTGGCATCAGAAGTTTTCTCATTCTATAGGCTCTATAGGATGTGGAGTTTCTGTAAAATATAAGAATAAAGATGATTTACAATTTGCCTCTGAACTTTTGAGGTTGACAGTGAATATTTGATTTCAGAGACTACAGGTGAGTTCATAGTGAGTTTTTCATGCTTTAACTTTCTAAGAAACTTCTGGTGCCAAGGCACTGTGCTGCCGCTTGCCTGGGATGAAAGAGGAGGAGAGCTTGAGCTTGAGCTACTGCTAGAGAACTTCTGGTCTAGGCCACCTCAGCTGGGCCTCTCTGCAAGGTCAGGGGCAGCTCATACCTGCCTTTCATCAGGGCTGGGCACTGATTCTGCTGGCTATTGTTTTGCTGATGAAGGAACAAAGCAATCACCAAACTTCGTATTTTCAGGCAAAGGCAAACCTGGGGTTGTTGCCATAGTCTGAAGCTTACTGACATTTGAAGCTAATTGTGAAAAACAGTCAACTTACACCTTATAAATTACTTATGGTACATATTACTGAAGTACTGAGGATGTAAAAGGTCCATGAATAAATGTGGTTGTTATAACAAAAGCCAAAATCATTTTATATAAAAGCTATGTATTAAAATGAACTGAACAAATAGTGCACTGACTTTGATAGATGGAAAAGTTAATTTCACAATGAATATGTTCAGTTTTGCTTCTTTTATTTAAAAGAACAATGTCATATGCTTTAAAGTACTGATAAATTGGTATTTTTATCCTAACCTAAGAAATACCACAGGTTGCTGTAAAATACTTGTTATTTTGGGAGATCTCTATTAAGACATCTTTATTATGAAAAAGGAAGTACATAGACCTGTATTCAGATGGATTGACTGACTTAACAGAAGCTGGTTTTGTTTGTGTGAGGAACGGCCATATGATTCTAGTGGTGGTCTAATGCAACAATTAATAGTACGATAATAACCAGATCTGGGGAAAACACTGAAGTGCTGAGCGTGACAGCATATGCTTATGATTTCAGCTCTTGCCTCTCAAAGGAGGTTTATGGTGCTGATATAATTCCCTTGTGAGCGGAGGTGGCCTGGGTGCCCGCATGAGGATGTTCACCACCTTGCAGTGCCTGTGGGACTCTCCTGAGGGGTCTCAGTGCCTGTAAGAGGGCTGCGGCGCTGCCTGTGGAACTGGGCTCCGTGCCCAGACAACAGCTTGAGAATTGCGGTGGTTGCCTCTGATCACGGGGCTGTTAGCCTACAAGGACACTCGTTCTCCCTCTTCACCTGCTCTCAGTAGTTAGGGCTTTTGCCTGCACAGCGGCTGGCTTCCAAAGACTGGGAGGCGTTCCCACCAATATTACCCCAGAATCAGGTAAATTGACTGCTTTCATGGGATATGAGAGCTGTGAATTAAAACTAGGAAACTAACAGCGAGGCTTTCTGCGGAAGAGCCGGTGTTAGTCCACTTGTCCGCAAATAAGAACTTGGCAGGCACCTACTGTGGCTGAGGGCAAAACTGCTCATACTGTTGCTGATTTTCCCTGGTTTTCTTTGAAGGTTTTCCCAGTCCTGCTGGGAGATTCAGCTCTTACATTTCTGTTCTCTCCCTCTCTCTGCATTTTCTTTTCCTTTCTTTCTCATACCATTGCCAACAACACCCTCCCTAGGTGACGTTGCTGCCTCTGCTTCACCCAGCCCATCTTGAAAGGACAGGCCCTTTCAGGCTGCACCTTCAAGGATGGCACAGATTAGATGAGGTTCCAGATGCCATCAGCTTTATTAACTTCTCTCCTTTCATTTTTTCTTAGATCTCTGCAGTACTTCCCCTCCCTGCCAAACCTCCCAGTGTGACACTGAGCACTGGTGACTATGTGGGTGACATTCACTTTGAGACAGAATGATGCAGCCAGCCTTAACTGATGAACTTCAGCTTCACATCCCTTTGTTGGATGCACGTTGCTTTTCTTTTTTTTTCACAACAGAGAGTAACTTGTTTGCTTTTCATTTGATTAAGAAATGTCCCCATGCAGAAAAGGCCATTTCCCTCGTAAAAAAAATTTAACTTTTTCTTTAACAGGCAGCTGTTCTCATGCAGATAATCCAAAGTAGTGGACGGAGACAAAAAGAGATTTCTAAATTAGTAAGGACCTTCTGGAAAGGGTGTAGCTCAGCTCACAGATAGCTGGTTTTATCTGTGCTTTGGGTGTGCTCTATGTAGATTGACACTGGTGTGACAATAAAATTTATAAACCAGAGAAAAATCCCATTTTATTTTGGCTTTTTCTCATACTATCTTATGCTGTTGCCTTTTTTTTTTTTTTCCTGAGGACACATACAACTTGTAGCAGCGGCTACTCAGTGGATATCCCCCACTTAAACATTTGTTAAAGGCAGAGCGTAGCATTTCTGAGGTTCCAAACTGGCAGTATTAAGCTTCCCACATTTTTAGATGCCCTTAATGGAGATGGCAATTTGCCCCTCGTGAGACAGAATTTTTTTTCTCCTGCTTAGTACATTTCAGGAACGTTTCATGAATTTTGCAAGTATGCTCCAGTTTGTTCAGAAAAGCACCATAAAATTTATTGGAAGTATATGTAACTCGTGAGCAGTGTTGATGCGACAGCTTCATGAAAATTTTCATTTAAAATTGGTGAAACAGAATCTCTTCTGGGGAAAAAGTAGGGCATTTTGTTACACAGTACTATGAAAACAACTCATAATGAATGTTAGAGAATTCATGCGCTTGCAAATATTTATTAACAAGAATGTACATAGGCTCCTTTGTCATTAAAAAAAATAAACCACTTTGGGCAATGGAAGAGCAAGATAAGGATGAACTAGAGAGATATGAGTTGGCATGAAGCTGTGAGGCCAGTTTGCCAAGGTTTATCATTAATAAGAAATAGGGCTGATGCCTCTGAGGAGGAGCAGCAGGAGGCAAGGTCCATGTGAAGTGACTGCTGCCTGGTCCCCTTCCAGCCGCTCCCGCCACTGCCGGGCTCTGATCCGCTCATTTGCTCACGCTCGCTCTTCTGGCGAGCAATACATTATTAGCTTCTGGGTCACAAATTCTGTCACAAATTTTCTGGGTCTTGAGCTCAAAGGCACAGCGTGCAGGGGAGGTTCTGGTCTGGACTCAGCCAGCCAAGCGGGTGACGATTCGGGATGTATTGTGTCAACTACCTTGACAAAAGCTAAGCACGAGATTTGTGCCAAAAGCTGGGTATGCCTCCTTGACTCTATCCCAAATCTTTAAAAAATCAATTTTTTTTAAAGGATTTTATCCTTTAGGTGCAAAAAGCACACATGTATTGGCTTTTTTTAACCAGAAACACTAATAACTGCTGACAACTTGCAGTACTGCAATATATCGTGCGTGCACCTTCACTTGTCTAACACTTCAATGGCTCAAAAGGCTTGTTAGAGTCTTTTTAAAAAGCCCAAAGTGCTCCTGCTAGTACATAGATAAGGCAGACTTTCTTTTGTACCTCTCAGACACTGTTTTCAGATTGGTTTTGCTTCCAATCCAACCTCTCAGAAAATGTTCCAAAATGCGGCCATTTTATCCTAAAACACGATCCTTCTGGGCTTTCCTTTTCTGTCACTTGAGCATCAGTTGAGCTGCAGGAGGGAGATGCACTGGACCCCAGATGAAGCATAACTGGCTTAATGGGACATCTACAGCAGGTTTTTGTGTGTGCACTTCCGTGCCAATGAAAGTGCTTAGTGTAGAACAATTCTATTGGCATGAAGGTAGAGTATCTTCCCTAGTTAATCATCAAGCCCTGTGAAATGAAAAAAGGTGCAAGACAAGCACTTTGCTTTCTGTCCAAAGCTCCTTTTTTGCATCCATTAATCTGTTTCTGTTTGCTTTTCTTTTTTTTCATAGGAGACTGCTCTCCTACACCCTCTGTATCCAACTAAACTGATCCCTTCAACTAAGTCCCCTTTGCGTCCTCCATCCGTCTCCCTCGCTGACTGTCTAAACCCCGGACCTTTCAGCCACTTGTCTTCCATCACGTGTGATGTTCATGAGAATCCTTATAGCCCTTACAGTCACAACTCTTTGTACAATAAGGTGAGCGTCAAGTGCGGTGTGATTCAAGAGCTTTGCCAGGCTTTCACCCTTTAAATTCTAGGCAGAATTCAGCCGAGTCATCAGGATTTAGTGCTGGCAGGTGCTCTGGGAGATGTGTCTCGGATGAGCCTGTGTCTCCAGTGTCTCCAATATCTCCTGGAGATATTACTGCTTTTCCTTCCCTTGGCACAGCTCATGTCAGGGCTGGCTTCCTCCAGACCAGCTAGGACAGAGCTTCTACCACTCTTTGTTCTCTAAAGGAGGAATAATCGATTTCATCCCTCATGCTCAGATTACTTTTAACATTTAACCTTACTAAAGTAATGGCCTATTTATGTTCTTCTCTGGGACTGAGGGAAGGGAGGCTAACCTGAGAGAAGTACAAACTTTTCTGCTGGCTTTATCTGTTCCTCCTGAGAAGCAGTTGTCTCTTGCCAATGCAAAGGGAATCACACCCTGGCTGATATTTGTGTCTTTGAAACAGCAATGAAGAAGGACAAAATCTCTGTTGTCCAAGGTGTGTGGGTGACAGGGCTGGCAACTGACCTTTGTAAGGTGAAAACTGGGCCCTATGTCTTAACTGAAGCCTTTTCAAAGAACAACTGGCACTAGGTATTTATAATACCTCAAGAGAGTCCCTGTCTGGTGTTAGAAAAGCATCAGTTGTGGAAGTCCATAAAAGATACTGTTTGGACCCCTCAGATGCATCCCTTCCATGTCCTCTTGTTCTAACACAGAATCTGGCTACAAATGCTCAATCCTTGATACCAGGAGAGATTATACCACTCTGAGATATACAGTGTGCTTTATTTGGGATACAAGAGTTTAAAAGACAGGCATTAGGTGCTGTTTCTTTAGAATCATAGAATAATTGAATGGTTTGGGTTGGAAGGGACCTTAAAGATCATCTAGTTCCAGCCCCCCTGCCATGGGCAGGGACACCTCCCACTAGACCAGGCTGCTCAAAGCCCCATCCAGCCTGGCCTTGAACACTTCCAGGGATGGGGCATCCACAGCTTCTCTGGGCAACCTGTTCCAGTATCTCACCACCCTCACAGTAAAGAATTTCTTCCCAATATCTAATCTAAATCTCCCCTTTTTCAGTTTAAAATTGTTACCCCTCGTCCTATCATTACATTCCCTGATAAAGAGTCCCTCCCCATCCTTCCTGTAGGCCCCCTTTAGGTACCAGAAGGCCGCTATAAGGTCTCCCTGGAGCCTTCTCTTCTCCAGGCTGAACAACCCCAACTGTCTCAGCCTCTCCTCGTAGGAGAGGTGCTCCAGCCCTCTGATCACCTTTGTGGCCCTCCACTGGACCGGTTCCAACAGGTCCATGTCCTTCTTGTGTTGAAGATTACAGAGCTGGACGCAGTACTCCAGGTGGGGTCTCACCAGAGCGGAGTAGAGGGGTAGAATCACCTCCCTCGACCTGCTGGCCACACTTCTTTTGATGCAGCCCAGAATACGGTTGGCTTTCTGGGCTGTGAGTGCGCATTACCTGCTCATGTTGAGCTTCTCGTCCACCAGAACGCCCAAGTCCTTCTCCTCAGGGCTGCTCCCAAGCCTTTCTCTGCCCAACCTGTATTTGTGCCTGAGATTGCCATGACCCAGGCAAAGGACCTTGCACTTGGCCTGGTTGAACTTCATGAGGCTTTCTCTTCCATCTCATAAGATTTAGTGAAAATCAACAGGAACCTATGGTGTTAACCATGAAAGATTTTCGACAATAGTATCTTTTTTGAGACTTCTTTGGAGAATTTTCAGTATAACTAAATTTACCATTGATTGTTTCCTAATGTTTAGAATTATTTTAATGATTTAATTATTTGCAATAATTTTAAAATCTCAGCCAATGAAGATAAGATTAACTGATATAAAATGTGATAACTCAATTGTCAGAGGTAGGTGAGATTTTTAAGCATTACTGGTAGTGCTAGTAAATACCTTTAGTTCTGAACTGATGTCACTCACTAGTTAGGTGTGGCCCAATACTTTGGGAACCAGAACAATCAGACGTCAGTACTGAGCTAGTTTCATACAAACAGAGATTTATTTACACAAGAAGTAAATAGTCACCACTGATTTTTTTTAATATTTCTATTTTGGTGTATAGCATTAACATTCTTTGATAACCAAAGGAAGATTAATTTTGATCTTATTCACATGATCAGTATTTAAAATTTGAGTCAATATATGTTGACAAAAACTCTGACAATATTTGCCTATGATTTGTTGCAATAACCCTGCCTTCTGCGCCACCTAACTACAGTCTGAGCTATTCATGTTTTTAAAAAGAAATTATTTAATTTATTTTCATAAATAATGGAAGTAACAGAAAACACAGTACAGTAGACACATTATCAAGTGTTGAAATTTCAAACTGTTAGACCTGTTCCGTAAACAACATCCTGACATCACGGGAATTTTTCCATTTTCTTTCCATTTTCTACTAAACCTGGGCTGTCATCTCTGTAAATTCCAAGGAGTTCCCCTCTCCACTCCTCATCCCTGGTGATAAGAGATGATATGCACTGTGACTCGCTTGCTGTGTCTTCAGCCATCCAGTAAACATATGGTCAGTGTCCACATGGTCAATCTAGATATATTTCTAACTACATATTGTACTTTGCTTCATCTTCCACTAGAGGGCAAAACCTGCTGCCATAAATTCGTACAATCATTTAAAAATCGTTGTAAATACACTATTGAGAATGGACAGGATGTGCCAGTGAATAGAGTTGCTACTCTTCACCCACACTTCCATTAAAAAAATTACCTTCAACAAGTGTTCCCTCAGAAATGGGAAATGGGATATGGGAAAAAACACAATGATCACCTGTGTAACCTCCTATTAGGGAGGCTAGATATGGTGAGCTCTTAAAACCAGTATCATTACATTTATTCACTCAGGGTGTAAGAAAAGAACAGCTGTCTCTATCTGAAATACTTTATTGAAAGGACACTGTCATGTTGTTTAGGCAGATCAGACCCAGTGCCAGGTTGTTTTTGGTTTGAAGCTCCGCCAAGTATCTGAATCTTCATAGCTGATGGAATTACACAGATGAAGCTGAAAATAGACCTGGCAGATTTTGTAGATTATAACTGTTGAGAGTGATGAAATCCATAAGATGTGCCCCAAATCATGTCACAATGTGGTTTTAGCTTTGAAGTGAGGAGATGGTGGGAACCAAGGTATTGTGTCTGACCTTCTGCTTGGAGAAGAGCCTTGTCCCCTCCTTCCCCACTCTGCCTCCCAGGCACCAGGCACTGCTGCTCTTATTTATACTCCTTGGTCTTGAATAATTATGAGAGTTGAACTTTGTATTATTAAAAAAGATCCTTTTCCTTTTGATGGGAATAAAACAGCTCAGGAAGTTGGACTTGAGGGCAGCTATTGCAGTGATGGAGAGACTGAGGTAACATTTATCTCTGTGGTTAACTCCAAAGTGTGCTTCTGCTGATAATCAGCCTTTTACAGAAGATTGTATAGGGTAGAAGAGCACAACTCTGCACCTGGAGTACTGTGTCCAGTTCTTGTCCTGGCAATTCAAAAAAGATGTGTACAGACTGGAGATTGTCCAAAGAAGGGCCATGAAGATGATCAAAGGGCTGGAGAACCTGCCCTATGAGGAAAGACGGAAGGAGTTAGGTTTCTTTTCCCTGGAGAAGAGAAGGCTTAGGGGGGACCTCATCACAGTATTCCAGTGCTTAAAGGATGGCTACAAAACAGTGCTCTCTTCACGGGAGAAGACAAGGGGCAATGGGTACAATTTGCACTGGGAGAGGTTTCATCTTGTTATATGAAATAATTTTTTTACAGTGAGAACAATTAATCACTGGAGCAATCTCCCCAGGGACGTGGTGGAGACCCATCACTGGAGGTTTTCAAGATGTGTTTGGACAGGGTGCTAGATAGTCTCCTCTAGGCTCCCATTCCCACAAAAGGTTGGACCCTTTGCAACCTGGGCTGTTTGATGATTCTATGATTCATATGGACGCCCAATCAATGTAAATATCTGTCAGGGAAGAGAGCATTAGATTTTGGGAAACTGGCTATCATTTTGAAGGAGAGAGGAATGACATGCTCAAGTGAAGAGGCAGGGGATGAGCAGGTGTAGCTCCCTCAGCTGGGGACCACCTCTCAGTCCCTATTGACTTTCAAACGGCCTTTTCTTTCTGTCACCAAGGGGTGAGCACATGATTCACGTACAGCCCTGTGAAAATCTCCCTCTCAGATAAATATTTAGCAGCACACCGATCCTTCAAAATGGGAACTGGCTTTTTGCAAGAAGTATGAGAAATGTTTAAAAATTACCACTTCTGTACCTGATCAGGCAATGCTTATAAGAGTAAAGGTCCAAGCTTGCACAGGACAAGTCTTCTTTAATGTCCAACTTTGGGCTCAAGCCAATTTAATTTTTTCCTGCACCTAAATGAAGTTTTCTTAAAATCACTAAATGTTGTTGTTGTGTTGGAAGTGTCAGCCTGCAATAATCACTTGCTGGTCTGCAGGCTTCTAGGTAAGCAGAATATTTAAAGGGAATCTTTGTTATTTTTTAAATTAAATCAGTGGTGTTTACCTCACCATCCCATCTCCTCCTCATTGGAGTTTGTATTTGATTAATAGCAGCATAGTGGGAATTGACATTCTATGAATGCAGCAGGCTTTCAAGGTTGCTATGGAAAAGCGCTTTTCTCCCAGACATCATCCCAGCTGCTTTTATTTCTAGAAGACAGTTTGTTTCTCTCTTTTGAACTTGGATATTTAAATGCTGTACTTGTGTAGGTGTATTGTGGTTGATCAACGTTCTGCTATCTGTGATCCAGAACAATTGCTTCAGTGTAGAAGAAGAAATCAGAGGCAAACAAACCAGCTCATTAGTGCTGTGCTACAAATTGGACTTCCTTGTTGGGAAAATATTAATGCTTAATATTATTGTGTCTCCTTTGCATATTCCTTTATAGCATTGCTCGGGCTTTATGAGCTGTTTTAATCACATCATACTTAGGTGACATTTCTATCACTTTGGACTTGGTTTGATAATGCCTGCAGAAAATGCCTCAAGTTCTTGCTCAGATGGTCTTTAAAGAAAGTAACGTCTCCCAAAGCACTTTAGAAGGATCATAACTTGGTAATCAATTGCTTTCTTCGAAGCCATTAAATTAGCAACAGAATATGAAGGTAGCTCAGGCTCAACAGGAGACACAGCAGCGTGCACTTAACACAGAGATTTCTAAAGTCTGGCACTGCCTGGAAGGAACTCTGCTCCCCACTCCTGCAGAGACAGCTCTTCCAAAGGAAAAAAATGAATTGATTACCGTGTCACTCCTTTTTGCCTGGGTAGTTAGGCAATTTTGAGAGCCTTGCTGGCCTGTTTCCACTAGGAGAAGCTGTTGCTGGTAGGACCCTGGTATTTCTTTGGTGTATCATTTAGAAAACATGCACACAAAAAGTTGTTTTCTTGAACGCGACAGGATCAAGCCCCAGCAGGTACTTTCCACACTTAGAAATCGAAATGTCCTTCCCAGTGAATGCTGTGTGTCCAGGTTTCCTCTTGGAACATATTTACAGGCGCTTCTGTTGCTTTCTGCCTTCTCCTTTATACAGGCTGTCTCTGCTGGGATAGCTTAAACCAGTCTCAAGTACCAAAAAGTGCTTTAAAATGCTTTGTCTTCAGTCTTATAAGTCTCTACATAATATAAAACTTGAGTTCAGTCTTATGCCTGCCTTTCTAGGATGGTTTCATCTAGTCTTCTGCATAGTGCATTTCAGGCAGATGTTTTTAATACATAAAGCAATATCAAATATAATAGAAATTCTGGCCCTAGCTAACAATTCATTTCTGAAAAGTCTTTATCTTTCCCTTCTGCATCTTCAGATCTATATGTGAACACACATCTTAGGAGAACAACCAAAGGAAACACAAAACCCCAAATACTACAACACTCCTAGTATCTGCCTCTAATGTCTTTGTTGTGAAGGGGATTCTTTGACATGCCCCACGATGATGGGGGCAAGCTTGCCGTAGCTTGGAGGCTGCTTCTGATGTTGGGATGGCATTGGATTTGGACTGGATACAACTCCATTTCTAGGGGAATTTGAAAATGTAGAAAATGGGAAGGTTAAAAAATAGTCTCTATTAATGATTTGGCAAATGGGAACTGCAACTTGGGGACATGCCTTTGCCTGTAATATAGTAATAAAAACAAAAGACAAAATTACAAAGAGTAGAAGCCGCTCAGAAGTGGCTTAACAGCAAAAGCAAAAATATACTATTAAGCGAAAAATATAAAACAAGATTTGGTGGGCATGTAACCTGTATGAGAAACAAAAATGATACTTTTTATTGAAGCTGGTGAGAAAACAAAGGCTGAAGGAAAAAAAAATCGTAATGGAAACTAGGCCGAAACGCCTGCAGCTGTAGAGAAATTTGTAACTTAGTTCTCACTGAACACAGATGTTTCCGGAGAGTTTCGTCTGCTTTTTTAGATTGTAAATAACTCTTCTGAGGTATCAAGGAAAAGTAAACAGTGATCTGACAAACCTTTGGAAACTCTACATTTTACAGGACAAATTGGTACAATTAGAATTCACTTAACTTTTATTGCAGGTATTGATATAATGTGTATTCTGAAGTATGGCCTTAATTAACTCCACTTCCAGTTATGTTAGAAAAAAGTATAAACGTATAATTAGTTCTGGTGAAATTCCAAGTATGTACTTAGAGCTTGAATTAAAGAAGCCAGTATTTACCTATATTACAGAAATGTTAATGAACTTCAAGGCATTAGCGTGTTTCTTTCTTTTTTGGCAAAGTGTTCTGAATTTTGATGAAGAGGTCATATATGATAAATTGTAAATTACAGTACTAGCTTTCTCTTTTTCTTAATTAAACAGTGCCTGTCATTTTAGTAGTTCTATGGTAGGCAGAATAGGATCTTAACAGAAATTTTAATATAATAGGTGACAGTTACACATGTATACTCTTGAAAATTCAGTCAAAGTTTGTGGTTTGGAATTAAAGTAGCTAAGGTCAAAGATCTCTGTTGCATGAGAAGCTTACTCAGAAAACAGGTTTACAGCTAATCTGGGAAGAAAATATGCAGGGGGAAGGTCGGCTCTGAAAATCAAATCCATTTAATTTCCCACTCTCACCTGGAACGAAGTTAAAATTCTTCATCTGTTATCAGTCAATGAGCAATAAGCCCCTTCCTGGGGCAGGGAAGCATCGTCTCTTCTAAGCAATGACTCGATTTCTGTGAGTCCATAAATAGTTCACAGCCGCTAAACTGAGGGAAATTTCGAACACTTGTGTTGTTGGAAATTCTGAAAGATTTGTTTGCTTCCCAATACAAGTGAAAATTTGAAAATATTCAAATACTCCAGAAATCAAAATGCATCATTTCAGTTATATGAACTAACCCAAAGCAGATAAGTGCTAATCTGTGTGATTAGAAGATGTTTGTCTACTCTGCTGCCTTACTCTATGGGGGTGTGGTTGCGTGCATCTCCTTCCCTGCAGCTCCACTCAGAGATAAGGAATCCCTTCTGCAAAGCTCTGTAACTTCTCCAGTCTCTGGTATTCAGATACAAATCTTTCAGTCTCACTCCACTCTGGTGCCCTCCAGGCCTGTGTCCTGTGAGAACCTGTCAGGGAACCATGTCTGCGTGCAAGTTGTCCCTCTTGCGCAGATACTTATCAGCGTCTGGACAGATTTTTGAAATCTTGAAGTTAAAAATGCACAGGTACAGTCGTGTATAAGAATGATTTGCAAGTCAGTCAGGATGTTCTATTGCATATGTTGGTGAAGACACATTACAAATCTTTGTCGTGATCACTGTTTCTACTTTACGTTTCCTTTTACAGAGGGGTGAAAGGGGTGAAAGGTTTGTGTGCTTAACTGACTGAATTTTTGAAATGGATTTTACACTGTGTCATTTCAGAGAGACTATAGACAGCATAATTATAAATTGTCCCTTTACAAGATCTATTTTCTCTCCCCTTGGTTGACTGTAGTCCTTGCTCTGCTGCTGTGGCTGTTTTACCATTTATTGGTACCCTAGATTTTATGTTCTTGTACTCAGAAAAAGTGTTTTATAGAAAAAAATTGTTTTATAGAAAAAGTTTGCTGGTTATGTGTGGATAAATAAACATTTTTAGTCGTTGAGAAACTAGTAATTTTTCCTATTGTGAAGGAATGACTCTGTGTTTCATAAAAGTCGCGAGTACCTGGTTTATTTTCAAAGTGGATTAAAGACTTACTGGAGTAGTTTGAAAGAATAGTGTATATGTGAATGTTCTCTGGTTACTATAGTTGAAACATTCTCATTTCTTATGTACATTATCTCTCACTCTATCCAAAGAGTTTTAAACCTGTGTCTCAATTAGCAAAGGTCGTGGTCCCCCTAGAGAGTGACTTACCTTTATGAAAAAGGTCTTACATTGAGAACACCTCAGAAAGCTTTATATTAGTTCAGAGGCAGCTGTGATTCATAGCACAATAAAGATAAACTGACCTTTTAAAGGCAAATATGTCTTGCCGATCACTCTACAGAGCTAAATGAACAAAGGTCTAACTAAGATGTTATATAATCGCCTCTTTTCGAAGCCTTGACTGAGTCTGTAAGAGGTTCTTTTGGCCAGGTATATAATTTCCCTTTGAACTTACATGCTGCGGATACTTATATATTGTCAAGATATTCATGTCTCCTCAGTACAATTGTTGCAGCCACAAATGCAGAATTGCCTGGTTTGCTCTTTTGCCGTTCTTAAAAATAATAAAGGAAGTGTCACCTTACCAGAAAACTGAGTGATATCTGGAAAAGTTAAGAATTGTGAATTAACCTTGTAAGAGTAATGCAGAATTTTGTAACTGGCAAAGGAAACAAGAATAGAAAGTATAAGAGTAATATTGTCGTTTTCCACCAGAAACAGATGCAATCCTTTTACATATGTAGAAGAAAACAGGGCTTCTTGCCAGCTGCTTTGACCTGCAGAGGAAAGACTGCCAGTGACAGAGCTTGATGAGGTCTCACTAAGACAACACACCCGTAAAAAGTACAGAGTCCAAACTGCATTCACAGTTCAGATTCCTATGTGACTCTGAGGGATGATAGTCACACTGTGTCTTATAAGGAAGGGTTAATGCCACCTCATTCTGCCTTCTTTGCATTCTGGTACTTTTAAGTTGACTGGCTGGTACTCTGGTGTTGGTAGAAAGATGACCACCTTTCACCTGTGCTTAGGGCCGTAAGTTGTTCTATGATTCATGTACAAGGCTGAGTTTAATCAGGTAGGCTATCTGTCCTGTTAAGTGTCGTCTGAACACCCTGGGCTGACCACCATGCAGAGAAGACAACATGGAGATGTCAATGCCTTCCTTTAGTACTTGCACAGACAGTGAGAGACCTGATTACAGTGCTCATCTCGCCCTGTGGAGATTCAAACTTCACTCTCTTCCAAAAGAGTCCTGTCCTTACCCACTGAGCTGCAGAAAGCAAGTTCACTGGGACAGCAAGTGGCTTATGTGCTCCATATTCACTGAAGTACTCCTTAAAGTTCTTTATAAATGCAGCCATATGTGAATTCCTTAAGACTAGACCCCATATCATGGGGAAAACAGGTCTCCAGACACCTGATTAGTAATGTATCGACTCTTCTAAGATAACTTCAGGGGGCTTATGTCAGAGACGCTTTGTGAAAACAGAGAACTGTATCTTTTTCAGTTTTTCTCCATGTCTTCATCCTGTATTAATTTTTTTACCCCACAGCTTATCAGTGAAGTCCTTGTTTGCCTCTCATTTGTCCTCTTTCAATTAAGCCTCTCCAAAATAATCAGTGTTAAGAGTTTCTGCACAGAAAATACATATAATTTTCCCTCTCTATGGAGACCATTATACATATTGTCTCGTTAGTTTGATAAGAGGATGGTATCAAAATAAAGGAAGCAAATATATTTCTTGGACAAAAAAAAAGATTACTTTTGTCAGCTCAAAGGAGGGACTTGAGACCTCATACTCAAGGAAAAACATAAGGCAAAATCATGACTCCGAGAGGCAGTCCAGGATAACATGTTAGGCAACGAATACCATCAAGAAAAGCCAGGACAAGGTAACACAATAAAAGTGCATTTTTCATGGGTTGGCTTTCTGTGCAATTTGAGAAAAGGAGCTATCGCATTCTCGGATCACCACCTGACTAGGGAGCTTTTCTTTCTTGCAAGCAGTGGACAATTCTTCTCAGAGAGCTTAGCATCCCATCAGAAAGTAATCAGAAAATGATCAATACTTTCCCTCTTCTCTTTGTGATTGACCCTTCTTACCTGGAATACAGAGGTGCCATATTCTCGTGAGGCAATAGGTAACTCAACTCTAGGGTTGATGTCAATGAAATAATATTGCCAAGATACCGCAGGTATTGCTAGAACTTTGTACCTGTGGATCACCAAGGATTGCCCATCCTCGGTAGCTGCAGGATGCTGGGTTTGGAAATGGGATTTCTGTCTCCCATGTAGGCCATTAAACACCTCCTGTGGCTGTTGTGAAGAGCTGTGCTGCAGCGATGGGGTGGTGTGAGGTCTTGGGGCTGCCTCGGCAGCTGTGCGGGCTGGAATGGAGAGCCAGGTGTGTAGCAGAGGCAGAGATATTGTTGCTGAGAGGATCTAGGGCAAGAGCAATATTTTCTAAGCAACATGTTATTTATTTACTATTTGATCTGAACACCAAAACAAAATAATGCCTTTGATACATTGAAAATAGCAGGATTCTTCCAACTTTGTTTTTGTACAACCCTAAAGTACCTAAACCCCAATACTTGCAGGAGCCCTTGCTCTAAAGAGGCTGTCTCTGTGCTACTGTATAGGTAAAACCTCAGAAGTTTATGACCTTAACATTTCCTTTATAGCCTCCAGCTTATCTATTTACCTGTAGTCTAATTAAAATCTTACTGAAATTGATAGAGTTCTCCATTTGAGTCACATCGTTTCATTACATCACATCACTTTATTACTCAGATGCGCATCACGTACTACTCAAAACACTGGAAAATTACTGAGATCGAAAACGTCTTTCTACACATACTGATTACTGTAATAGAACATTTTTTTAGTTAAATGTTTGTATGATTTATGTCTATAAAATTTAAGATTAAGGAGAGCTCTTTTGAAGGAGATTTAAGAAGCCAGATATTCAAATCGACAGAAATACGGCTGCAGTTTTAAATAAATTTATGTGTATTATCTCATACTAAATGTAATATAAGGCAGGTGCCCTTGCTGTGATTTTTACTTGAGACGCCTCTTTCGAATTGGAAAGTGATTTATCCCTTCCCCGCCCTTTTAATTATGGGAATATGATATAACAGAATACAGGCCATATCTTGAAATAGATTTTCATACAGACAAGGAGTAGTAAGGGAGAGCCTGTTCAACAGGCAGCCTGTTGGACACAAATGGGATCTTGTCGCCTTGCTATCTTTTGCATGGCTGAGGGTATTGACTTCCATTATTAAACTTTTGTGATATTTTATACAGAAATTGAACTAATAACAGCTTTCTTTTTCCTGTTTTTAATCTCATGCTTCTCCAACCTGTGACACCTTGGCTCGGCAGCCCAGTCATCCCATAGTGCCTATTCCAGAAAATGAAACACTCAGCTCTAAGGAGGTAATCAGTTGACATTCAATGGGTTTAAGCATTTGCATGCTAGCTTTATCTTTTATTTATGTAGCTTGTGTAGAGTTGAGCAAAATGTGCTGCGCTGTGAGATGAGCAAAAATGTGCTGAGCTCCCAAATCTGCTTTTGTCCAGTGCACAAACTAGATAAACATTAATTATTCTTAATGATTAATGAAAAAAAAAAGCAGAGCTGTTTTGCAGACTATGTTGCATTTGTGAATTTGGAGTAACACTAACATTTACATTTCGGGTTCATGATACGTGCCATTGGGATGTTAGCAAGTGGGATTTATGAAATTATGCAGTTAGCCCCACCTAAATCACGCATTCCACAATTTGCGGTCACTGGTATGGCTTCTGTTTTAAATACCAGATAAAGCAACTACCAGAAGCACCTAGGGTAATTAGTTATTGAGAATTTCGTAAAGGACTATCAAGAAAACAGAAAAGAACTCATAGTGCAAGTTTGCTCAGAAACAAAATTCAGTGCCAATTTTATTTGACTCTGAAGAAGGACACACAAATCTCCTTGAAGTCTAAATTCAGTGGCCAATCCCCTCTTACCTTTACATATCTGAACTCTAGGACCATAGTAATTACCACCCTAGATAATTCATTCAGTGAGAACTGAAACGATCTGCTACACATCATCAATTTTCTCTTGAGATGGAGCATATAAAAATTAAAAAGGTTCTGCTGGCACAGGCAAGTGTTTTTTCCAACAAGGTCATGAATGTGAAGCTGAATTGTAGCCTCAGTGTTGAAATAAACATATCTACTTTAATTAACTATCATATTCTTTGCTGCAGACTTTGGATTGTAATGGAAAGTCTTTAGTTAAAGGACATTTTCGATATTATTTTAGAAATACACATAAGAAGAAATACACATAACTTACTACCAATAAGAGCAGTATGAGTACATTTATGACATGAAAATGATTTTTTTACTACTGAGACCTCTTTTGGTTACCAGGCACGTGCTTATAATTATTTCACAAGTTTTTTGATGAGTTTAACAATATAGATAGGAACGGTAATTAAATTTTTGTAACATAGTTTATTTTTAATTTATTATTTTAAAATTAGATTCTAGTCTTGCTAAAAGCAGCAAAATGAGCATTTAAATGAAATGGATGTTTGCCAATAATTGCTGCCAAATGAGTAACTTTTTTGTTGTTTTGAAAAATATGGAGAGTTTTGAGGTCAAGCCCTCCACATGTTGGAAGCAGAGAGTTTGACTGAATTCTGAGTTTGTTGACAGCCTGTCAGTATATCCTCACAGTTAATCTCAGTTTCCACTTGAAAAAAACCAAAACAAAACATTAAAAAAAAAGTCAAAGAAAGGAGAAAAAGAAAAAAGGTAGACATCTCACTTTTTGGGTGGCTCAACGGACTCCTGTTCTGCACCAGGAGTTTATGAGACATGAACCTACCCTCTTATTCTCATGTGCATCCCCTGTCTCTCTGCAGGGGGTCAGGGACTTAGAACTACTTCATATCTTTTTTTGTTTGAATCTTCATCACAGCCTTCCAGCCTTCTTTTTTTCTTGCCTTTGACCTTTCTGCTTGTTTCTACACCATCAATCCCCTTTCCTCTGCCTCCCAGGAGCACCTTCTTCATTCTCTTAAAAGCAGTTGTTATGGTTTCTGCTGTGGATCTATCCAAAGGAAGCCCCAAGATGCCTTCACAAAATGAAGTTAGACAGCAAATACCTTGCTGAGCTTCTCAGATAGGTTGTTTTTTCCATCTCATCTGCAAAGCTCCTGAAATATTATTGAAGTAAAGGTATTTCATTAGAGGGTGGTGCGAGGGATTGAATAGTTCTCAGGATAAATTTGTTATTGAGATGACACAGATTTGCACTACATCAGGAACTCTAAAATGTGTATATATATATACACATATATGTATATATATGTATTTGTATAAGTGTGTGTGTATATATATGTATGTGTGTATACATATACAGCCTCTGATGATGCAGCTTATTTTCCTGTATTTGAAAATAAGAGAGGAAAGCAAACAGCTAGATCCCCATCTCTCACGCTTCTTCTTTACAATTTACACATTGAGGGAAAGCTTTGCAGATCTAATGGAAAGACAGATCTTTTCAAAGAGAACTCTTTAAAGAAACAAGACACATAATTTAACTGATGCGTTATTAAGATTAGTTCAGAAAGTGAAGCATTTTATACTGACATAGTAAAGTCAGACTACTGTGACTGAGATATTCTTGAAAACAGGTTGTAGCATGCGCCGAATTGACAATGACAGCAAAAGTGCAAGATTCCTTTGTTTGAGGCCAACTTGGCCAAAGCAGATAAACTATATAGCACTGTCTTCTAAAAGTTTCCTTGTATTTTAAAAAAAACAAACCACTTTGAACAGAATTTCTGTCAACCAATTTATTAAAAAGCTTAAATGTACTCCAACAGTTGGAACATTTGTACTCTAGGAACTGTTTATACTGAATTTATAGTTTATGACTTTACATAACCCACAAGTCTCCACCTAATTTAAAAAGCCATTTTTATCGCTGAAGTCCTGTTTAGATGCTGAACTGATTAGGAAAAATTCTGTAAAGTTGTGAGCCCAAAATTACTCTTACTGCTGTAGTAAGAACCTTAGATCTTTGCCCTGTAGTCTCTGCCCTCACCAACGTGCTCTTTGTCTGAAATTACGTATAGGCTCATGCTTAACAACTTCTCCCACAATGTTCCTCTCTCAGAGATAAAAATGCAGTGAGAAAAAGTCAGTGTGATTTATGCAGTTCCAAAAAAGAATGGGTGGGCAGATGCTCTGTGAAACGTAAGCACCTCCTTGACCTCTAGGAAGGAGCGAGAGGGGGGAAAGAAGGGAGTGAGAGGGGGAAGAAGAGGGGAATAAGGAATTACTTAGTAATTTGTATTGTTTTCCTCAAAGTGAAGTATTCACTGGGGAAAAGAAAAGGAATTACCTTTGTATTCAGAAGAACAGCATTCTATCCTTCACGCAACTTTAGCTTCATTCTGTAACAGTATGAAGCGAATGAGATCTGTCACTTCCCTGTGAAACCAGGAAAACACATAAGTGACATTCTCCTCCTTGTGAAATCCTTCTCTACAGTCAGTGCTTTTACCTACTGTCTTCTGATACCTACTGTGTCCTTTCAAGTAAACCTAGTGTTTGCGTAGGATATGATGTGTGAATGACAATCATTCTCAGAATTGTAACAAGTCAGAATATTTAGAGAGAACATGGGGTATACGTACTTGTGTAGTCATAAAAAGACTTTGCATGCAGGTGCTAAAAGTATGTACTCATTACCCTTATTCACATATGACTTGCAAAATTCCAAGTCTATTATATAATTACTTTAGGTTCATATAAACTTCTGCTGCATCTCTTACTCTGTCTTATCTGTTTGTTGTTCCTGAAAGATCTGCAATAATTATTTGAGATAATAATAGCATCTGTAAGGTCAACATTCATAAAAAGACCCCATGAGAAAAAGCTGATTCCATTGACTTCAGTGGCAACAAGATTTCACTGGATGTCTTTTGTGCAAATTTGTGAGAGTTTTAGTGCAAGAAGCTCCCTTTCTTTTTTTTTTTTTTTTTTTTTTTTTTACAAGGGGAAACAATCTGCTCTGCTCCACTTTAAACAACTTTAATAGCAAATGTTGTTGAAATTTGAAATTTGTTCTTAGAATTTGAAATTTGAAAAATGTCAATAAGGTCCAAAGTTCTGTTATACATTGCTCTTAATCTTTATTTACTTAAGGAGCGTCCCTGGTCAGAGGTGAACGTTAGTATTAATCATTGATAGATTCTACATATAAGAAGAATTTTATTCTTCTTTATTCTTCATTTTATGAAAGAGTCCTTGTACTAAAGAATTTATGTAAGGGGTTTTACGTTAGACCAAAGCTCCAACCCAAATGGCATTATCAGAGCAGAGTGATGTTCTTCCAGTTAAAAATATTGTCACGGTACTCTGGATTTACAAAGAAAATCTCAGAGTTTACAAAATTCCCCCACAAAGTTTCTTGATACCATGATCGCTGTGAAGTGGGGATGGATGAGCGTGGGCTGTGTCCACAGCAGAGGCCCACCCTTCCCTGCCTCTGGTGGGAAGGTACAAGGGCAAGGTGCAGTCTGCCTTCTCCTCCAGGTTATCCTGACAGCAGGAGCGAGGCTGTTGTTAGTGGTTAGATATTCTGTAATGACCCAGCTCTCACGTACCTTTCAATACCTTTTGAACTTGTAAATAAGATGCCAGTCAAAGCAAGAACATGGTAGATACCTAATGAAACTAGAGAGACCCGTATCGGAAGCTGCTCCTACTCAAATGTCAACTCCTTTGTTTGAGCACCACCTTCTTCCATTTGGTGCTGGGAGAGGTCCTTCCCTGCATGCAGACGTGTTGGCACAAAAGACTGCATTGCTCCTTGGGCTCTCCACCTGTCACATCACGCATGCACTACTCACTTTTTACTTTCAGTCCCGCATAAAATTACAGCCCCATCTTCCAGACAGTGGAGACCTGGTGTACACTAGTATGGCAGAGCATCGCTGCCAGCTTCGTAGCGAGAGCATGCGTGTGTTAGGCTCTCACACAGTCAGCATCTCTTCCATTCCCACACCTGGAATGGAGGGTCAGCACGGTTTTTGCAGCACTTCTGATTTTCAGGGTTTACAAATTATCTAATGAACTAGAGGGCATTAGGCAATTCATAAAAAATGCTGCACAGACTGAGACTAAGCGTAGAGATTAAGGCAGCAAACAATAAGGCAAAGAGCAACAGCAATACATATAAAAAAAGCTCTTGGATGATACAAATTAGAAAATACTTTGATGTCACTTACTTCCAAAATGAGAACTGTTCCGACTTGACCTGTGATCTTCCAAAATATTTTGGAAAAAGATGAACAATACACCTCTTAAGTGATAGGCTCACCACCCTTAGTTTGTTTTGACCAAACCAAGGACTGCAGCCCCAGGCTCTCTCCAAATCTTCATAACAGTTCATTTAACTGAAAAGTTAATGAACCTGCAAATGAGCATCAAAAGTAGGAATAACTACTGCTTTTACTAAAGGAATAAGAACTTTAAGTGTTAGCTGTAACAAATTCTTTAACCTCCTAAATGGAAGAGCCACTAAAAGGGAATAGTAAACTGCAGTCTTCTGACATTTGTAAATAGAAAGATAGGTCCAAACAATGCACATTTGTAAATTCTCGAATAAAACTTTTAAATATCAGCAGACACACTTTCTATTTACTTAATTCTTTAAGATCGCTTTAAAATTTTTAATTTTTAATACTCTATATGTATGACAGGGAATTTATACTTGCAGCAGGTGTTTGTGTAATACTTTTGGCCAGCTTCAATATCTCCATGTTTTAAGTAAAAAGTTTCAGTTATAGCCTACTGACGAGAAAGGGCATATTAGATCACCATGCATTAACAAGGAAAAAACATTTTATGCACTTATAGGATTTTGTTTCTAATGTGATCACTACAAAAAGAATTACTGTAAATGTATTACTTATATCGTAAATTTACATTAAAAAGTCTGAAAGGGTAGTAATATAAATGTGATAGAGAGAAAGTGTGAAATGCCATTATGTCATTTAAACTGCCGTTGTAATGTAATTCTATTTGGCTTTACGAAAAAACTGTTGTATTGAGTCCCCGTTAAGTAATAGCAGGAGTACTGTCTAATAGTTTTAGAGGAAAGAGCTTGCCCTGAACAGGTAGTCAGAACACAGTAATAGTTTGATGAAGGCTTTTTAATTATTCAGTACTTAAATAACACCTATGTCATTAGAATCACAGAATCAGACAAAAATTAGTTTTAGTGTTTGACCACTCTTATGATAAAAAATATTTTTCCTTATTGCTAGTTAAAATTTCTTCACTTGTTGCCTCATTCCTTTGACCATGCAAAGCTGAGCTGCCTATAAACTCTGCTTAAATAGCCGTAGAGGGAAAATAGATACTCCTTAGCCTATTCTTCAGGTTAAACAAGCCCCGTAGCCTCCCCCCATATGGCATATTCCTTTCCCAGAAATCAAGGAACTCTCACAACCATCCTGATGGTTCTCTATTGGGTTTCTTCTGTTTGCGTGACAACCCTTTTCTATTGGAAGGGCTCAAAAATGGAAACTATGTTCCAGATGCAGCATCACTAGTGCCCCGCTGAGAGGAACAACAACTTCCCTCAACCTGCTGGCTATGCTCTAATTAATGAAACTATATGTGAGGTTACCCTTCATCACAACAAGGGTGGACTGACCCATGTTCAGTTTTTTGTCAATCGGACCTCAGGTTCTTCTCTGCAGAGCTGCTACCCAGTCAGTCAGTCCCTGTCCTGTATTGTTGGTTGGGGTTGTTCACTTCCTCCGCTCACCTAGTCCTCCACCAGGTGCAGGATTTTGTATTTGCCTTTGCTCACAAAGCTCCTGCTAACCCATTCCCACAGTCTGGCAAAGTTCTCCAGAATGGGAGCTATGTCCTCAGCATATCAGTCTCTCCCTCCTCTCCGAATTAATAATATCTATGGACCTCCTGGACATGTAGACTCTCCTAACACCCAGGTCCCCAGTGGAGATGTCACCCTAGCATCCTCTGAAATGCCACCTGGAACAGAGACTTGGACCTGTTGACTACTATCTTTTTACACCAGTGGTCCAGTCCACCACTCTGTAGTCCACCCTGCTCCTCAGTTTGGGTGCCAGGTTATTGTAGGAGACTGTGTTGAAATCCTTGCTAAGGTGGAGGAAAACAACATCCATGCCATGTTGCCCAGGGAAGCTGTGGATGCCCCATCCCTTGAAGTGTTCAAGACCAGGCTGGATGGGGCTTTGAGTAACCAGGGAGGTGTCGCTGCCCGCGGCAGGGGGGTTGGAAATAGATGATCTTTAAGGTCCCTTCCAACTCTAACCATTCTATGACTCTATGTTTATACAACGTTGACCACATGCTCTGTCCTCCCTGGACATGGTTCAGAAAAGAATTGGAAACCCAACATGAGTCTGAAATGTCCCCTAACGTGCATTTAGCCAAGGTGATGCTTGTCTGTTGAAACTTCCTATGTGCAGTATACTTCGTCAAACAGCTCAATGCATGAAAAATTGTCCCCAGTTTAGTAAGTGTTGTTCTAAATTTACAGTGCAGGAAACCAACATTTTTAAAAGACAAGGTGCTGTATAAAGTTGTCCACCAGTTTATAGAACTGTGCCTGCTTAACATCCTGCAGATTTTATTCTCCTCCTCACTTTGTTTTCACCTCTTATTTCCCTTTTTTCTACAGGTTGCCAATGAAAGAGGTTCTGTTTAGCTATGATGGTGAGTATTACTATTTTTATGACTTGATTACAGTCACACTTTGAATAACTACTTCTTTAGTGTCACTTTAAGACTTTTGTATGGTTTTGTTAAAAAAGATGATAGCTATACAATTTAGTGTTTGGATAATAAGCCGGCTATGTTTGGTGAATGATTTTCTACTAATAATTACCAATACACAATAATTCCACTTCTTAACATCACAGAATATAGTCACAATTGAATTAATTTTAAGTGGGATGCAATTGAATAGTTGGAAGAAATTGAGGTATGGTCTGGAATTAGATTGTGAAGTAATATTGAAATAAGATTAATATAATTTTATATTTGAGTGCTTGAGAGCAGGTATAATGTAGTACTTAACAAGGTACTTCACTTTTTTTTTTGGTGTGTGTATGGTCGGACTCGATGATCTCAAATGTCCCTTCCAACCATGAAGATTCTATGATTCTATAATTCTAAAGGAGGTCAGCAAATAGGTGATCTAGAAAAGGCTGAAATGTTCAATCCTTTTTTGTTGTTGTTTTGTTTCAGTCTTCACAAAAAGGGTTAATTATGACTAAAAGTTTATTTCTGTTATCATTAAGAATTTGGGAGTAGGATCATAGAGAGAAAAGGAAAAGAACACCTGAAGGTGTACTGAGGTAGATTAGAGTATTCAGGATGGCACAGCCTAATGAAACTTATCCTTAAAATACTTAACCAAAGCAATCTCTGAAACACTAGTGATTAGCAAGATGAGTACATTCCCAGAAAACTGGAGAAAGGCAAACACAATGTCATATCTAACAAAGAAGGAAAGGAAAATCTAAAGAATTACAGAAAAGTCAGCATTTCCAAAACACTGGAACAAAGTATTAAACAAGCCATTTGTAGGCATCTGGAGGACAGTGACGAGATAAGAGGACTTGCATAGGGACACATCAGAAACAAATCCTATCAAGTTGATCTCATTTCCTTCTTTGACAGCAAAACAGATATAGGGGATGTGTTTGATACAGCGTCTCTTCGACACAGTCCCACATGACGTAAGCAAGCAGAGCAGATACAGACTAAATTAAATTCACATAAGGTAGATGTGCAACTGATTGGAAAAGCTGTGCTCTGACAGTACATTTGCTGCCAAAGTGGGAGAACATCTCACACAGGCTTCCACAACGCTGTCTTCTAGCTCTAGCACTATAAAACATTGCCATTAATTACTTGCTTAATCACATGGACCGTAAGTTTACCAAATTTACAGATAAGGCCCATTTAGGAGGACTTGGAAGGCAGGATTAGAATTCAAAAAACGTCGCTTACGTTAGAGGAATGGCTTGAAATCAATATGATAAAATTCATTGAAGACAAATGCAAAGAAATATGAATAGCATGGACAGGAATGGCAATAATAATTCAGGAGAGAACCTGAGAATTACAGGGGATCACAAATTGAATCCAAGTTGAAGAGAGGATGCTCTTATGAAAAATGCCATTCCAGGGAAATGTTGAAGGGAGTCCTTATAATATGACGGAGGTAATTACTCGTCTCTGTTCAGTATTTGCGAAGAATCAGTTCCATGGGATGTGGGAAACAAATGGGAGATTTAGAAAAGATTTAAACATTTCAAGGTCTTCACACAAAAGAAAAGAAATAAGGGCAGAAGCACAACAGTTTATATATCTTCATAACAGACTCTTACGAAGGGATATTAGTCACTTCTCCATCCTTTCTGAGAGTAGGAGAAAAAGAAATGGGACTAAATTTCAGGAAAGACATTCATTTTAGAATTTGGACAGTTGCAGCTATGTGGAAATTTAAGTGCTAAAAAAGGTTTACCTCAGGCAAAGACAGACACGCATCTCACGAGGTAGGTTTGGTCTACCAGCTGTCATCTTCTCCCACAGCTGTAGCACTAACGAGGTGGCTGAATCTATCTTCAGGGCTTTTTTTTTTTGAGTTACATTCATTAGCCAGATCATCAGGTTGTATAAATTAGGAAAACTAAGTGGTCTCAGTGCATGTTATACAGTTTACTAATCTGTATTTTTGACAACTTGCGTTCATGTGAAAACTCTTCTTTTGCAGCCCCAAATTAGGATCAAGAGCTAAAACCGTAGACTATTTCGAGGCCTGTTTCTGTACTGAGACGGAATCCATGGCACAAATGTTATTTAAAGCACCATTTAAAAAAACCACAGTTGCTTCCAGTATGCTAATTGCAAAGCAGTAATAACAACGAAATATTCTTTCAAGGGATAACCTTACGTACTAGCATAATTAACCCCAGAGATACGCACACGGATGTGCCATATTGAAGTATCATTTCTTGAAGTGCTTGCTGTTTTAAGAGATGCCCAATATAACACAGCATATTTTCTTTAGAAATAATATAAATGTTGAAATTAAATAAAGCTGTATTTTTGTTGCAAAGTGCTTGTTGTTATTTCTTATTGTTACTCCTGTAAATCTAGCTTCACATATTTGAAATAGCTGAGAACGAATGCCAGCATCATTGGGAAAGGAACGCTATCACACTCTTAACCTTGGTCACATTTTGCCACCACACAGACACTTATGTTTTGTGAAATGCTCCAGGAATTATTCACGTTTGTGTCAGCACCCACAGCAATCAGCATGCACAGCGATTCTTCCCTGACACGCAATATTCACAGCCCTTTTGGCCAGGCAGGGTCGGTGCCGGCTGGGGAATGCAGGCAGAATTCCCAGCCGCACTCCTGGCACACGGGGAAGAATCACAACTTTCCTCACCAGTTTATGCTGCTGGTTTTTTGACCCTGTGCTGCTGCCACACAATGTTGCCCGAGCCTGGATCTTAAATGCTTCCAAAATGCATTATAAAAGTCTAAGGAAGCTGACTGACTACGCTTGCATGAGTCAACTGCCTTCTCCCTGATCCCTTGATCCTTCGAACCTCAAATCACCCCACAGGTATGTATATGTTCAGGACCTTTGCATCGCAGCCCTGTCCTGGTGCGCAGCAGCGTTTTACCTCCTGACACACTGCTATGTGTTGTGGTTAAGATTAATAGTTTCATGAGAATTGCTGCCGCTTTCATTAAAATTAATGCGGCAAACTAATTTATAAAAGATTATTATCAGTTAAAACATTAAAATTAAAAACAGTATAAATGGAACAGTCCTTAGGTTACTCAGCCTCTTGCACTGTTGGACCTGGTGTAATTTCAGTCAGGCCCCCATTTAAACTGTTGAACTCTGGCACTGTGAATGCAGAAGAGAAGTTCAGCAATCAGTGAGTCTCTCTACGTAGGTAAAATATACATTTTTCTCTTGATACTGGAGCACACACGTCCTTTAGCATGTCATAAACATGTTGATAGATATATGAGGTTTGGTTTTGCATTAGTTTCTTTTCTCAATTGAAAAATGATAGAAGTTAAGTGTGTACATCTTGTGGACAGCATATCCATTAACCAGACGGTGAAAAAAAATAATTGAGAAAAGCGTTTCAGTGAGTTCAAGCGACAGTTCCTGGGGACAGAAATCAACACATCTAGGTGAATATAACAAAAAAGTATTAAAAACTTTAAAAAGTAGATATAAATTCATACATACAAACACATCTATAAATATAAATGTGTTATAAATATTGTACAGCATGTAATTGGTCTACCCACGAAGGACCTAGTAGTATTTCTTGTTTTCAGGAGAGCACTGAAGTGGACAAAATTTGTATTTCGAAACTGTAATCTGTGTGATTCACAGAAGACTTAGTAACCTCTCCTGCCCCTGAGTTTGTTCACCTGCGCATACTTTAAAAAGCAGTTTCCCTATCTCTTCAAACAGCTTCCGTCTATGAATGGAAAATGAGAGCATATTGGCGATTACAGTCTAGGAAGTCTACCCTG